>NC_044329.1:86787732-87095793 GCF_007399415.2 Gopherus evgoodei | reverse complement strand
CAATATAACAAAGGCTGAATGGCTTGAGAAATCGTTGCATGTCCTGATGGGGGTTCTGTGAAGTATGTATTTGTTTTTGGTCTGCTGTTCTAACACCATATAATCTAATGGGGGAAAGGGGAACTGTAATGTCCCCTAGAGATATATCAGGTCTGGAAACTGCATTCTCCCGCAAAAAACAGGGGAAACTGCAATGTACACTCATAAAAACCAGGTGCTGCTGGGCAAGTGGCAAACTGAATTCTTATTATTCCACTTTCCTCCCTTAACATCAGGCAGACAAATTAAAAGCTTCTGATGTAGAGTCCAAGTCTGCAAGGCGCTGAGCAGCCTCTACTCCCAGTGATTTTAATGGGAACTGAAGGGCTCAGCAACTTGGAGGACTGGGTGCTTTGGAAGTACAGTTTTTGAAATTACTCTGACTTTTCAGTAGTGTCTTATGAAGTTCAATGACATAAGTGGCTGGCCAAAGAAGATAGAGGAACTGCCCCTACCACATCATCTGCAGCACATTACCTGTTCCTAAATGCATTTACAAAAGAATATTTAGCCAGACCTATCTTACCTTCTAATAGCATTTATGTACATTGGTATATTGTGATTCTACAGCTTTGTATGTGAACAACAAAAAAAAGTGAAGGCACTTGTAAATGAAAAGCCATTGCAAAGGAAAATTAGCTATAAAGTATGTTATAGAGGGAGACAACTATGGATATGAACCAATGTAATCCCAGATTCCTCCAGCAAGAGTCAGAAATCCAAATGACACCTTGGAATGCTGGCTTTTATGTTAGGATCCATGATGGATCTGAAAGATATCAGACAGCTCCTTATTGGGTACACAGCTAAGGAAACTCAAGGAGCATAAGTTATTTCATCATTTATTGGCACCTTCCAGGCATTAGACAGCTGGCTTTGAATGCATTTTGTTGTCATACAATAATAAAAGTGCTACATTTTGATTTGTCCAAATACACTTTTCTTTGTAGGATCCTCCATATGCAAGACAGGAGGATTCCGAAATCTGAGATAAAATCCTGCCCCTAGAGAAGTCCATGACGAAACTCCCATTGACTTTAGTGGTGCCAGAATTTTACCTAAGTGTTTTCTGGAGGAATAGTGGAGTATCAAAAGATTTACAGGTAAGAAAGACACTACTGTGAGCCCCATCAGATGCATAACTCACTCTACAGTTTAAATACGACCCTCATACATGTATGTCATGGTCTGGATGATGCCCTCCTGGAGAAAAACTCATAGGATTAAAAAATATTCAAATTCCAAGAAACCCGCAGAGGTCTCAATTAATCAGCTTGTCATGAGATGGGGTTTGTTTACCAATGGAATCAGCAAAGGCATACCCCTCCAACCATAGTTATTCCATGATCATGAAGAAATCTATCTGAAGTGGTTCCACTCTACTTGCTTGTCTACCTCAGCCCTGAGTTAGGACGGCTCCCTCAGAAGCCTGGGTGTCATTGCTTCCCTGTCTCTGCTCTCCTACTCTTCCATTGACAACATGAAGTTGGACTCTGAAGTTTTCTGGGAACTGGTGATATAGGGAGACAGTCCAACAACCGTGGTGTGTGGTGCTCCTGAGTCTGGGTACAGCAAACATGCCACTGCAAGGACTCAGAAAAGTACTGAATAATAGCACTGTTATTGCCTAAGCAAATTACAAACTTCCTTGTTGATCTCTAACTGTATTTTGCAAATTGTATAATCATATAAAGATGATAACATAGGTTTTAAAATGCTAAATGCTCCAAGCTGTTGGAGTCCTGCTAACAGCATATTGCTTAGCAACTACTACGTTTAAAAATGATCTTTAATTCCACTGTTAAAATGTTAAAAATGGAGTATTTTATAGTGGTAGAATAACAATGTTATATCCTGGAGTAAATATTATGTTTCTGCTTCGCATTATATGAAACACTTCTGTATTTAGCATCAAATGCTAATTATTTTTGTTGAGTGCTGAATGTTCCAATGTATAAAATGTATTAAAGCATGCAAAGTAACTGCCTGATTCTGCTATCCATACTTATGTTGAGTAGCAGCTTACTCCATAAGTAGCCCTTACTAAATCACTCTGACTACATAAGGAGAAAGGTTACTACTCAATGTGACAGAACTGAGAGCTTACTGAGCAAGGAGATTTGCCATCATTTTTCTCCATCAATTTGTGTTACAGCTTTCAGATTTTGCAACCAAGAGAATACTTATTTTTTTGTAATGCGCAAATATATACAGTAGGTTTCTGCCAGATGCTTTGTTATAAGCAAGAGCATCAGAATAACTATTAAAATGAAATTGCTCAGGACTATCTAACCTTAACCCTTTATAAATAAACAGAGCAGTAATAGTTTAATCTGAAGCTAAGCGTTTTGAAGCTATTTCAAGTACAAATGTATTTACCGAAGAGAAAGGAACATGTACTTTCATAAATGCTATTCTGGTCTAAGAACACTGAAGACACAGTTTAGTTTTTCACAAGATATTAAAGTCCTTTTAGTTCCAGACTCTAAGGCTCTCCATCATTACAAAGCAGAGCTAGTACAATAAAGAAGCAGCTAATTCTAAAGATTCAGACATACTAGTTCTGATTCAGTCTGAGCTCTCCACATTCAAACTTCAAAAATGAAGCCCCCAAATCTTTTTCTTTTTCCTTTCTCGGTCTCAGTCTCAATAATTGATGAAACCATCTATATGCTGATGTCAGATCTCACAAAAAAGAATGAGAATATTTCTCCTGCTGCTCTCTTAGGCATATACTTGAATTTTTTACATACATCAGATTGAATTTGGCTCCTTCAAACAATGTCTGATGTTCAGCACAGTTGTATCTGTATCTTTTCCTTCAATGACCCTTATTATCAGTGGCGGAATTAACGAGTCTACAATGGTCTGAATTCTGCCATGAAGAGAGAGAGAGAGAGATCTAGCTGGCTACCTGACTAATGGATGGGCAAAACGACAACAGTTAGTGGGACATTATTTCTGAAAGGGTAGAACAGAGTTAAGCTGCTAACAATATAACAGTTCAAGCTTCAAATTGAAAATGTATGCCATATTAATTGCATAAAATTGCACACAAGCTGGCAGTCAAACAGTCTGGGTTTTGTTTCCTGTCTGATTTCTCTCATTATCATCTCCCAAATGAATACAACTTCTTACATGCTTTACTTAGACAATAGTAACCTTACACAGCAGTGGAAAAAGTAGGAAAAAAATTAAGAATTTGTTTAGAATAAAGAAAAGGTCTGCAGTGGTTCATGCTAGATTTTGTGACTCTAATTGTTTAAGTAATTTGGCTTATTTAAAAGTGTGAATATGTGCTAGCTGAGTTCATTTCAGACCCTGTCTCAATAATTATGACATCTTCTCATAAAGTTGTGTAGCTATGAATATTTCATAATCTTTTTTAAACACCTCAAGCTGTGGATTTAGCAATTTGATAAGCGAGTAGTTGTCAACATTTCTGAGAACCCTTTTAAGGAGGCCTCAATAAATAAATAAGTGGTTTTCTGCATTTCTCGGGGGAGTGCCTAGCTTCTGTTCTCTGAAGTACTCTAGATTCAATGCAGTTTGTCAATGGATTGCAGGGGGCTAGATCCACAAAAAGGACTTTCATTATTGCCCTGCCTAATGCTTAGGGGCCCTGCTGCCTAGTGGAATCTGCAGCGCTGAGTTAGGTATCCATGCTCCCTATATGATCCATAGGAAGAGTTAGACAGACACCTAAGACAAAAGCCAGTTAGCTGAGCAGGGAACCACCTAAGTTAGCTAATAGGAAACGCTGAGGAGGGGAGTGTGGCCTAACACCTGTCCTTCAAAGGGAGTGAGGCACGTCTTTCCACATAAGATTCACAGCTATGAACCCCCTCCTGGAGTTAAGTGCCAATGCCAGGTCAGTCCTTCCACAAGGGAAATGAGGATACTGACGTGGTGGTCTGAAGTTGCTGCTCCGAGTCACTCAGCATGATTTGAACCTGGGTCTCCCGTGCAGGTGCCCTGACCACTGGACTACCACCACCTTCTCCCCTTCTGCTTTGAATAAGGTCCATTCCAGCAGGCTCTGAAAGCACCTACGGGATGTGGTCCCACAGGTGACATAGGCTGGGAACACCCAGTCTGAGAATCCCACTGGGGCTTAGATTCTGAGCTGCGTGGAATGCACCAGGATTTAGGTAGCTTTGCACACACCACTGGCAGAAATTTAGACAGATTGGGAATTTAGGTGCCTAAAGGGTTTGATGGCAGCTGTGTGGAGTTTTGAGGAACTAAATTTTGGATATAGGTGCCTAATGAGGCAGTTAGGCTCCTAAATTTCTTTGCGGCTCTAGCCATGATTTACTAGTTAATTCTGAAATAGCTTTCTTTAATGTTGATCCTGCAGCCAAGGGTGGACTTCTGTGCCAATGCAGAGATCCACTGACATCTATGGGACTCCATTTGGGCATAAAGGTGGCCTGCTTTAATTCTGTTGTAGGACTGTGGCCTATACTGGTAAGTATACGAGAGAAACTAATAGTTTTGATAGGTCTATATGAATAAACTATTTACTAGATTGAATCTGCCCCTTTTTCTGCAAAGAATCTGTACCCTTTGGGCCAAATCTTAGGCTCCTCCTAAGTCCCCACACACCTTCAAAGAGGTGCAAGGAGGATTTAAAGCTGCCTTAAAGCAGTGCCTGAAGATTTCCTTTGCACAAGGGCATCCTTAACTGGTGTAGAGCTGGCTACACAGGGTTTGGCCCTGCTCCAGAACCCCAGGCATGGTTGGCATTTGGGGGTGTGCAGGCAGCTGGGAGGTGTGGGGCAGAGTCATCAGCAGCATGACATCTGGGGATACTCGAGTCCATTGGGGGCCTACAAATACAGGGTGTGTGTGTGAATATATAGCAGACGGGTGCACAGAAGGCTGCTGTGATGCTCAGGGAAACTGGCTTTTTTTTAAAAAACAGATTTGTTCATTATTTGGTGTATTATTTATCAAACACATTTTGACTTATGGATTGCTCACAAACTATTTGTTATGACCTGTCCCCTGAATATCCACTATTTCATCTATGTGACTGGTCACTTAAATCACATGGTGTTGTTTCTGATCCCAGGTTGGATGACTCAGATCCAAAGATTTTTCAGCAGATGGCCATGTGACACTGCCAAGGAGAATACTCCTATGAATCTGTGATCATGGGAGTATTTGTAACATTTTTTCTGCAATCATTTTGGTGAATAAAAATTTCCTCCTGTAAATGTTTGTGAAAGATGAATCGAAGTAGTAGAGTGGAAGCAAGTTCCCATTTGAATAAAAACTTATGCTCATGAATATTTTTACATAGTATTCACCCATTGATGGTGGTGTCATAGAGATAATCATAGCTCATCATTAGGAAAAGTATAGAGGACATCACTCTTCTCTGCAGATTGTCTAAAGCAAACCCACGCATTCCTTTTAATGAGCACTTTAAAGAAAGACAAAGCAAAGTAGCTCCAATAGCATTTTAAGGGATAGAAAAGTAAGAAGAGAAGTCATCCAAATGGCAGTGGCTTCGGTGAAAAGCAGCATGAAGGTAGAACATATATGTGGATATGGTTTCCATAGCTAGAAAATAAACAGGGTGCTGAGTGAAAATGTGGGAGATTGGACAGGCTGTGGGATGTAGGATTGCCAACTTTCTAGCTGCACAAAACTGAATAACCTAGCCCAGCCACTTCCCAGAGTCCCTGCCTCTTCCCTGAGGCCCCGCTCCCATTCACTACATTCCCCCTCCCTCAGTGGCTTGGTGTCCCCCACCCACTTTCACTGGGCTGGGGCAGGGCATTGGGGTGTGGGAGGGGGTGAGGGCTCTAACAGGGGGTGTGGGGTTTGGGGTTAAGGATGAGGGCTCCAGGCTAGGGGCTGGGGCCAAGGGATTTGGAATGTGGGAGGGGGCTGCGGGTTGAGGCAGTGGGTTGGGGTGCAGAAGGGGATCTGGTGTCTGGGCTGGAGCCAGGGATGAGGGGTTTGGGATGCAGGAGGGGTCTCCAGGTTTGGGGGGGACTCAGGGATAGGGCACAGTCTTACCTCAGGTAGCTCCTGGTCAGTGATGCAGTGGAGCTAAGGCAGGCTCCCTGCTTGTCCTGGCACTACACTGCACCCTGGAAGTGGCCAGCAGGTCCAACTCTTAGGCGGGGGAGGGGTGGGGGAGGAGGCTCCGCACACCGCTTTCGCCCACAGGCACCACTCCTCCAGCTCCCATTGGCTAGGGTTCCCAGCCAATGGGAGTGCGGATTCAGTGTTTGGGGCGGTGGCCGTGTGTGGCACCCCATGGAGCTGGACCTGCGGTCCTAGGAGCTGGACCTGCTGGACATTTCCCAGGGTGCAGTGCGGTGCCAGGACAGGTAGGGACTAGCCTGTCTTAGACCTGCAGCAACACCAATCAGACTTTTAGTGGGGCCCAGCTGGTGGTGCTGATTGGAGCCACCAGAGTCCCTTTTCAACTGGGCGTTCCAGTAGAAAAACAGACATCTGGCAAACCCAGTGGGATGGTGTCATGTAGTCTGCAAAGGTAGCTTGCACCTGGCCTGTATTCTTCTCCTTTTTTCTGTCCTTGGTTGTTTTCCCATGATGGAGGAAATTTTACTTTGGTGAGTTGAATGTTCCTCCAGCTGCCATGAGTGAGCATAGGCCTGGAGAAGGTGGCAGTGGGCCTGCCACATGCTGGCAGAAACTAAAAAGCGGCTGCCAGTGGGAGCTGGGGCCTTTCTTATACCACTGCTAACAACCAGCTATAAGAGTTTGATGTTTGTTCTCCATGTAACAACTTAATAGGAGGGCATTCCCTTCTGGTGGAAATTGGTGTTATAGCCTCTTTCTCCAAATTATTTACAGGTGCTTGGGAACAGATGTATTAAGGATGATTTGGGGGAAGACATGCATGTAAAGTTGGGTCTTCTTCTCATGCACACGTACCTGTGCCTCCATGAAAAAACAATTACCCCTCCAACACTGGTAAGATTAGGGAACTATAGTCTGGAGGCTGCATCTGATTGGTGTCCATGGCACAAGGTAGGTGTCCTCAAGTTTTGTGATTATTTAGCACAGCAGGGTCTATGGGTTGCAGAATAACACTGCAGTTTGAACTACTGTATTTCAATCATGATTGAAGCCTTGATCTTTAAATCAATTACCATTGTGTTACAATTTTTTCCACTTCATCCAAAGTAATGGAGTGAAAGGTGAAAAGATGACTATTAACACTTACTTTTGTGAAGAATAACAAACCCATAGAAAATCCTTGAAGGAAATTAATTTCCACTAAAAGGCAGACTTAATAACAAGAGTTGATATAAAACAAGTGGTTAAAATGGCTTATGGAAGATGCAGTCCAAACACTAGAGACCAAACAATACACATCTGTGTAAGAAATGTAAATAGGTATCTACCACAATGTATTAACCTCCAGGAAAGCTAAAACTCTAAGGAGCATAAACACTAGCTGAAAAGTGTGAGCTGGTGGTAAAGTTTGTTTTGGCAGATGCAGGAGGTCAAGGAACATTTTAAATAACATATTGTAGGCTATCAAGAATACTGGCCATGAACTTCACAGTTAGAACAGAAATAATAATATAAGCATCCATACCAAAATCTGAAGAGACAATAGGCCTGATTCACCATTCCATTAGTCCAGTTGTTGTTGTTGCTTTTTAAACCAGTGGAACTCCACTGATTTCAGAGGAGTTACACTGTAAAACTGGAGTGGCTGAGTGGTAAATCTGCCTGATATCTGAGGGCTGAGAATTATATTTTCTGCTGAGCCTATTTTCCACAAGAAAGATGTGATCAATCAGAACAATCCAGATTAAAGCATTAAGTGTGGGAAAGTTGTTAGTACATGGGAACCAGTGCAGTAATAGTTTTGTCTAGAACCTCTTTTGCATTGATTACAGCAATATTACTAATCCTGAATCAGCCGCAAATGCACAGAACTAGTACGAGAACTGTTGGATACTATTTGATGAATGCACCATTCAGTTCATTTGCCCATTTTTGTTGAATAAATAATTTGACAAATAACAGCAAAATTCATCAAATAAATTATCTGATGCATATTTTTTTAAAGTAATTGACCAGCTCTAATGAATATGCAGGCAGTCCCTTAATGAAAAGCATTAATCTACTGGTAGCCTGCTTTCATCATTCACATGTCATTCTTCTGAATTGTGCAACTGCAATCTGTATATTTTATTCATTTACCCATTCATTTATACACATGATGTTCAAAATCCTATGGTTAATCAATCACTGCAATTATTAGACTATTTCTATTGAACGATGTATGATTCACACATACTATGGTATGTTACCTATTGCTTTTCAGACTCTGTACCAGGTAACTGGCAGATAGCTAGTGTAATGCTGATTTTTGAAAAAAAGACTCCAGAGGTGATTCTGGCAGTTACATATCGGTAAACCTAACTTCAGTACCAGGCAAACTGGTTGAAGCTATAGTAAAGAACAGAATTATAAGACACATAAACCTGATAAGTTGGGAAAGAGTCACCACAGCTTATGTAAAGGGAAATCATGCCTCACAAATCCATTAGAAATCTTTGAGGGAGGTCAACAAATATGTAGACAAGAGTGATCACATAGACATAGTGTACATGTGCTATCAGACACTCTTTGACATGGTCCCTCATCAAAGGTTTTTAAGCAAAGTAAGCAGTCATGGGATAAGAAGGAAGGTCCTGTCATGGATTAGTAACTGGTTAAAAGATAGGAAACAAAGTGTAGGAATAAATGGTCAATGTTCACAATGGAAAGAGGTAAACAGGGATGGGGACAGTGCCCTCAAGGATCTGTATTGGGACCTATCTTGTTCAATATATTTATAAAATGATTTGGGAAAAGGGGGCAAATAGTGTGAAAATCTGCAGATGATACAAAAACACTCAAGATAGTCCAAAGCTGACTGCAAAGAGTTACAAAGGGCTCTAACTAGACTGGGTGATAAAATGGCAGATGAAATTCAATATTGACAAGTGCAAAATAATGCACATTGGCAAACATCATTCCAAGTATACATACAAAAGAATGGAGTCTAAATTAGCTGTTGTCACTCAAAAAAGATATGGTGGCATCATTGTGGATAGTTCTCTGAAAACATCTGCTCAGTGTGCAGCAGCAGCCAAAAAGTGAACAGAAGGTCATGAACTATTAGGAAAGGGATAGATAAGACAGAAAATATCATAATGCCTCTATATCAATCTATTATACGCCCACACCTTGAATACTGTATGCAGTTCTGGTGGACTCATCTCTCTCTCTATATATATCTATAAGAATTGGAAAAAAAGTACAGAGAAGGGCAACAAAAAATATTAGGCGTATGGAACAGCTTTCATACAATGAGAGATTACTGGGACTGTTCAGTTTAGAGAACAGATCATTAAGGGGGGACAGAACAGAGGTCTATAAAATTATAAATGATGTGAAGAGAGTGAATAAGAAAGTGTTATATTTACCCCATCACATAAACACAAGATCCAGGAGCCATCCAATGAAATTAATAGTCAGCAAGTTTAAAACAAACATAAGGAAGCACCTCTTCACACAACACACAGTCTACCAGTGGAACTAGTTGCCAGGAGATGAAGGGAAGGGCAAAAGCATAACTTAGGTTCAAAAAAGAATTAGATAAGTTCCATAGAAGGCAGGACCATCAATGGCTATTAGCCAAGATGGTCAGGGATGCAACCCCACGTTCTGTTCCTAAGCCTCTGACTACCAGTCTGGGACTGCACAAGAAGACATGGATCAATAGATAATAGCCTTGTTCTGTTAATTCCCTCTGAAGCATCTGGCACCAGCAACTGTCAGAAGACAGGATACTGGGATAAATGGACCATTGGTATGACCCAGTTGGAGCGTTCTTATGTTCTTACAGTTGGTATTCTATTCCTATATAGGAGCACCTGAAAAGGAACTCTGCATTTATGAGATACCTTTCCCAGGAAGTAATTTCAGTGTGTACTTTCCAGGCCCAGTTTACAAGAACAATCTAGAAATTGCAGGGCTCATCTTATAAGCTATTTCTGTAGTTACAACCACCACAATTACCAATTGTTTCAAGAAATTAGAGCCTGAATCTGAGCCAAGTCCCTTCAGTGTCCCTGAAAACACATTAGAGGAGTAAAAATGGAAGAACACAGTAATAATGTCCTCCTTACAACATAGCACTGCAATATCTGGATAAAAAGTTAGAGAGATCATTTTATAGTGTCCAGTTTTGGATATCTTCTGGTCTCAAGGCCCCATTGTCAGGGATCATGTATCTATTTTGTGATCACAGAGGTAATGACTGCATTGATAGATACCATTGTTAAACTGAATTGCATACCTAATATGTTAATACTATTTCTTATAGTACTTTCAGAACCCATTTTTCTGCTCTGGTATGCCAGGTTCATATCAATGGAGTTACATAGGTGTAACCGGAGAGTCGAGTCAAATCAGACCTGTGTATCTCTGCATGTCTTGTAGGGTTGCAAGTACTGTTACTAGGGGACATTTTGATTGAATTAAATTCATTATGGCTGAAATTCAACCTTTGCTGCACCACTAAACAGGCCGTTTGTGAGGGAAAGATGTCAGGGATGGGTGAGTAGGATATTGAAAGGGGCCCTCTGATGGCGCTCATCCAAAAGCAATTGATTCTCCTTTGTATCATCTACTCAGTGGCTTCCAGATGCTGGATCTGCATAAGCACAGCTCTTGTGGCTCCGTTCTTGGCCCATTCCTGGAGACCCCTCCTCAGCAGCTTACTGGGGAGCTACTGCAGAACTCTTCTCTGCAGTATGTGGGAGTAGAGGGCTTCATCCTGCCCCACTGACGTCATGGGGGGCTGTGTCAGGGGCCTTTTTCCCTCTTACACAGTACTTAATGGGCAGCTTCAAATGTGCGGGAGGCTCTGCATGAGATCTCCATACAGAGGTAGACTTCATCCTTAGCTAACATTATGTGTTAATCAAAAATGCACCTGCAATAAACTGTGTGCAAAGCATGTTTTCATTTTACATTATTTCTATTGCATAGAGATTAAAGCTAGAAGAGTGCATTAAAAAAAACTAGAACATTTTCTCTCATTTTTATACCTTTTATCACTGGAGCTTGCTTTTGTATTTGCCTCATTCAAGCATACAGTTGTGGGTGTGTGCATATATTTTCTCCCCTTAAAGTCTGTAGTCTCTCATTTTTATATTAAAAAGTTTAAATTGTTCTTACAAAATAATTTCTTCAAGCTTGTATGCTTTGATCTAATCTGTGGCACAGTTTTAGTTAAAATGGTTGTGGTTCTAAAAGATTATGAGTATTAGGAAGAAGAAATAAGAAGATGTGAAGTTGTGGAAACTATCTTCAGCTTTCAGCTTGCTTTACAAAGGTTTAAAATGCCCTTTCTTCCATAACCCAATCTAGCAAACTTCTGATCCACTCCTTTTCATGTACAGTCATCAATCTAATAAATAATAAATAATAATAATAAATTCTTAGATAGGATCAGTAATGTCACTGGTTATACTTCAGAATTCTAATGGAACCTTAATATTAATAAGCAAATACCTTAGGCAATAATGTTACTATTTAAGCAAACAGAGAGGAATATAGCTTGTACTCTTGATGATAAAGACCTGAGTTTCTTGCGTTTAGCTATTATTACAGTAGATTTAAAGACCAAAGATCTGTTTGAAACAATGCACCCAGAGATAGATAATCCATCAGCACAGCACCAGTTCTGTTCTTAATCATTTACATGTTGTCTCAAAAGCATATTACATTATAATCCCAAACCACAAATCTCCTAGGGCTCCATTCATAAAAGCAGAAAGCACCATTTGCAGTACATGGGTTTTCCTGTTGACTAAGAATGTAATGTTTCTGAGTCAGAATTAGAGCTGTGGTGAGCTGTTCATTAGAGATTTGAACTCTGGTGTACAAATCCCTTTAGGCTTGCTTGGAAAAGCCTGTGAACTCCCTGCCATCAGTTAGTTAGGCTCAGGATTAAGGCAAGTTTGAAAGCTGCCAGTATATATAGTTTTATATCTGAAGATTTTGTTGCTCTGTCTCTTTATCTCAGAACAAAAGTAGCATTTCCTTTTTAAAGTACTTAATTGTTTTGTGCTTTTTTCTCAGATATTTCTCTATTGATTTTAAATTAATCTATCTTTCTCTGGAACAGCAGCCTTGGAAAGCCTTATGGAAAGAAACAGGGCTTACTAATTAAAAAGGTAATTCCAAGTCCTCATTGCCTTGGAAAGAGCATATATTTGTTACATTCCCTGCACCTTGCACACTATTTGGGAAGGAGGAATAACAAGAATGGAAATAATGCCAGTATCCATTCCACAGAACTTAGTACTGACTTCTTCTCTTAAATCAAGCATTTCATAAGATATTTTCTATTTTCTCCTTGGAAGGTTATGTAGGTTGAGGTTTTCCAAGTAGAGCAGGCAAATTAGCTAATCCCCTAAAGTACTTTGAAAACATTCCTGTGTATTTCACTTCTTAATTTCCGTTACTACCCAATCAAAACTATCAAAAAGTCACACAGCAGGAAAAGAGTTCACTGTGAATGGAGTACATTCCCTCATGGATTTAGAAGTGTGTGCACACATGGTTATTAACAGATAATAATCAATGTGTAAGAATATTGTTAAAATAAACAGTGTCAGAAAGCACTTTCATTGCACAGGCAACCACAACAAAACAATTTTTGATCTGATATCCTGACCTGCTACAGCCATGTTATGCTGCTCCATGGATGGAAAGGGCTTGGAAACAGAGTGGTCTCTCCTTGGACAGGGGAAATTACTTGGGGGTGTAGAACTGACATAGTGGGTCTAACCCAGATGTGGGCAAATTACAGCCCGTGGGCCACATCCGGCCCCTGGGCTCGTCCTGCCCAGCCCTTGAGCTCCCGGCTGGGGACCCTAGTCCCTGGCCCCTCCCCTGCTGTTCCCCCTCCCACGCAGCCACGCTGGGCAGTGTGGGGAGCGCAGCTGGCTCTGGCCAGTGTCGCAGCTGCGAGCTCCTGCTGCTGGTAAGGGGGCAGGGAGCAGGGGGGTTGGGTAAGGGAGTAGGGGTCTTGAGAGGCAGTCAGGGAGGATGTGGCAGTTGGATGGGGCAGAGGTTCTGGAGTGGTGGTCTGGAGATGGGGAACAAGGAGAGTTGGGAGTGAGAGTCCCGGGGGGCCTGTAAGGGGCTGGGGATGTGGATGGGGTTGGGAGGGCAGTCAGGGGACAGGAAGCAGGGGGGTTGGATAAGGGGGTGGGATCCCCGGGGGCAGTTAGGGGCAGGGGGTCCCAGGAAGGGATGGTCAGGAGACGAGGAGCAGAGGACAGTTGGATGGGGGTGGGAGTCCTGGGGGGCCTGTCAGAGGGCAGGGGTGTGAATAGGGGTTGGGACAGTCAGGGGACAGGGAGCAGGGGGTTGGATAGGGAGCGGGGGTCCTGGGAGGGGGGTGTCAGGGGACAAGGAGAAGGGGGGTTGGATGGGTTGAGGGTCCTGAGAGGGTGGGAAGTGGGAGGGGGTGAATAGGGGGCAGGGGCCAGGCTGTTTGGGGAGGCACAGCCTTCCCTACCCAGCCGTCCAAACAGTTGCACAACCCCGATGTGGCCCTCAGGCCAAAAAGTTTGCCCAGACCTGGTCTAACCCATTCCAATCTGTGCCCCGTGATCTTCTTGGTGTAGGGGGCATGGCAATCAGGTTTTCATTGTATATCACATAGTCTACCTACTCCTGGATGATTGGTCTGCTTTTGGGGTCACAGGTGACTAGACATAAATGAGAGCAATTCTGATGCTACTCTAACTTATGCCAAGGGCTGAGTGGGGTCCAAAACTGGGGAGCCACAAAAGTGGGGTCAAGCTATCTGTGCATCTTTTCTCTTAGGCCCTGCACCAAGCACAGCTCAGTTGGATCTGAGAATTGAAACTCGTATGTATATAATGTGATGATTTTTATATTTGGATCCCATAGTTTTATAGACTGGAGTTCTGGATACTAACAGTGAATTAATCTAAGGCATAGCACTGACAAGAAATTAATGATAAAAGGAAAAACTGATACCCTCCCCTGGAGATGTGAGGCACAGGAATGGAAAGAACAAATAAATGTGGACCTTGTAAGTTATGCTCTCAGAAGAAATGGATAAAGTCCATAAAGGAGGCAGGGGAAATGGCATCCTAAGCCTGTAAAGCCCTATGATCTAGAAGACAGGAGAAAACCGAGTCTTAGTGAGGAGTTGTCTCTCCTCACTGCTCTTCTTGCCCCCTTTCAGCTCCGACAACCTGCCTTCTGCAAAATATACTTTTGCACTACTCTGATGCTGGAGTTACTCTCCACTGGTCTGCTTCCCATGTAGAAGTTAGAATGACTTGAAATTTACCTATGGTTTCTGTGCTAGGCTTAGAAGGGATGGGTGAGTGGGGGTTATATTGTCCTGAGGGTAACTGTCCAGTATCTGATAGAGTTGTTGGAACGATGCACAGCTAGCATGACAGAGCTCAAGATTTGGTCCCCTAACTTCATTGGGAATTTTGGGTACACACATAATGCAAGTAGAATTGGGCCAAAATATATCTGGTACGTTATTCAGCATTAAAGAGGTTAATATTTTCATGTACGTAGTCATTGCTTAAACTCTTTTGCTTTCACTCTACTCATATTGAACGCTGTCACTTGCTCCTTTTAAAAATCCACAAAATTTATCACCAAACACATAAAAAATTAGCTAAAGGTTGTAACTGAACTGACCATAGAGGCCACAAGGCCTCCACTTATCCTTCTTAGAGCTCCTGCTATTGTCTGATCACTGACAATCTTCTCACATATAGTGATGCCCGATTACAGATGGAATGGTTTGTTAAACTTCAAGAGCATTTCTAAGTGCTGTAAAGTACCAAAAGATGGCTTATTTAGAACGGAACATATAATACCTGCCAAATTTGCAGGTTTGAAACCACTTCCAACAAGAATTAAAAAGGCCCTCTTCCCATCTGAAATAGGGCTATCAATACTTGACTTGTCTGCCCATGTGAAATAGAGGGTTCTTGTCTTTGACATCGCAGTTTAGTTTAAAATAGCTTTGATGATGACAGGGTACATAGGAAAGAAAAAACCATAAAGATGACAGTCTAATCTTCTAAGACGACCGATCACTGATAAAAGATTAAGTAACGCAACATTTCAAATACTAGATTATCTGTCTGTTGGCATAGTGTCTGTATACACCTCCTGCTGAGCCTTGTTGAGATACCACTGACATGTGAAGATGTTCCTTCTTACAGACTAAAAATGCTGCACAGAATTCCTCAAACTATCAGATGAAAAGGAAAATAAAAAAGAAGAAACAGCCCTGATCTGCCATGGAGTTTTGTTAGTCCAACATTTGTTTTCCAGGCTAGCAAAGCATTTAGATGTACAGCATAGAAATAATTTAAAGACACTATAAAAATAGTCTTAAATAGTCAATCCTGCTCTGTAGTTAGCACTCACAGATAATCATTAAACTATTGGCAGTCTATTAAACACCTTTTATTATCAGTTTTACAAACTATAATGAAAAGGAAAATTATACTTACCAGAATTATTAGACATGCTGGTCCTATAAAACTCCATATAAAGTTATTCTTTGTGCTGAGCCAACATCTGAAAAGCAAACAGCACAGAATGTCTTGAAATGTGCCCAACTCCTGCATATACTTCCTCTGCATTCTTACATCATGTTACTAACTGAAACAGACATGTAAAACAGCAACTTACACTTCGGTAGTGCCGTAATATTTATATCCTAGCGCTGCTGAAATTCCAACCACAACTGCTGGACTCACGTAACCAAAGATATAGAAGTTCTTGTGTAAGAATCCCTTGTTGTAGATGACTCCCACAACTATAAGGTACAGGTGTATGCCTTCGATGCACATCCATGCAAAGGCAGCTAAAAGGAAATAATGGAGTAATCCAGCAGTGATTGAACAGAAGAGCTAGAAAGTCAACCAGAGAAAGCAAAGTCATAAATAGTAATTAATGTATTACTATTACAATATATGACCGGGGGCTCTGTTTATTAATAATTATGCCAAAAAGGTATTATCACAGTCCAAATTTAACCATACTTAGAGATACCTGGCCTAAAGACAAAACTAAACCTCTTCATTATTGCTTTACAGATTGCTACAGAAAAATAAAGAAAATATATTTAACTTTTGAAATCAAGCTGTGGCTATGTCTGTGTCCCCCTGTCCAAATCACATCTATAAATGGACACTCTTGACCCCACAACTGGATCTGACTAGTCTATATATTGTGCTGAATTAATTAAGATGCATTTTTCCTTTAGATACCAAAATTAAATTGCCTGGCAAATCGTTATTTAAAGTTTTATTTTAAAGCATATGGACATGCTTTTAGTAAACAATGCTTGTAAAATTACACTCCTCAGTCAATCAATACTGGAGAGTTGTCTCAGGAATTTCAAATGATATTTTTCAATCAATTTAAAATACTGTTCTGCAATACGTGAGAAAAGAGAAGATGCTTTTTTAGCAACTGTCCATTATTAAAATGATGTCAAGCTAATTCAAAAATCATAATTATTAAATCTTACATGTACAGAGCAACTTTCACCTGACAATCTCAAGGTGCTAAAGAGGTCTTTTTCTATCACTGAGGTGGATTACACGGGGATTACTTCACAACCCCCACCTGCACTGAGACTCTGCCACCTCTGGTGTGTGGTGCACAGCAATGCTAACCAACAGTTTAAGGCAGGATTTGAAGAATACCACATTCACTTGAAACTACAGGATACTTTAGGTAGGCAGAATATATCTAGGGGAAGTATAGTCTTCCAGGAAGCAGGGCTCAACATCCTTACTCCACTGAAGAGTGTCATGAGGTCTTAAGTGACAGTGAATGGTCAAGAGGGGGAGAGATAGTGGTTTGAGCATTGGCCTGCTAAACCCAGGTTTGTGAGCTCAATCCTTGAGAGTGCCATTGAGGGATCGGGGGCGGGGGGGGGGGAACCAAAACCCACAACTGTCAGGGACAGTACTTGGTCCTGCTAGTGAAGGCAGGAGACTGGACTCAATGACCTTTCAAGGTCCCTTCCAGTTCTATGAGATAGGTATGTCTCTATATATTCTAATCTCTTTTAGATCTTATCTGATAGATGGCACCTCTAGCAGCACAGTGTCTTTAACACAAGGCTGGGGCTTTGGCAGGGCTGGCTCCAGATTTTCTGCCACCCCAAGCAGAGGGGAAAAAAAAAAAAAGCAGATCAGCAGCACTTTGGTGGCAGTTCAGCAGCGGGTCCTTCACTCTCTCTCTTCTGCAGCACTTTGGCGGCAGCTCAAGGAGGAAGAGAGGGACTGAGGGACCTGCTGCCGAATTCCTGCCAAAGACCCGGCCATGCTACCCCAATAGCGGACAGAGTGCCGCCCCTTTGTATTAGCTGCCCCAAGCACCTGCATCCTTAGCTGGTGCCTGGAGCCAGCCCTGGGCTTTGGTTCAGGACTGACTCTGAAGGAAAAGTGCCATTCATTGATTCATCAGCATTGCTTTGTACAGCACCTAAATGCTTAGTTGGTGGAACTGTTAAAGGCCAAAACATTAGGGTTGTGAAATAGTTGAAATACCAACCACACTGAGGCCAAGTTTTCAGATAGCGTAAACTGGCAAAGCACTATTGAATTCAATGGAGCTACATCAATTAATGTTGCTCTATTTCTTGAACTAAAGCAAAGTAAACTAAAATAAAATACACACTAAAACACAATAAAAACACTTTGTATTCACCATAAGTACTGTGGAGACTAAGATGTCAATAGCACTAGAACGTTCATATTAACATCAGAAAATATTGCACGCTATATGGAAAATGGTACTTTATACTGTATATTTACTTTGCAGATGTAAAAATCAAGGCATGACAAAGGCTACGCACCTTATTATTATTCATATTAATTCCAACAAGAAAGATAAGTTCTGCCAGGAAAAGACTGCAGCAGAGATTTTTGTGAATTGTCGTTCTAGTGCTTTGAATTTCACTGAAGAACCAGAAGGTAAAAATGCACATGGAGAGGCAAATCAATGAAATAATTATTCCTAGCTGAGTGATTCTTGTAAGAATGTTATAATTTGTAACACCCTGGGGGAAAATTATATTATAATAGTTAAGAGAATAACTGTGTACCTTGTCAAAAAAGCATCATTCTATAATTTAACCTTTTTGCAAAACATACATCAAAACGGTTTGTAGGGTTGCAGTGCAAATGCACACTTTTGATAATCTCAAAAGTATTTTTTCTGAGGCAGATATAATGCTCAGTAAAACCAACAATATGTATTTCAATGTTCTTAACACCAGTGATGTGTTATTTCCTTGCACATCATCATCTTAGTATTGATATCTGGTAATATGACTTTAAAAAAATCTGATCTATTACTAAATGACAAACATATTGGCAACAGAAAATGTATTAATACATGACATTAAAATATTACCTCATCAGTGACTCATTCATATTTGCCTACATAGCATAAGGGCATCACTTTTCTTCAATGGAAACATGAGCAATAAAAGACTTGGAAATTACAATTGCTTAAATCAAATGCTAGTTCAAGACACATAGTATGGAAATAGTCTAAAATATTATGGGCTATTTTTAATGATTATGTGCACATATTTTCTGTGCAGAAGGACAGTTACATTGGCTGCTTGGTATTCAGCAAAAAGAACCTCTGAAATACGTGACTGCATAAGGGCAGGCTTGGCTGGCCATAAAGTATGTCTAAGTATGAATTCTAAATACAGGCCCAGAGATTATCCTCTTTTTAAAATAAACTATATAAGGACCCCTCAAAAGTCTTAAATTTGAATGGAAGACTTAAGATGCTATTTAGCAAATAAGAAGCACCCTCTTTGAAGTGCACAGTGTGGAAGAATTGTCTCAGCACATTTTCATGCTAAAGCTCTTCTTACCAATTCTGATGCCTAAAAAAGCTGCTCATATATATATACAAAAATATATGTGCAAATACAATTCCTCCCATATCCTGTATGGATTCCGAAAACCTTAGGAGCCTTTTAATGCAAGAGGGGCACAAAGTGAGGGGGCATTTTCACAATTCTATAATGTTTGTAAGGGTCCCTGTTTTAATGTTCATGAACTCAGTCCTGCCTTGCTATTCCTATGCAATTTTTCGACAATGCTATTGCAACTCAGGGGATACATTTAAAGGAGACATTTAAAGGAGATTTTTAGATAGTAAGACTAATATATGATAAAAAAGCATTGTGAGCAAAATCCCAGGCCATATGGTTGCTGACCACTTCAGATATCGGTTAAATCCCATTGTAGCCTTGAAGTGGGTTTTGAACTAAAGAACAACAGACTGCAGGTTTGGAACAAGATTCTTTGCTGCATCACTGTCCTGTCATACTGCAAAATAGACACACAGAAATTCAGGCAGAAATGGGAGGAATTGTATTTGCACTGTTCACAATGAATTGTGTGTTTGCTGAATAAGGAAAAAGAGATTGAGCCAAAATGGGGGTGGGGAATGGCAATAAATGATATTAGTGGCAATGAAAAAAACCTACATTAAATGAGATCTAAGTATCTGGTAAAACACTAAGTGAAAAATAGCACTTACAACAGAGCCTCCTGAAGACATCAAAACAGCAAAATGAGTCAAATGATTACATTTGCATGAGGTATGAGTAGTGTTGGAATGTGTCAGCTCACAGCCTTCGGTAGACCAGGTGCCATTCATTGTGTCTGCTGAGTAGTTCCAAAAGGCACATTTAATATCCTTATCTGCAGTCTGCAAGAGAGATAAGATGTTTTACTGATGCTGAAAGGCAGACACTTTCCACCAAGAGACTCTTGCTACATTAGCCAGAACAATTCATTAAAAATTGTATTTTACTGAAGGAAGGTTCAGGAAAAAAAAACCAAACTGAACCAAGACACAACCCGCCCCCTACTCCAAACCAACCTTCAGAACATAAAACAAAACATAAAAACAAACAAACCAACCAACCTATCCCAAGCAATTAAAAATAGTACAACATTGAAATACCTGATTCACCTAGTTAACAGCAAACTAAACAAGCTGGACTGATCCAATTATCCAACCTTCCTGGCATTTACAAAGGTGTTAGAATCTTATATCTGGTACACAACTATATATACATACATGCACCTTCTGAATGGAACAATTTGCAACATTACAGCCACATTGCTGCCCCTATCCTACCCAATAGAACAGCTTGGTTCCATTCTTTCCTTCTCATTTCTTGCCTCTTCATTTGCAGCCCTAAGGCAGCATGGGTCTTTTCTGTTCTATCACACTGAATACCTTGGGCACTTGTAAAACAACTGGGGTGCCTCCATCTACAAGTAATGTGAACTAGAAAAGGACTTTAGGCTTAGCTCACTGCTCATAAATGATCTTGTGTTGCAATAGTCACAGCACAGGGAAAAAAAACAGATTTGTCCTATACATTTTATAAGTCCAGCCAGAGGATCAGGTGGGAGGGGGGAGGAGGAGAGGAGGAAGGAGCCAGGGGTTACTGGGTACTTAAGGCCATTTCTGGCTCAGCATCAATGCACTGACATCAAATATGATACTGGCAACTGCCAAGACCCTATTATTATTTGTACTGTGGTAGGACCTCGGAGTGCCAGTCATGACATGCCATGGGCCAGGGCCCTGATGTGCTACACGCGCTAATGTGCACAGAACAAAAAGCTTCTGCAGTCACTTATCCTGTGCAAATCTGCTTCAAGCTGATTTGAAGTGTTTCCCTTTTACGAATATAGCTCTCATCATCTGACAAACTGTTTGCAAGATTACCCTAAATACAGAAAGGTCAGAAGCCGGAAGGATTCTCTGATCACACTTACAACTTTTTGCTCACAATTAGACCAGTGACTCTGTAGTTATTACTGTTGACATGCTCTAGAAACATTTTCCCAAGGTAGCCAACATATCCTGTAGGTACAGTTATATCACATCAAATAATTACAGTACTGTTTTCCTTTCTTCAGATGTTGATTAAAAAAAAAATCTTACCTTGATGTACTTTAAAGTAAATGTTATTTTCTCAAGCTCATAGAGTGTAGGTGGATTTGAATTAATTGCAACAGCAATAACTGATGAGCTTACTGTCTCTCTCTGCTCTGAACTATCTTTCGATGAGGAGTTTTTAGATGATGAAAGCAAAGAACCAATATTGCTATACCTCAGAAACACAACTGCAACAGTGCCTATCAATCAAACAGACTGTGTTTAGTAGTTTGCGGGGGGGGGGGGTGTTATAGTAGAACAAAACTGAAAACATTAAGGAAACAATAAACAATAGAAATTATTACTGCTATTGCATAAAATATGCAAAACAGATGGAATCTTCGTGGAATACTTATAAAAATGTTTTAGAGATAATGAAATATAGCCTTAAAACAATTTAATGTCCACTGGAATTAAAAATGTGTTTTTATATTGGATATCCTAATAGGATAAATGCACATTTTTTGCTGGAGCAATGTATACTTGCAGCAATACTACCTCCGGCTGCAGGTCAGGTGTCAGATCTTGTAAGATAAAAATGTTAATTATGGGGGATGAAATTCTGGCCCCAGTTTTAAGTTAATGGGGGTTTGGCCATTGATTTTACTGCACCCAGGATTTCGTGCCTACAGTAACTGGATAGGAGACATGCAAGGCACAGATACCCACAGTAATACGTAGGATGCTTCCTCCCGAGTCAGTATTGATACCATGCCCTTCTGTGGTGTTTGGGAGTGAGGTTTTGATTACCTGGGTTTTCAGCCAAAGACAGAGAAAGAGCTCAAGGTTGGTTTTGCCAGATTTGGGGCATTAGTTCTGGTGTTCTGGCAAAATTCTAATTTCTTATTATTATCCGTATTTCAGTGACACCATAAGGCCCCAGCTAAGATCAGGGCCCTGTTATGCTAAGTGCTGTCCAAACACATAGTAAGAAAGTCCCTGCCCCATTAATCTTACAAACTAAATAGACAAGATACACAGAGCTACAGAGTTGTGAAGTAACTTGCCCAAGGTCACCCAGCAGATCTATGGCTGAGCCAGAGATAGAGCCCAGGTCTTCTAAATCCCAGAAGCCAGTGCCCTGTGCATTACACTACACCAGCGGTTCTCAAACTTCCTTAACACTGTGACCCCCTTCTGACAACAAAAATTACTACTCAATCAAGGGAAGGGTTGGGGTGGGGCTGTAACCTGAGCTCCACCTGCTGGGGCATAAGCTGAAGCCTGAGCCCCACTGCTCAGGGCTTCAGCCCCAGGCCTCAACATGTTTAATGCCAGCCCTGGCAACCACATTAAAATGGGGTCGCAACCTACTTTGGGGTCCCAACCCACAGTTCGAGAAGTGCGGCACTACACTATTACTTGCAGATCATTTAGGTACATTATGCCTGCCAAAATTCTCCACCTTGTTTCAGCTAGACATTTTTTCTTCACTGTCTGTCCTAAAGTGTTATACTGTGGTGCTATGTGCTATTACACAGCAGTTGTGTTTCAATTTAGGGGGATAGTATGAGGGGATTTCACATAAATGGTATATTATCCCTCTAGGTTCTCAATATAGCCACCATCACTTTTGTACATCTCTCTGTGGTACTCCCACCACTGCAATCAGGGTAACAGCTTCTTGGTTTCAAAGGACATTTGACTGGGTATTTTTCAGGAGAGGTAACTGAATCTGCAAGTCATTCCTTTCGCTTAACCCAAGTCTGACAGGTTGTAAGACTTGTCTACTGTCTTGGCTTTCTCTTTGCTGAGGAGTGGGTTGAGATGCACGGGGTAGTTTTATTGTGCTGCTGATCAATTCATTGCTTGGGAGTTGGGATCAGTCTGGATGGGCTAGTTATACTTGGATCTTACTTGACATATTTTTAACACCTCGAGCTTTAAGACAGCTACAGAAATATGCTTCCTTGTAAAGCATGTGCCAACATGATCATTAGTATTTTAGTATATTTAAAACACATTGTAATAGAACATACATACATATACATATAAAAACTGGCAAAAATAAGAGGCATAATTTTCCTGCGGTGCATTATACAGTGGAAGCTGTAGAGCAGATAGGACCCAGGGCTGGACAACAAGGTGTTACAAATGCCTTTCTCTATTGCTATCAACGTCACAACTACACAGTTAGTGAATTATGCATCAGATTTTTGCCAGCAAGTAGGTACCAGGAATGCTGCTTAAACCAAGCTATTGTTTAATGGCTTTTTCTTACCATTAGAATTAGGTGATTCCTTTTTCTTTGGAGATATCTTTATATAATCTCCTCCCATGTGTGCATGAGGGTGAATGTGTTTCATGTGGTGCGAATCAAAAGCAAAAACCTTGAGAGCTGTAAAAAGAAAAATACTATGCAAATCACTTCCATTACAATCTAACATAATTTACAGTTAGGTTAATAAATGTGACATCAGATTGCATAATTATTGTGAATTTTAAAAATATATCATTGTGCCAAATATTTCAAGGAGAAATGCTATTAATAGGGTACATGTTGTTTTAAACCTCTAGACTTTGTTATTCTAATGCATACATTTTTCTCTCATACCTTTTATTCTTTCCATGAAAAATATGGTCTTTTATTTACTTTGCATTAAATTAGGCACTGAAAAGAATAATGTGGGTTACTTTAAGAAGAGCTATTGCTTTATTAAAAATTCATTTCTGAAAGGGACCACAAATCACAATTATAAAAAGCAAAGGATAAAATCCTCCATTGAATAGAAACATTCGAAAAAGCCAAGTTTTGAAAAGTGAATATCTCACAGTGATCATTCCCTGGTACGAAATGCACATTGCACCATGATATAATGATGTGTGCTGCCAACAAACAAAACAAAACCAAACAAACAATCATTGCCCCTCAGGATAAAAACTACATTAGAGGACACTGAGCTCTTTACTCAGTTCATTATAGTGCAGAGTTTCAATCACCACAGTGGGGAAAAAGAAGTGAATCAGGCCTTAAAGAAAAATCTAAAACTTGACTGATGGACTAGAATCACTAAACTAGACCATCTGCATTGCTTATAGTGCAGCACACAAAAACAATATGAGCTCTTCAATAGACCAGCTGTCAGAAAATGTTTATCAGGATGTAAGAAATAGTTCTCGTGGCTGAAGTTTTGGATAGCTTGTAGTTAACGAAGCTGCACCATGAAATGCAATGAAGAATGAGACATTATTGTGGGCCTGGTCTCGAAAATAAGTGTGTGGGAAACACATAGGCATTGTGGGTAAGATATTCATAGTACTGAGTAGTAATGGGAAAACTTCAAAAGGTTTAGAGCTTGGGTTCAGTTTGGATAAGCACCTATATATTCAGATTCTCAAACAAAACTTTGCCAGAAAATGACTGAAATTTTCAAAGCTCTCCATTAGGTCTCTGTATTAGCATCTGCTCTCTTTAGGGTGTGTCATAAACAGATAGCTAAGGGTTAATGTTCTTTTACCTGTAAAGGGTTAACACAGGGAACCAAACACCTGACCAGAGGACCAATCAGGAAACAAAACTTTTTCAAATCTGGGTAGAGGGAAGTTTTGGGTGTGAGGTTTTTTTTTCTTTGTCTTGGGTCTGTGCCCTCTCAGCTCTGAGAGTGATTTTTCTATCTCCAGGCTTTCTAATCTTCTGTTTCCAAGTTGTAAGTACAAGGATAGTAAGACAATAGGTTTATATTTTTTTTTTGTATTTACATGTGTGTAGTTGCTGGAATGTGTTAAATTGTATTCTTTTTGGATAAGACTGTTTATTCCTTTTTTTTCTTTAAGCAATTGACCCTGTATATTGTCACCTTAATACAGAGACTATTTTATGACTTTTTCTTTCTTTTTTATATAAAGCTTTCTTTTTAAAACTTGTTGGAGTTTTTCTTTAGTGGGGACTCCAGGGAATTGAGTCTGCAGCTCACCAGGGGATTAGTGGGAGGAAGAAATCAGGGGGAAAAATCTCTTTGTGTTAGATTTACTAAGCCTGACTTTGCATACCCTCTGGGTGAGGGGGGAGAGAGGTTAGATCTCTCGGTGCTTGTGTTTCAAGGACTTGAAGCAGGGAGGGTGGAATCCCTTTGTTTAGATTCACAAAGCTTGCTTCTGTATATCTCTCCGGGAACCCAGGGAGGGAACACCTGGAGGGGAGGAGGGGGAAGGGAAATGGTTTATTCCCCTTTGTTGTGAGACTCAAGGAATCTGAGTCTTGGGGTCCCCCAGGGAAGGTTTTGGGGAGACCACAGTGAGCTAGGCACTGTATAATTCCTGGCTGGTGGCAGCAATTACCAGGTCCAAGCTGGTAACTAAGCTTGGAGGTTTTCATGCTAACACCCATATTTTGGATGCTAAGGTCCAAATCTGGGAAGAAATGTTATGACAGGGTGTGGCCTAGGAAACTGCTCCCACAGTCTGCCATACAACTGGGTCCATCTGTGCTACAAATTACAAATGCAACAGGCTCTCTGGAGCTTATGAGACAGTGGTTCATTCTACGTTCTCTCCCTCATTTCATCTGACAACAGCAAATCTCACTGAAGTGAAAGAAGGAAAAGGATCTGTTCTTCCTTAGAAACTGAGGCAAGTTTTTTCTCAGTATCGTGGTGCATTTTGGGGAGTGATCTGTAAATGGCAAGATTGATGTGACCAGGGGAGGGAATATTGGATTTTACTACACCAGATCTGGAAACTGGGTCAATCAGAGGATATATGAGTTACTCTGGAAGCAGGAAAGCAGACTGGTTGCTCACAACCAAAAGGGGAAACAACAATGTAGTCTTAGGATAGAGTCTAAAAAGGGCGCAGCACGAGCCTTACTCTGCTCCCACTGAAGCCTATAGTAACACTGTTATCTTCACTGCATGCCTGACTTAAGTGAGAGGAGATAGGCCAAAGCTGAGCACTTTTAAAATGCAACTCTTAGTGTCTTCCTAAGACCACAATACAGAAGACAAGCAACTTATACATGGAGGGAGATAGTGGGAAGTCAAGCTGAGATCTTTCCCAATATCCTTATCTGAACTTTCTTGAAATTCAAAACACAGCTGTGCCATCACCAACAAAGGGCTAGGCCTTCAAGGCACAGGCTAGTTCAAAGTTTATTTACATTGCTTTTACTGAATCAAAAATAAAACAAAACGTGGCTTGTAGAGTTCTGCTAGCAACTCTAATGTTTATTCTGTTGGCATTTTTAATGCATCTGTTCAAGAAGTACAATGATTTGCTAAATGCAGTGTGATGATTGCCACTTTGGTCATGAGTGAACTTTGAACTGGAAAGCAGGACCCTCTACATCATCCCTCTAAGAACCAAGCTAGATCCTCAGCTGGTCTTACCTTCATTGAAGTCAATATAGTTAGTTTACATCAGCCGAGCGTCTGGCCCAAACTCTGTAGGTGTTTTTTGTTGCTCATTCAAACTTTTAAACCCCCAAATCTGTAGGTTTTACATAACACTACTTTAATCTCAACAATTTATACTGAAAAAACTTCACAGTGTAATTCACATCTAAAGTATCACTTACATTCATTTTCTTTTTCTTACCCATTTCACTTGCATTAACATCTAGCTGTGTTGTCTTTTTGAAGTTCTGTGACATGAGCAGCGTTGCCTGTTCTGCAGCATGCATCAGCTTAGTGAGACTTGTTCTCCTGTTATCTGTAGGGAGTGCTTCCCAAACTGTAATTTTATCCTTTTGAACAAAATTGTTCACGGTGTTAACAAAAACCTGTCAGTATAAAAATATTTTTAAGCACAAAAACCTTATGCTATTTATAAAAGAAAAAAAATACAATAATAAGGCTCAAGCCACTTACATTAATAGTCACATCAGTAAGTGCTTCCTTGTCAGAAATTGTGTTATTCATGGTACTTAGTGATGAGTAAGATACAGCTAATGCTTCCACATATGAAATCATATCTACAGGTGAAAGTTGTCCCACAGTGTTCCTACTGATTTCTTGTAGGAAAGCCAAGGGTTCTTTTATAGTCCTAAACTGAAAGAAACAGGAAATCAGTATACTTAGGAGATTCCACTGGCAATTCAACCAGCAAAGCAACCACTGATGACTTTTGGGGAATATAAAAGATTTGCACAAATGATGAGGAAATAAATTAATGATTTCTGTGAATTTGTGAATAAGGACCGGTTTCTACACACAAACAGGGGCACAGCAGGTCAGCAGGTCTACTTATGGAGCTACTCCAATGGAGTAGGCAAGCCAGAATTTGACCAGGCAAATAGACATCATAAAAGTATAATACATATCCAGCATACCATCAATTTATTTTGACCAGTACAACTCAGTTTTATTTAGCATAATGCTCCATTATGTACTAGTAAACGTTTTGTTGCATATTTTGTAAAAATAATTAAATCTTAGTAGTATGGCAACTTACCTACAGCCTCTTCTGTTAAATCTTTGCTGAGAGATGGAAACAGATGGCCAGTTTTTTTAAAAAGCACACAGATTACCAATATTCTATTGCAATCTTTATCTTCACTGCTAAGGGTTGAAAACTATTAAATAACTTCCCTACTGAAAATATTAATAGAAAGTAATTAGATGGAAATGTTTGTACAAAAATGTTTATATTAGTAATAGGCTGGGAAGATTGAGATCTGGATCTGTATTAGGGTTAGGCTAGGGTTCAGAATTCAGTGCCATGGCTGAGTCAGAGAAGGGTTTCAGATTTTCTGGCACCGAAATCCAAGGAGATTTCATCCCTAAATAGTAGACAAATAATGAGATCATCCAATTTGGTGAGATTCCTGTGATCTCAAAGGTGAATATCCCATGAGATAGTGCTCTCATGAGATCTGGACTTTATCTTTGGCTGCATTCTAATGGAACTGGAAAACAGGCCTCTTTCTGTTTTTGATCTAACTCAGAATCAAAATTACAGGGGTAGGTTCAGATCCAAGGGCTCAAATTTAAAGCCTTCATTTTTCTTCAAAATTTAGATTCAAGGTTTTGATCCAACCCTAGTTTAAATACAGGTTTAAAAACAGACAGTTATTCGGTTTTAAGTTCAGATGTTGTACTTATCCCGTCTTCTCTACTTAAATTTACAGTAAGCGTGTTAATATAATGTATACCTTAACATTGAAGAAATCAAACCTCTTATGTTAAAAGACTGGGTTCTTTTAAATCTGATCACTGAGGCAAACTCCTTGAGATAAAAAGCAAACACGCACAGTGGTGATTCACTTAGTCAAATCAGAAACCAATAGTCTTGTGGACTCACCAGTTTATTTAATTTGCTGTTTGAAATTTATGCTTCTGGGGAAAAATCTGGCTCCCCAATTCTTTCACTTGCAGCCTAACACATGATGTTTTGAAAGAGAGAAAAATATTGGTACCCAAGTGTATTATTGCTCTATTTTATATTTTGTCACTTGCCTTCGCTGCCTCTATAAATTATCTTTCTAGGTTTCATTCAGAACAAACAAATAGCTGCACATAATTAAATGTAGAAAGGTGTAATTTCAAGAACTTGCCATTCAGAAACTGTTGAGTGATTACCACACTTCTGAATTCTATGCACAACATGATTTAGTTCACTGGAGATACAAACAAAACAAAGCTTGCAGGCAAACTAACACTGTGATTCAAATACATAACCATTTCAGATAAGCTGGAAGTATTAAAAAGACTTCTATATATATGCTTGCATTCATCGATATCTTCAGCCATTTGTTAAAAGTGCCTCAATAGATATAATTGAAATAAGTTTTAAAAGAGAAACAATCAAAGAATTTGCAAATTAATCTATAAACCATTGCTACTTACTTCAGCTACAGTTTGAGTAATATTTTCAGGTATACAGTCATTATGTAACTTGCACTTTGCCTTTGGATTTTCTGTAGAAATTAAAAAGAAGACTAATCAATTACAGTAATAGTTCTTGTATAAGAAAACCCAAATCTCTACAGTATTTGAAACTTGCATATACATATGGATCATTCACAAGCATAAACTATTAGAACCTGACCTCACTTACTGGGTTTACACTGGTATAAAGGCATCAAGTCACATTTTCTGCTGGTTTAAATGGGAGCAGCTCCATTTACTTCAGTGGAGTTTTGCTAATTTACACCAGCAGAGAATTTGACCCACTGACTCACTGTTTACACTGGTATGAGTGAGAGAAGAAATCAGGCTTATGCAGCTTAGAATACACATCAGCGTAATATCAGGTTGGGTCTTCAGATTTCATCACATTGTTCAGTACAAATACATTTCTAAGAGCACATCTCAATGATATTCTTAGAAAATATAGGTGTGAGTGCCTTGCCTTTTTCTCATGTCTGGCTGATTAATCTAACTGAAGATAAAGAGACACTGGTGGGTTTCTCAGAAGATGTAGTTCTATAATAACACATAAACCTTTATAATATCATTTACCTTGGCAGGAAGTGCCATCATTTGGCTTAAACTGTAATTTTCCTGTGGATGGTTGATAACCTTCCTTACAGGAGCAGTTATATCCTCCATCCACATTTTCACATTTCGCATGATCTCCACAGGCAACGGTTACTGCTTCACTGCACTCATCTATATCTGCAAATATCGTGAGAAATTGAATTTTTTATTAAGTATTTAAAGACTAACACCTTGCTGCCTTGTTGATAAGTTATGCATATAGCAATTTCACATCAACATTTCACAAAATACTATTAAAGAAAAAAATAGCAAAAAGCTAAAAAAGCCAAATTAAAGGCAAACACATCTGCTAATTATATCACTTAGGGTTTGGAACAATAAAGCACAATTAAGCATCTTTTTAATATTAAAAATATTCTTCAGTGAGAGACTGCTGATTTTTTGCACAGCTGTAACAACTCTATGTTCACTGAAAAAACCTTCTATTTGTACATATAGGGTATTTTTCATGTTTCAAAAGTGAGTTTAAAAGTTAATTCAATATCAAAATACTAGACTATGTATGATAAAATCACCTGAAATCTCATTTTTCTACATATTATACTAAAATAGATTGTACTACCTTATTATTGAGTTAGAAAAGAGAGAGGAAACTGGTTTACACAGCCTTTTGATTTAAAATCAATGCTTTATTATTTTAGTATTTAAAGGATCAATTTGCCTGTCTGGTTAATCTAATATTTAAGTCAAATACTCTTCAAAGTGCTTGACTTGTCTATTTTATCCACATTTAAACTTAATTTCCCTAAAATTGATGATGACTTCCTAATTACTTTGGGTAGGTAAGTTCAGTAATTCAGTTGACTGAGTGAGAGTGGGTCTAAGAATTAAACTGATGAATTGTGGGAAGGAAATCTGTGAATTGATGGATTTGGAAAGGCAGGGCAGAAACTGATTTGATGGATGGGAAAGAGGGTCTTACATTATATCGACTGACTGGGGATAGCGACCAAATAATTCAATTGATACATTGAGTCTTGGAACTATACTGAGTAATTGTGAGCAGTGGGGTAGAGGTCTGAGAAATTACGTACTGGGGAGGAGGGAAGAACTGAACAGTCTGGAAAGAGGAAGGACCGAAAAAAGAATTGATTAATTTGTAGAAAGAAGCCAATACATGTATAGATTTAGAAGAGGAGGGGCTGAGAATTGAATTGAATGATTGTGGAGGTGGAAAACAGAACTGATGTTCTGGGAAAGGGGGCAAAATTAAACTGGTGAATTGGGGATAACTGAATACATTGGGTAAAGGTTGGGGGGAAAAACAACTGGTGATCTTCTTGTGGGATGGTGCAAACACTTATGAATCGATGGAGGGGCTCATGCTGATAAAAGTGGCTTAAGAGAGAACAAGTGGAGAATGGATCGGGGGGGGGACTACAAAATAGTCTTTTAGTTTTGAAGAACTGATAAATTATGTTCTATTAAATTATCAACAGATGATGCCCACCAAAAGCAGAGGCCTTTTGTGTATTCTTCAAATGACTTTATGTATCTTTTGCCTCCCTTCCTGAACTCAGACAAGTAAAATCTTTTTCTCTCCCTCTATTCTCATTGTTCTACTTCCTCTGTTCTTCTAATATTTCTTTTTTATTGTATTATCCTCTCCCTAACTTCCTCTCCTCCTTTAGATTAGAGAGTGGATTTCTGGTGACACTGATTTTGCGATGAAGAGAATGTGTGAGGCAAAAATGGGTAAGAAAAAGAAGAATGAATGGATTCGGCACAGAAAGGGGAGAGTACAGATTAGGAGGAATGGGACTACATTTATCAAAAGTAGATGTTAGGCTTTGTGGACTAGAGAGAGAAGGGAGAAATTTAGGGACTAAAGGAGAATGGGAGAGATTTGGAATTGGAAGGAGGAGAGGAAGTTAGGGAGAGGATAATACAATAAAAAAGAAATATTAGAAGAACAGAGGAAGTAGAACAATGAGAATAGAGGGAGAGAAAAAGATTTTACTTGTCTGAGTTCAGGAAGGGAGGCAAAAGATACATAAAGTCATTTGAAGAATACACAAAAGGCCTCTGCTTTTGGTGGGCATCATCTGTTGATAATTTAATAGAACATAATTTGCCAATGACAAGCATGTCTGGTTAAAAAAGGTCAGATAAATGCTTTAAAAAATCTTATGTGCACAGAATTGTACATGGCATTTGAACATTTAATGGAGGAGTCTAAGAACCATCTCACCCTACTTTTTTTTATTGCTTTGTCTGTAGTTCCCCGCAGCCTCCTATCTTCTACTGGTTTAGACTGAGGCCTTCCTAGACAATTACAGCTTGCCATAATCAACTGGAAGGCATTAAGAGGTATCTTGAAAGATCAAGTGTGAGGCTAAGTTGCTGACATCTGTATTATATCGATAATTTGTTTTGATACTTAATTAACTAATATTGAGTCATTTGATTTCAGCATATGGGGTTTTGCATTATTTCTATCTGAATGGTTTTTATGACCGGCTTGCTGAGGTGGCAACCATGTCAAATCTCAGGGGATTGATAAAAGTGAGAAAACAAAAAGAGAAGTACCATGTGAGATATTGCTACACAAAGGATAAATCATAATCAAATGCTGCTGTTTGAAGGCATGGGGCCAAAGACACTAGTCCTGGCACTTAAATAATCCATTCACATCAATTAATTGTATGGCTCTTTTTTGGAGCATGTAAATGTCACTCAGGGTCCCACTATGTGACTCTTGATGCATTTGGAATAAATTGAAGTGCCAAGGGTGAGGAAACAATGACAACACTAGTCTGCATAATGGCTCCACAGATGAGCCTCATCTCCAGGGATTTTCTTGGCCTTCTCAGCTATGTAGAGAAGGATGTGCAAGTCCTAACAAGATCTCCAGCATGCAGCTCACTGTGAAATATCAATAAATGACAAACTTCACAACAACCTGAAATGCCTGATTTGAATGTGTGCTAAAATAATCTATTAATAGTTTGATTTATAACAACATTTATAACGTTGGTATTAAAAATCAATAGATGACTAATAGCAACCTTCCTTTCCTAAAAACTATACCTCCTAGAGATGTGCATAAATAATTGAACATATTCGAGATTATCATTGCTAAGTATCAGGTTGCTATGTCACTTACCATTACAAAAGTTTTTCAAGGTTATTATACTTATCTTGCAACATATGATAATTTGTTTTTCATAAACCCAAATCATGTATTTGTCATTATTAGGTATTTATACAAATTACCTTTCTTTTCATACTGTTGTCACATATTAATTGTAATGGAGACCTTAATGAGGAGGCAGGATTATCAAAACAGAAGTGGAAGCTCATGGACGTGACAGGCAACAAAGATGCTAAGGACATACAAAACGACTGAGGAGTATACACAAATAGTTTATTTGCAGCTGAGTTGTCTATACAGAATGAATTTATATGAATCTTAGCTAATGCAGTGTTTGTGGAGAAAATATTTACTGGAGTAGATAATTAAAGGTACTGATCACCTTCACATTCTCTTTAAATCAATATGATTTGCAGGTGCCATCAACAATTTTACAACCATTTCAAGGTAGTTGCATGTTGCTTTTAAGTAGTTTAACAGTGTTAGTTTAAGTTTTCTTCTGTATTTGTTGCAGGGATTTGGGTTTTTTTGGGGGTCATTCTATTTTAGAGGAATATGCAACTTTAGACCACACAGGAGACAACAGCTTGTCAATTCTTTTAGAAAGTGATCCACTTCCACTTGAGGTTTGTAGCTAGGAGCCCATTCCTTCTCCCATTATCTACAATAGGAGCAAGTTTGGGCCCCAAAAGCCCAGTCTTATAACTCTAACTCACATGAGTAGTCTTTAGTGAGAAGATTCATGAGTGATGGTTGAAGGACTGGGCCCTTTAATGAGAAGGCCATTTGCCATGGCTCAGCAAGAAACCCTGCCTTTCAGACAATATTCAAAATAAACCCTGGAACTGAGCTTTAAAGCCTTTATAATAGCTCTGATCAGAAAGAAATAGTAAAGCAAAATCCCCCAAAATAACACTACCAACATCATTTAACTAGTCTGAAAAGAGATGTATAACTTTTTATTATATTTCTGCTATTTGGTTACTGCTCATTTACTACAGCAGGCAAGATAATTCCAATTAATATAAAGGTAGTGAGAATGCTTGTTATGTTCAGTCTTGCCAATTATGGGATCATAGCTATATTTCTTTGATTCTTCATCAGCCAGTCAAGACAGCTTGATGTCTACATTATAAATGATGCTTGTTAGCAGCTTGCAGGGTATTGAAAAGTCCACAGGTAAAGGACTAAATGTTCCTTTTGGGGGTTTTGCACTGTGGAGGGAAGCAATGTACACAAACTGGATTCCAAATTGTCCTAAGAAGGGCATATGCAAACAGATAACAGCTATGTGGCATAATACCATATCCCCACACAAATGGCCCTCCAAAGTGCTATGAGGGAGAAAGGGTGAATGGCCAATCAGCTGGGGGAAAAGTCAGGACCCGAATGCAGTAGCGCATGTTTGGAAGAATAGTGCAACTTCTTCCAGAAATTGTGATGCAGAGATGTCAAATTCATTCTGGACAGAAACAAATTCTATTTTTGACCCCTTGGGCTGGGGTTACAATTTAGGGCTCCATTCCCCTTTGACCCACAGCAGAACTAATATACAAAGATCAAGGGTAGAAAATGGCTTTTATGTAGTAAATAAGCTTATAATTATTATTTAAACTTATATTAAGCATCAGAAAGTGGGAAAATATCCTCACCATCAGGACCAACACTATTTCTACTCTTCCATTCTCTATTCTCCTCTCTCAGTTTCTCTGTCCCATGTCTTTGTGACTCTCCTCCTTTCTTCCCTCTGTTTTTCCTTCTCTACAGCAATCTCCAGTTTTTCTTCTCCCTGTGAGTGTTATCATCAGCCCCTTCGCTAATCTATTTAATATAATGATCAGCCATGAAAAACTTACCGACATGTAAAGTGTCATCATTAGATATTAGAGTTAACAGTCCAATTAGATTAATGGGGGAGGAGGGGAAACTGCCATCTCCCAGAACCAGTGTTTCAGGCTCTCTTTAGACCCGGAAGACAACATTGGTTATCCTTGCTTCACATTTGAAAGGTTAACATGACATCTCAGAGGGATAGAAACTTTTTGTTTGTTTGTTTAAAGAAAGCTTAGATTGTGCAAATTCAGAATGTGTCTTGGGACCACATAAATCAGCAAGTGGGCTGGTAGCACTGTCCTAGCGCAAATTAAGCAACTCTGAGTTGTACAGCATAGCCAACACTACTAGATTCCTATTATAATACTGGGGTCCACTCCAGACATATGGCACTGCCTGCCACCTAGGTACTCCGCTAGGGTGCTATTGTCTGTATGTAGAAGACATGTCTGAGACCTCTCCCACTGTAGCAGATCCATGGGTTACAACGTAATCCTCTATGGCTTCCTTGATAAACTGCAAAACTGACTTTATTTATTTTGTACCTGTATTTAATGGGATAATATGCCAATCAATGACCACTAGAGGATGACAGTAGAATGTCTGCACTCTGAACAGCAGGGAAAAAAAGTTTATTATTAATTTATAATACCTTAGGCATGGATCAGGACACCATTGTGCTAGGTAGCGTTCAATCACAGAACAAAGAGATGGTCCTTGCCCATCTAGATACTTACAATCTAGGATATGTTTGCTTTGAAATCAGGGACTTCAGCACGTTTAGGCATATCCAAGTTAGCTTGGATCTAGCTAATTCGAATAATAATAGTGAAGCTGCAACAGCACAGATTAGCCTCTTGAGTACATAGCTAGCTAGACCCATGCTAGCTCAGATATGTCTGCACGTGCTTTAGTCATACCTATGGCTGCAGTGTAGACATAATCTTAGTACAAGAAAAGGGACGACAGGTGGATATAGACAGACAAGCATAATAATAAAAAGTAATCTCTCTCAACTGGCAAAAAAGTAAAGCAAAACTAGGAACATTCAAGTGAAACAACTTTGAAGACAAGACTTCTGAAGCTTATAGTAAAAATCAAGACATCTAGAAACAGGTAATTTTTACAGCTCATTGCGTTCACAGCATGAAGCCCAGATAACTTGAGAAAAGATTCACAGCAACTTAGTAAAAGGGAAACATGATATCAGGATGTGAGGAACATCAATGGAAGTTTGACTAGATCACTCTCTAGCCTAATATGCAACTCTTTTGCTTATATTTGGAATGGTAAGAAAAGACAGAGATTGTCAGGACTGTCAAGCTTTAGAGAGCGATATCTGGAACTAGATATAATCAGCCCAAAGATGATATACCTGTGTAAAAAGGCAGTGGATTTATTGCTTGTTTTCCCATTCCCCAAAGAGTATCACAGCACACAAAGAAAATTACCAAAGGATTGAAAAAAGAGAAATAGTTACAATTCTTCCAATGAAGGGTAAGGACTGCACAATTGTTCAGAAATAATATTTTCCCAGAGAATATTTCTGTTTTGTAATCCTAAATGTGATCCATTAAACTGCTATGCAGGCAGAAACCGAAGGACTGCACAGAATGCAGGTAGCTACTCATCCTACTCACTACCTTAAACCAGAACTGAAAAGAAGAATTAGTGAGAGATGAAGGGAATTTTGGAATATTGGCCAGAGTCTGGTGCTGAGGTGTAATTAAACTGAACGTGGCTGGGACAAACCCTAAAGGCCATTCTGCTGGTCCAGGATCAGTGGATTGCCTTGAATTCTGACCAAATCCCATCTGACCCCTGCCAGGCCCATTGTGTTGGCAGATCCAGGAGAAGGTGGTATGAGGTAGAAAGAATGTGGGCCACCATTTGGCCTTAGATCTATATTCCTATATAAAGCTAGCACATTCAGGTTAAATCCTGAAGTTCTCTTGAGTTCAATGGGACTTTTGTTGAGTAAAGATACTAGGAAGCAGTCTTTTGTTATTGAGACCTAGGGGCTTGAACCGGAATACCAGATCTGTGAATTGTGGGAAGCCCTCATCCAAATTGCACAGATCAGGGCACCTGAATTTCTTTTACTGGATTTCTCTAACTAACAATAGGCACAAGAAATAAATGACAATTTAAAACTACCTGGATGACATTATAGTAACTTACCCACACAAAAGGTTCCATCATTAGTTACAAACTTCTCTTGACCACTGCTCGATCTGAAACCAGTTGCACACATGCAGTAATAACTCCCCACAGTATTGGTACAGTTAGCGTTTTCTCCACAAGGTTGTGTAGCATTTTCGCATTCGTTATCATCTGTCAGGAGACAAATTACATAAAAATAATTTTCATTTGCCAGTTTAACAAAATAATGGTTTAATCTGGACCCCAGTATTTTTTTATTTATAGATGTTAAGACTAACATGCTGATTCTTTGTTTAACACTGGCCTCACCAATGCCAAGGACTTAATCATTCTCAAAGCCACATAGGTATCCAAAGTAAAACTTTCCGCTACATATATCTGATGAAGTGGGTATTCACCCATGAAAGCTTATGCTCCAATATGTCTGTTAGTCTATAAGGTGCCACAGGACTCTTTGTCGCTTTTTACAAAGTAAAACCAGCTCTGTATTAGAGGAGAACAGAAACACATGTACTAAACTAATGTTCTAGCTGGGATCCCCACTTCCAAATCACATATCAGGTCAAAGACGCTCATGTTTGGATGATCTCCAAATAGAGACCCCTGGTGTGATGTCCTGGATCTCAAACCCGGGCCTGAGAGTGCCCAGACAGCTGTCGCATTTTCATCTCCACCCAATGTCTCCTGAAGCCTGGTGGGTTGAGGAGTTAGTATGACTACAGCCTCAGCCGAGGCACCACCCGCAGAAGCCTGGATTGAAGGATCGCCAAACTCCACATAAGCCAGAAGGAGGCATAGGAAGTTGTCTGAGCAACTAGGTGATTCCCTGTTGCTGCTGCATTGGATCCTGCTTGTGCCTGCTTCCTTCATTCTGCACCCAACCGTGTTCCTGATTCCTTCTTTGCTCCTGGCTTCCTCCTGCCTTTGTTCCTGCTCACCACTGTGCTCCTGCTCTGTGCCTGATCCTTGCCTCTCTTCCAGTTCCTGTCATTTTGCCTCACTTCTGACCATTAGTTACCAGTCCCAGCTCTAACTCTGGGCTTTGGTAATTGGCAGTTGACTCTAGTGCTGAACCTTGACTCTGTCTGCTGACCTGGACACCTGCTGCACCCTCTAGACCTGACTTCTGCTCTGACCTTCAGACAATTTTCCCAGTCCTTAACATGTGGATGGTGTCCCAAGATCCACACATGGAGGATGGGCCATGGACAGGTGCACAGATATACACTATATTGTTCTCCACTTCCATCCTTCTAGAGATTTTTTGGAAAAGAATGCATTATTTTTGCTATGGAGCCTCCTCTCCTTAGGATCCTTGGGGCAGCTAATGCCAAAGAGAAGAGGGCTTCTGCCAGAGGCAAGAATTCTGACCTAGATAACCTTAATCTCCCACAAATTTTGGGGGATTCACCAACTATAAAAGAAGGTCCAGTGGTATATTTCAGAAGGAGGCCAACCCATGCTCTCAATGGAACAACAGGGAAATAACTTCATAAGGGTATCTTTCTGAAGATTACCTCTCTAGACACCTTTCCTGTGGATTTTATCATGGGGGAGAGGGAGGAGAAGAGGAATGATCCAACTGATTTGGTAAAACATACTAAGAAGCCATAGACTAGTGCATTAGTCAAGTGAATCAATACACACAATACAACTATTTCCGCTACATTCTTCCATACACATTGCATTCTGGATGTTCTATACAATTAAATAATCATCTGACCAACTTTAGGAAACACTGCAAAACCTTCATCTTCAGTAAAGTCTATTCACATAGTAAGAATGACACAACACCGATACCTCCATCCATTCAAATGTTCCCTCCCAAAAGCCCCACACAGAATCCTGAAGCAAAAGAAATAAATTAACCTACCAAGAGCTCCCAGGAACCAAAAAATACTGCAGAGATTTTAATTCTAAGGGTACGTCTGCACTACCCACCGGATCGGCATGTAGCAATCGATCTATCGGGGATCGATTTATTGTGTGTAGTGTAGATGCGATAAGTCGATCCCCAATCACTCTCCCGTCCACTGCTGAACTCCAGCAGTGTGAGAGGCGGAAGCAAAGTTGACGGGGGAGCTGTGGCCATCGATCCAGCACCGCAAGGATATGAAATAAGTAATTTTAATTCGATCTAAGATATGTCGACTTTAGCTACGCTATTCTCGTAGCTGAAGTTGCGTATCTTAGGCCTGGTCTACACTACGCGTTTATACTGATTTTAGCAGCGTTAAACCGATTTAACGCTGCACCCATCCACACAACGAGGCCCTTTATGTCGATATAAAGGGCTCTTTAAACTGGTCTTGGTACTCCTCCCTGACGAGAGAAGTAGCGCTGAAATCGGTATTACCATATCGGATTAGGGTTAGTGTGACCGCAAATCGACGGTATTGGCCTCCGGGCGATATCCCATACTGCACCACTGTAACCGCTCTGGAATGCAATCTGAACTCAGATGCACTGGCCAGGTAGACAGGAAAAGCCCTGCAAACTTTTGAATTGCATTTCCTGTTTTCCCAGTGTGGAGCTCTGATCAGCACGGGTGGAGATGCAGTCCCAAATACAAAAAGAACTCCAGCATGGACAGTACAGGAGATACTGGATCTGATCGCTGTATGGGGAGACAAATCTGTTCTATCTGATCTCCGTTACAGAAGAAGAAATGCCAAAGCACTTGAAAAAAATCTCCAGGTTATGATACAGAGTCCACAGCACAGTGCTGTGTGACAAGCGTAACGGAAAGCCAAAGAATCAGATGAACGCTCATGGTGGAAGAGAGGGGGGACTGAGGACTCCAGCTATCTCACAGTCCCCGCAGTCTCCGAAAAGCATTTGCATTCTTGGCTGACCTCCCAATGCCAGTAGGGTCAAACACATTGTCCGGGGTGGTTCAGGGTATATCTCGTCAATTTACTCCCTCTCTCTCCCCATGAAAGAAAAGGGGAAAAAATAGTTTCTTGATTTTTTTTTCAATGTCACTGTATGTCTACTGCATGCTGCCAGTAGATGTGGTGCTGGGGCACTGAACAGCAGCATCCTCTCCCCTCCCTTCCCCGATGGCAGACGGTACAGTGCAGTAGGATTGGTAGCCGTCCTCGTCATCATCCTGTGAGTGCTCCTGGCTGGCCTCAGGTGAGGTCGGCCGGGGACGCCTGGGTAAAAATAGGAATGACTCCCAGTTATTCCCGGCAGATGGTACAGAACGGCTTGTAACCATCCTCATCATAGCAACTGGGGACTGAACTCCATCAGCCCCCCACTTTCATGTCTAAAGAAAAGATTCTGTACTGCCTGGACTATCATAGCAGCTGGAGGCTGCCTCCCTCTCATTTTATCTCACTAAAAAGTCAGTGTTTCTTATTCCTGCATTCTTTATTACTTCGTCACACAAATGGGGGGACCCAGCAATGGTAGCCCAGAAGGGTTGGGAGAGGAGGGAAGCAACGGGTGGGGTTGTTGCAGGGGCACCCCCTAGAATGGCATGCAGCTCATCATTTCTGTGGGATCTGTGCTTTCTGGTTCTCTGATATACTGGTTCTCTAGTACACTTGCCCCATATTCTAGGCAGGACTGACTCTATTTTTAGATACAACATAAAAGAGGGAATGACCTGGGGGGTCATGCCCATTTCTGTCTTTGCGCCCCCGGCCGACCTCAGCGAAGGTCAGCCAGGAGCACCCATGACAGCAGCAGACGGTACAGAACGACTGTCACCGTCTCTGCTACCTTGCAAAGGCAAATGAATGCTGCTGTGTAGCGCTGCAGTACCGCCTCTGTCAGCAGCATCCAGTATACATACGGTGACAGTGACAAAAGGCAAAACAGGTTCCATGGTTGCCATGCTATGACATCTGCCAGGGCAATCCAGGGAAAAAGGGCGCAAAATGATTGTCTGCCGTTGCTTTCACGGAGGAAGGAATGAGTGACGACATTTACCCAGAATCACCCGCGACACTGTTTTTGCACCATCATGCATTGGGATCTCAACCCAGAATTCCAATGGGTGGGGGAGACTGCGGGAACTATGGGATAGCTACAGGATAGCTACCCACAGTGCAACGCTCCAGAAATCGATGCTAGCCTTGGTACATGGACACACACCACCAAATTATTGTGCTTTGTGTGGCCGCGTGCACTCGACTTTATATAATCTGTTTTACAAAACCGGTTTATGTAAAATTGGAATAATTCTGTAGTGTAGACATACCCTTAGATCAATTCCCTCCCCCCCAGTGTAGTCTAGGCCTAAGAGAGGGAGGCCCTGGCTATTCCCATGAAGTCCACTAGGGACTTTGGTCTTATTTTTTTGTATGGAAGATGCTCAGAGTCTATAGTGATGGGTAGCAGTATAAAACCCTAAGATATAACTTAATTTCAGAAGGATAATTATATTAAGTGGCATGTAGCAGGGGAGAAAAAATGAGGGCAAGTGTCGCAAATAAGGTGTTTTCAGACACAGGAGCAAGACTGTGCCAGCAGATAAAGAAGATACTAGTGTGTCAAATTTGTTGAGAGTGGCAACATTTGTAACGATATAGCAGGAACAAATTTCTGTCTCATAACTTATTCTGGACCTCTGGAATAGACCTGGCACAGGGGCCTTTTCAGATGTAAAGTTAATAGGAAGCCCTTTCACTACATGTGATTTAACACACCTTTCAGTTAATTCACAGCGCAAATGCCAACTCAGGAACATGAAAAGGATTTACAACATTCTCCAGAGGACTTTGGGTCAATGTTAATAAATGGATTACACTCATTATAACTAATATTGTAATTTAATTTAATAAGGAATCCAAGTGTAAAAGCAATTTGCTGATGTATGTTAATGATATTTATTTTATGGCTTTAGCAGCTGTACTTCTGAGAAAACAATAGAGAAGGGTGTGTGATTTGGCTCTCACTTACAGAACACTGGTTTACACCCAAATTAACTTCAGTGAAGTAATGGAATTACATTGGGAAAAAACTGGTGTAAATGAGATCAGAATCAGAGCCAGAAACTAATAATTTAAGATACGAGTACTTCATGGTCTGTGGCATGCTTCTCACTCCAATGACAAGCATGCTAGAATATATGCCATAGAAAACTTTAACCTTCAGGCTGTTTTCCTTTAGAACTCACCCTCTTAGGCCATGGCTACACTAGAGAGTTGCAGTGCTGGTGAGGGGGTTACAGCACTGCAACTTAGGATGTGGCCACACTTGCAAAGCACGGCCAGCGCTGCAACTCCCTGGTTGCAGCGCTGGCTGTACACCCGGTCGAGCCTTGGGTGTAGCGATTCCAGCGCTGGTGATCCAGCGCTGGTCAGCAAGTGTGGACCCCACCAGCGCTTTTATTGACCTCCGGGTTATAAGGAGGTATCCCAGAATTCCTGTCCACAACAAACCGGAAGAAAGGGAGTGCTCGGAGTTCAGCCAAACTGCTTATTTAAAAAACAAACACAGCTCCTGTTTGCTGAGCGAGCGGGGCAGGCAGAGGAATTACTTTGGAATGTTCACAGCTGTTTGCTTGAAGAGAGAAACAGCACTCTCACACGGCAGAGGGGGAGGGGGAAGTCCATGTTGAGCAGATGCTTATCTGGTCTGACAGCTATTTAGGAGTACATAATTTGCATTTAGTGAATGAGAGAGGGGTGGGCGAAGGGGTCAGAACTTTTAAAATGATTGAAGGTAGGCACTGTGTGTCTTCCAGTCCTTAGAACTTGCAAGGCAGGGAGCTGAGAACAGTGTCAACTCCAAAAATCCATTCTCTCTGTCTCCTCCACACTCCCTGTCATATTCCACCCTACCCCCCTCTTTTGAAAAGCACGTTGCAGCCACTTGAATGCTGGGATAGCTGCCCACAATGCACCACTCCCAACAGCGCTGCAAATGCTGCAAATGTGGCCACATTGCAGCGCTGGTAGCTGTCAGTGTGGCCATACTGCAGCGCTGGCCCTACACAGCTGTACGAACACAGTTGTAACTACCAGCGCTGCAGAACTGTAAGTGTAGCCATGGCCTTAGGGACAGTGAGTGTGACGATGGAATTGCATTTTGTGTGTGTGTTTGGTGATCTTGCTCAGAACGGCCTATTATTGTGATGCATACTATCCATTAGAACCCTAGACTTTCAGCTGAAAAATCAGTGTGGCTATGAGTGTGTTGGGGCAGGCAATGCCATGATTTCTAGAAAATAAGACATGCTGGTTTTGGAAAATGTGGGATGAAAGCCTTAGAAGAACAGAAGTGGGTTAGAAAACTGACTACATGGAGATTTACTCAAGGCCAGGAGGAAATAAAGCTGAATAGACAGTCATAGAATTCTGTGAGTGGAAAAAACAAAAACTCCTGCCTGTGTTTTCTTGTGTCTTGGACATAAGAGCTGCAATCCTGAAAGCCTGGCTGTATTACAGCTCTCAAGTGGCCCAAAGAACACTCTCAAGCAGTATAAACTGACTCATACAGTGGACACCATTAAAATCTTTACAGTTTTGCCTAATTAACTTTCCCGTGGTATTGGCGGCATTCCATATATTTAGGGAGCTCATAAATATTTTAATAGTAATCATTGTATATTAGAAGGATCTCCTGTTCTGGGAACTTTTTCAGATAAGTGCTCCTGCTGCCCCCCCACTTTCCTGAGAGGAAACAAGTCTCTTTTTTTACACCCTACAAGCCTGGCTTGTTTTCATTCATCTGGCCTGATTAGCTAATGAGAACAGAATTTTAGGCTGCTTACACACAGGCATCGCAGGAACTCCTTACAAGGAAGATTATGAAAGCTAACTTCCCAGGTCACTTAACGTCAGGTTTACATGGATACAACTCCATATACATCAATGGTTCTAATCCTGATTTGCTCCCGTGTCACAGACAGCAGAATCGGGACTGATCTATGTATAATTTCATTCTGCAATGTCTAGGAGGGTCCTAATAACTGTGTACAAATATTTGAAGTATTCAGTACCAAGGAAAAAGAGAAACTATTTAGTATTGAATCTACAAGTGCTGACGTGATGCACAGCAGGAAGCAAATGGCCAGGGCCTGCTCTAGGCACCAGCAAACCAAACACATGCTTGGGGCAGCACATTTTCAAGGGTGGCATTCTGGCTCTCTTTTTTTTTTTGGCTTCCAGCAGCAAAACCCTAGAGCCAGCCCTGGAAGCAGCAGCGCGTCGTGCATGGGGGAGCACCCTGGGGCCGCTGCGGTTCGTGCCGCGGGGGAGCAGCGCCGCACCTTGTGGCTGGGCCGGGCAGGATTCTAGCGGGGAACCCTCAGGCTGGGGGCTGCCCCCCAGCACTGCAGCCAGCACTAGACGAAACATCCTGAGCCTCCCAGGGACTGTGGCAGGGCGGCCAGAAGCAGCAGCAGCAGTGGGGCCATAGAGGGCGGGGCACTGCCATGCTGGGCCCGTGTCCCACTCTCTGGGGCTCCACTCCCTTTGGGGTTACCCTGCCCCAGCTCCTCCGCCCCCTGCTGGGGCAGTCCCCCGGCTCTGTCCTCCCAGATCCCGGCCGGTCCTGGAGGCAGGAGTTCCAGCTGGAGCGACCCTGGGCTGAGGCGTGGCCTGGGAGCCATGCTGCTTACCTCGACCCTGCCAGCACCGGCCTGGCTGGAGGCAAGGGGGGAGTGGGCAGAGTCCGCACTTGGTGGGGGGGGAGGAGCCCAAGGCTGGGGTAGCAGGGGATGTGGGTGTGGGGGGGAGAGAGAGCCCAGCACTTGGATGGTAGGGGGAATCGGTGGGGTGGGGTGGAGAGCCCAGTGCTGGGGCGACAGGGGGTGTGGTGGGGGGGGAGAGAGTGTCCAGGGCTGGGGCAGCAGGGGGTGCAGATGGGGGGGGAAGAGCCCAGGGCTTGGGCAACAGGGGGTATGGGTGGGGTGGAGAGCCCAGTGCTAGGGTGGCAGGGGATGCGGGGGGGGGGGAGAGAGAGCCCAGCACTTGGGCAGCAGGGGGTATGGAGGGGGTAGTGGGGGAGAGCCCAGCGCTGGGGCGGCAGGGGGTGCGAGTAGGGGGTGAGAAGAGAGAGCCCAGGCTGGGGCAGTGGGGATGGGAGTGAGAGCCCAGGGCTGGGGCAAGGGGCAGCCAAAAATGTTTTTGCTTGGGGTGGCAAAAAACCTAGAGCTTTCCAGCACTATCTGTAAATGCAGGCTATAGTTATGTACAAGTGTGCAGCCAAGTAAGTCTCAAGCTTGTATGTTTCCTCTTTTACTCTGCAGTAACAGTGCAGGTAAAATGAAGGGTAGGATATAGCAAGACAGTAAATGTGTATATCTAATGACATACAGGAGTTAAGTGTGAGCCTTAGCATCCCTGAAGACAAAATGGACTATGCACATGCTGTTAAGTGGTTTACTGGACTGGAGCCAGAGTTCTGAGTTCCTTGCAGGATAGAGTTCCCAGACCAGAGGAACTTGGTGGTCACACTGCATTGTTTTCATTAATGCCTGATAAAATTTGCCAATTGTTTCTGGTCATGATCATTATCTTTCCCTCATGCTTGCACTGTGCAAGATAAATTTTCTGATGTGGGATAAGGCATTAGAAATAGGAGTAATAGGAGAAACTATGAGATCTGTTTTGACTGAGGAACAGCCTTTAAAGAGAAATGGTGGATATTCCATCACCTGAGACAATTAAAATAATTGGACAAAGCACTACAAAATGCACATTAGAGAAGGACCTTGCATCAGCAGAGAGGTGGACAGATGCCCTGCAGTTGGGGTGGTCATTTAGGCTTGTGCAGAGTGGATGCAAAATGCTACCAAACTCAGAATGGCAGCATTTCACACCATTTTGCATAGCTGTCAATAGTGACACAGGGTTTATAGTAGAGAATTAGGCCAAACATGACCTTGCCATCTCTAACCTGACCACCAACTCTGCTCTCAGGAACACACAAGGCTTGACATAATCTAGACTGGAATGCAAGAAACCTCAAAGTCATCTGAGATGAAACCTAGCAATTTACATGTCAAACACAAGCAAAGTGAGCATCTGAAGTGCTAATATGATATCAATGAAGATGTGACAGTAAATTTTCATTTAACTTTCCCTACATGCTCAGGTTTCACATATACGACATTTGAGAAGACCGTGCCAGGGATCTAATTAAGTGGACCAGGTCCTACTCCCATTGAAATTAATGACAAAAGTATCACTGACATCTGTGGAACAAAGGGGATGCTCACTATGGAAAAAAATTAATGAGTTCCTGCAAGGGACAGAAAGGGGATGTGTTTTCATGAAAAAAAAAATTTCACATAAATGGAAAGTTTGCAGCACTGTCCAGATGGAATTTCTGCTATGCAGTTGATGGAAGTTTGCATCCCATATATCAATGAACAGCGGCAAGGGTGGCTGTTATCGTATTTAAGTATTCTGCTTGACTTCACACAAAATATTTAAAAATCACTAACAACAAAACATATTTTTCAATTCTTTTTATAGTCAAGATATTGAGCTACTGTATCAAAAAATCCAGCCTAGGAGTTTAAAGATGTTTTCCAATTTTTACATAATTTATAATGCAATCAGATTTGTGGTTTATGGGGAATCAGAAAAAAATCAGGATTTATAGATTAGAAAATCTCTAACCCCTTCCTAAACAAACTTGTTTAGCAATATGGACAGAAAGGAGGACACCCTAAATGACGAACAGGCATACGAACCATTTGCTTTGTTGCTGTATAATCTAATTATGACATGGACATGCACAGTAAAACAACTGCTGGCAAAAGAAACCCATTAAGCGTTGCAGGCAACGTTTCAGGAATGCAAACTGAAAATGAAGGGAAAGAAATGACATAAGTGAAACAGATATTTTTTAAAGAATTTTTTTTTAAATAGCTGATGAAAAATATGAATGACTTTTAGAAACAAGAGTGGTCAAATGACAAGGCTAATTCTTGTGCCTAAATGGTAATGTGGCATTCCAATCTATTTGATATACAAGAGGTTCACAGAATGGATGATCAGTCTTGAATTCATTTTTTTAAGCACAGAGTTCTATAATATTTGGTATGCACTCAAATTGTTATCATTAAATATCACAATGGGAGGAAACCATGAATAATTTGTGACTTAGTTACAGGAAATTAGTTTTAAATAGCCCAAAGCCCAAAAAGGATTGTACATGGGGGCGTGTACGAGTAGGGTGGTTTTTTGTTATATGTGTAAAATAAAAGTGATTATTCATGCTGGTCTAAAAAATACAAGGACAATGACATCTGTTTTCAGAGAACACTTTATATTTTATGATGCATGGGCATATTTATAGTCAAACAAAAATCAAGTCAATTATTCACCAAACTCAATTTCTCTGCTAGTTTCCAGGCTACATATAAAGATGTTCTAAAAGAATAGGTCTTAGAGACTGATGTGCTTTTACTTGCCCGCTGCATTCTGAATTGGGGTGATGTTATTTCTGTATAAACAGTGCACGACATTAGTTCATGAATTAATTATAGGGGCTAATCCAAAAACCACTGATGCCAAATGTGTGTCTTTCCATTGACTTCAGCAGGCTGTGTATTGAACCTCCCCACTCTGTAGCTTGTACAACTACTGGTAAAGAAAAGCTGTAACTATTTCTTTCAATTCAGTTATAAAAAAAGTTTTACATATGGAACAATTCTTACGCATGAACTCTAAAATGTGGATGAAATACAACTTTTGGCTTAAAATATTCATTTGTGTGTCTTGATGCCATCATGTTACTAAGAAATGCATCCCTGTGCTATTCAGCATGACTTTAACAATCTGAATTTATAGTACAAAGTTTTCCATCCTCATCCCACTCAACATTTCAGTTTCTCTGGCCATTACCCAATTTTAATGCAGGATGGAAATAGGGTGACCAGATGGCCCAATTTTATAGGGACAGTCCCAATTTTTGGGTCTTTTTCTTATATAGGCTCCTATTATCGCCCACCCCCATCCTGATTTTTCACATTTGCTGTCTGGTCATCCTAGATGGAAACTAAATTACAATCTCCAATATGGATGTGTTGGAACTATTACAGTTACAAAACGATATCACTGATCAGTAATATGGCAGTAGCTAAATAGAAGTAGTCCCCGAAGTGCCAACAGTAGTTTAAACGTTGGGTTTGATTTGAAATACCCTTTTCATTTTTTTCTTGAGAGAAAGCATAAACTTTCCTGGCAGTTAGCTGAGCAAAACAACTGCCTTAAAGGATTTCCATTACAAATTAGAGAACAGTTTGTTAGCCAAGTAGTCTCATGTTCAGACCGGCCACAATAGATCTTAGACAGGAAGCAATAGCATTATTTTTCTTATTAGAAATTTTGAAATCAACCACTTTCATTTAAAAGAGAGAGAGAGAGAGAGAGAGAGAGAGAGATTAACACTTGTGTTCTCCCCCACAAACAAAATACGTCTACAACAAATTCAGCCCTCTAGGACCCACACATAGCACGCGGCTTGCTAAAATGATGCAGTGAGTTTTAAAAAGCAACAACTGAACAAACACAGTAGCTACTTTCCATAAAGGTAGTTATACATTTGATATTATTATGGATCATAAGATACTCAGCTCATAGTGATGCTAATGTATGCTCACAGCATTATTGTCAGATTTTCCTCCTTCCCCATATCACCCTAAAAGAAGCAATTAAAAAAAGAATCAGATTGAGCCCTGATTCAGGTCAGCGTAAACCAGATCCCTGGTGGTCAAAAATCTGTCAGGGTGGTTGTGACAGCACAAGCCTGGGGACTAGCGTGGAGCCATCACAGTCTGAAAAATGGACAGCTCTGGCTGGGAAGGGAATGTAGCCAAGGTGACTGGGGAATACACTGATTCATTGCATTCTGCTGTTCTCCTTTGACAGCAGCCTCTACTGCTAGAGCTCCTGAAAAGCCTCTGGGGGAAACTTAAAGATGACTTTCCCCAACATAACCCCCAAGAGAGAGCAGTGGTTGAAGTGCCTCACTTAACCCCTCAAAAGCAAGGAAATGAAGGCTTCCTGTAAAACAAATTCCAGTGCTACTCACCCTGCTGTGCTTAGCCTGTCTAGAGGTCTCAGAACAGCAGGCAATCTTACATACATTACTCATGTGCCACAGTACAATATCTTTACAGTTATAAGAGACTGACCCGAGAATAGCAATGCCACTAACAATCCGGCTCTCCTTTTTGCAACATGTTACCATTAAAGTTAATTTGACACAATTTATTTATGATTCTTAAAATATTCAGTATTTAGGTTTGGTCCAAATCAGCAGGAAAGAGCAGATGCTTAGATAAACCATTTGAGACTGCAAAACTGGGCTGGAAATCTTATTAGGATTATTTTTTTCATAATGGGCCTGATTCATTCTTGACCTCTGGTGCCTTTCACCAGCTCTGCTGGCATGAACGGAATACACAGCAGCCACACAGCTGCATGGGAAATATCCATGCCTCTTTCCCACTGTGCTTTCATGGCTGTGCACCTCCTTGCAAGAGTTTGTGGCACTGGAGATGCCCCGGGCATTCTAATAGCATGCTGAGGTCTTTTAGGCATGTGGGTATAATGATTCCACACCAGTTCCAAACTAACCCTGGGAACCCATGGAATCAGTGAGGCACAAGTCTGCCCTCTCAGTTCCTGCACCACGCTCTGCACTGATGCATGGGCAAATTGAGGCCAGTATTTCTTGTGCTTCTAGCTGAACAATGGGGCTGCATATTCCATGTAAACAGACTCTGAGGTCCTGGTTTGAACCTTGAAGTGCAAAGCAGCCACCCAAAATGAAAGACAGTGAGGAGGAAAAGAGTTATATTTTTTTGAAACCAAAAAAGCATTCAGGTTGGGTTTATTCAGAGCTTGGGCAAACTTTGGAGAGCTTTATAGTTTGTAAAATCAGACATTATAAATTAAATGTGAGATGCATTTATTATTGGAATAAATACTAGTAATGAGAAGTGTCATTTGCTTAGCTGCACAGAACAATGCACTTCTCCAATGCTTGTGGAGTATCATGAAAAGAAAATCTATAATTTGTGATCATTCATATGTGGAGAACAGAATAAAAGAAAAAACATCATTAAAATGCTACTCCTTGATTGGAAAGAAAACATTTACCCTGCAAAGCATCAGCTGGGACTCAAGAAGAAGAAGCAGGCGATCAAATTAGTCAGGGAAAGTGAGCATGGGTGTGTGTGGGGGAGGGTGGGAATTCAATCATTTAGGATCCATGTGAAGTCTGGAACAACTGCATATGATCTCACTGTTCCCATACAGAAAGGGAAGTGTTTATTTAGTAGTGTTCTTGGCACTGTCACTCCTCTTCCCTCAGAAAGGCCCGTGAATGTGTCTGTGTGTGGAGGAGAGGTGTCACACCCTCCCCACCTTGGTATGATTCACCAAAAATGTGTGTAGGTCTGCAGCACGGCACTGTTGAGGGCAGGGGTATCTCAGGAGCAGCAGTGGGCAGAAGAGGACTCGGTAGCCCATCTCCTTTACAGCTGTGCTGCTTGGAAGCTTATGGGTGGTTCCAGAATTCATGTGAAGAAACAGAGTCAATTGCTTGTTTCACTTAGGTGACTCCTAACTCCTCTCCCTGTACAGAACAATTTGAGGAAAACTTTACAAGCTGACGTCACAGAGACTTCCTCTCTCTGCGGTGAATTTTCCCATAGGAGGCGGCACTCCCCACACCGGCCAGGAACCCAATAGCACTGGCTGTTCTACGAATTCAACACAACGCAAGTAGAAATTTGACTAAAATGGCATGATGCCAATTTACACCAGCAGAGCATCTGGTCTGGTGAGATTGTTAAGGCACAGACTGAAAGAAGAAAAGTGAGTGACCTGTTTGTAATAGTTTAATTATAACAGAAAATGATGAGTCACAAACAAAACTGAAATGCTGGCAGTCCAGGTTAGGAGTGAGTTGTCTGAATTCTCAGGCTGTGACTGTGAGGAATGGATTAGTTCTCTGGAAAATTGCCTGATGGAGACTTGACAAGAGGAGATAAACAATGATCCAATTTCTATTGAGACGTCACATGCAGCTTCTATTCCTTAGTAATTACAAATGAACTTATTTGGAGAGGATGTGAGCGAGATACCATCATGCGTATCTAAACATTTTGGTCCCACACCAAAGATTACAGAAAAGAACACATCAACAAGCAGTTTGATTAAAAAAAAAAAGAAGAAAAGTTTATGTTCTGGGCAACACTCTCCCAAATTTCCATATAACTGACCCTGATCACCAGCAGCCAGGAAATGCATCACAATGGCTTACGAACCCTGTCATTACAGTGTTGATAAACATGACTATAGCTTGAATTAGGCAGATACACCTAGGGCTTTATCTAACAAGCTACTCATAACATAAAACAGACAACAAAGGGCTTGAGAAACAACATTGCATTAGACTAAGGTATATACCCATATTTTGTTTATATAGGGTCAAATCCTGAAATCCTCAACCTGTTGACATTAGGCTCAAATGGCAGCAGAAACTGCCCATTTCCAATTTGCAGGTGGGAGCTGGGGCAAGAAGCACTTAGGAGAATTTCACAACTCCTTGCCTGCTAAGCCCTCCCCAGGAGTACGGAGGGGAGTTTTGAGCACGGTTGGAGTTAGGCTGAGACCTAACTATACTCTGATCATGCAGTATGAAATGGACTGTGCTCACTGGCTATAATGATCTATATGGGACTACTCACATGCACAAAGTTAGGTAGATGCTTACATACACTGCTGAAATGGGGCCTATTGGATGCAAGGGAAAACCACATTCTGTTTTGGTTTGGTCCATTATAGAGTTAGGGGCCAGACACGAACTTTGGATCCAGATTCAGGTGGGGATTCTGAACTCCTATAAAGGATGGGGATGGCAGATGGGTGTTTGGATTTAGGGTTTGGCTCAGGCTCATCTCCACTGAACTCTGAACAGAGTATTTTCTGGCATGAACTGCACTAGCACTGCCCCCTAGTGATATGATGTGAAATGGCAGTACAGCCTCCGCATTCACCTGGAGCAAATGGATCCACAATTTATTCACATATATTTATATTGTAAGTGTGGGAAGAGTCTGGTACCGAAGTGGGGCCAGATCTATAACTCACTGAAATTAATGGAAAGGCTCCCACTGACTTCAGTTATTTTTTGTCAGGCTGGTGGAGACAAAAATGGCACAGAAACAGAAGGAAGAATAAAAACATATGGCCCATACTCTTCTCACCACAAATGGATCAAGTTTCTAAGTTCCTTCCTCAGGGAAACACAATCTGGCATGCACCCTGTGTCAAACATCCCACTTGGATATCGGACACAACGTGCTTGAGACATTATGGCAAGAGAAACTACCATTGGATGCCTGGATTTCCTCCACTGAAAAAACTGAATTAAAACAAGGTGATGTATTCTGGAACTGGAGTATATCAGATGTGGCTTACCAGCCATATACAGGTGTGAATGTTTTTCTGAACACTACCAATAAGGGTTTTGGAAACTTCCACGCTTATTACATTAAGTCATTCTCAATTTGTGTTATGTTTTTTTGTTGCTAACTGACTTATTTTCATTAAATCACATCTTCAAACCAAGAAGAAAAGAAGCACATGTACATTCAGAAAATGTTTTTTTTTTAAAGGAAAGGGAGAAGTGAAGCAGTGTCTCAAATTGAGAAAGATTATTTGGCTGATAACAATGCCCACTGCAGTATTAAATATGCAATCCAAATGAATGCTTCATTTCACCAGGGTAACTAGAACAGTATTTGTTTTAAAACTAAAAACAGACAACATCTCCGCTGTACTTTCTTGTGGATGTCCCATTGTATTTTCAATTTGCCATGGTGCAGATATTACACCAGCATTACAGAATTAGAAGGACCAGAACCTGTAATGCTCAATTCTAAGTGCACAATCTCAAATTAACTCTTTTTTGGCATTTGGGAATACAATGGTTTCTCCTAAGAAATGAATACCAGAATCCAGCATTCGGGAAAGTCAGAGCTAAGGCTACCATTCAGCCCTAAATTCACTCTGTTGTAGCTATTGCACATGATAGATCACCCACTTCTGAATCTTCCAGATGAAGAACCAATACAATTTATATGATCTTCTGAAATACATAAGCCCAGTAGCACAAATTCAGGATGGAACATCAGCCTACATCTGAATTTACTTTCTTTTGCATGTTTGATGCAGAATCTTTAAACCACCTACCCTCAGGAAAATGGTTTCACATCTAACTACCAAGTGCCATTTTATGTACAGCACAAGGTGTGTGCAGCTGCAAAGGTAGTATCGCTGTCTGTGTGTGTTTGTGTGTACGTGTACCCTCCGCATAAGTTAGTGGATCTCTCAGGCTGTTCTAACTCATGTCAATTGCTAGCAGCTACAAAGGGGCTGCAAATGCAGTCAGAGGCCAGAGAGGCACACATAAGTATTGACCACAGCCCCTTTTCTCGTGCAGTGCCCCATCTACTGGCAGCATGAATGGGGAGGGGTAAAAAGAACCCTGTGCAGGCTTCAGGGTGTCATCTGTAACCCAAGGTGATTCTCCAAGATTGCCTATGCCAACGCTACACAGCTCAACTCATTAACCATATTTTGAGGAGGAAAATAAAAATTCCATCTCTGCTGAAAACTTATTTGCCAAGTCATGATATCAGATGAATTTAGAAGTCATTATAGGAAATCTCAGCTCCAAGAAACAATGGCATATATAATATGAGCCATTTAGTATCATTAGTGTGGAAACAGAACTCCTGCTTCACTTCACTGGGTCTTCCACTTAAAAACTGGTGCCACATTATGGCACTATGTATGATATATATGTAACAGTGTGTTACATTTCCCTTCAGAAATGCCAAGCTTTTTAAAAAAGAATTTGCTTTAAAGTATCTGAAATAAAGTATTTATTAATTGTCTTGCTTGCTCTTAGATTGAGATCTGTTATAATAATGCCCTGACCTGTGACAAAGGGTAACTGCACCCATATTCCACCCTCTATGGTCTACTGAGGCTTCCCACCTTCAGGCTTCCTGCTCCCAGCTGTTGCTGTCTTGGGTGGAGACTCACATCTCACTCCCTCCTGACCAGGCATATTTATAGGTTGCACATTGCCTGCCTACATAGTGAAGCCCCCAGCAAGTCAGGCCTACTTTGCTTTTCTCCTCAAAGGCTATAAACAGGGTAATTCCCCAGAGTTATAAGTTACCACCCAGCTTTCCCTATGCAAGCACATTAATTCTTATGATGAAATCATTACAGAGAAAACATATCAAACCAATGGAAGAACCAACACACGCTAATAAGCTTACCAGAGATCACCCCAGCTCCCACAAGGACTCTGGTAGGAAGTCAATCCTTCAAACCTCACTAAGGGGGTTTCAGATACAAGTTCATAAATGCCTTGGCTCAAAACAAGTACACCATGAATCTGAGAGTCATTCCTGTGTACTTGTTGTGCCTCTGATCTTGTCCTCATGCAACAGTGACCAGTAGACAGAGGTCCCCTCCTCAGGGTGAAGTTTCAGAAAGCTGAGTTTTTGCATTACCCATGGGGATACCTTTGTGTACACCTCCCCTTAAAGATTTCCTGGGAAAACCACTTAACTTAAAAAGTTCATTCTTGTCTTTCCTGTTGTTTCAAATGGTCCTTTTGAAGCTAATAACACTTCCCAGGGCTTACATTAGTCACAGCTCCCCCCTTGAGATGTTACGTACAATCCCACAATAACACAAACATTTACAGTTTAATATAATTAACTCCTAAAATACTTCAACTTAATTCAATAAGGTTTGTCCTGGATACTGCAAGAAATTGCATAGCTGTCACACCCTCCATTCTGCTTAATAAAATAGACCAAAGATGTGGTAAAAATTGCTTTGACAGAAGTAATGGTTCAAATGCAACAGAAGCCCTTAAAGAAGGGCCTTCTGAAGAAGATATTTGCTCTGTGTGGAGCAGCATTCACTAATATCTAAAACCAGGAGTTAATTATCCTCTACATGGAGAAAGTCCTTTTCAGAGATTTGTCCGGGTATCAGAGATTGAGACTATGATATGCTTTAGTCAAACACAACTTATGGGGCTCACTGCAGAGCTAACTGGTTGAAATTCTGCGGAGGTCAGAATCGATAATCTAATGGTCCATTCTGGTCTTAATCTGTGACTTGATGAGAGACATTGGGCTATGTCACTGTGTCTCCTTTGTTATTAAGGCTGAGTTATTAAAGGAAAAACAATTCCAGTAAATAAACCACTTGATGTTAGCATGGAGTGGACATTTTTTTCTTTAGTTGCCTCTGCTTCATTCTTCTTTTACGGCTACACGTGAACCATAAAGCTACCATGTCACCAAATAGCTACACGATGACTCCCCTAGCATTAATGTGACTTGGTGATAAACAAAATGCCTTATATATTATTTGTAAGCCATTCAGTTAAATGCTCTGGAATTCAGTAGCTTCACTATTCAATAACAGACTAACTCATAAAAGGAAACCATTTCAATCTATAATTGAGAAAAGCCATTACTTTTTGGAAAAGTTCCAGTCTCCAAAACGGAAGATATCATATACGGTCTGGCAAGCTGAGACCTAGGAGGAGACACCCAGACTGAGGTATTCTGCCCAGAGGGAAAACATCCCAGCCTAACTGCAGCTAGACTAATTACTTCAACTATAACTACTCCTGTAAGTATTTCTAGCTACTGTAAATGCTATAAGTATTCAATCCCTTGGTGAAAATCCTCTTTAGATAAGAAGTGTGTATATTACTGACAGTCATGTTCCTAGACCTGGATCACCATCAAAAAGACAGGGCCTGATTGTCCTATCCCTTACTCTGCTGTGAATTAGAACTAAATCCACTGATATCAATGGAGTAACATAGCATATGAGGGGGAGAATCAGGCCCCTCCACCAAGGAGTAGCAGATTTTTGGGTTCTCATAAGTCAATTTCCTCTTTGGAGCAAAAATTGGTGATTTGGAACCAGGTATTTGCTAAGTGCAATTTGTTTATTTACAAAATAAACACCTGCTTGGTTTTCTGGGGCAGAAGAAAAAACAACACTCTCTGGCAGATACCTCAGGCCGGACATCTCTGCCCTGTCCAAGAAACTGCTCTCTTGCCTCTGAATCAGGACTCATAGTATATTTACGCTGGTAAAAAGTACACTTTTAAGCGGGTTAGCTGAGCCAAGTTCAAACAACAGCCAAGACATGGCAACTCAGCTGTTAACTTGGGTTAGCTGCTGGGAGTTCAACCTGAGCTGCTAAAGTTAGTTAAAAGCTGTGACTTCACTGCTATTTTAACCCAACTTAAGAACATACTTTTTTCCCCGTGCAGACATATCCACAGTATTTGCCAAAACTGGAGGGTTGGCAGCCCTACCCTTCCACTACCCTTTAGAATGTAAGCACTTCAGGGCAGGGACTGTCTACTTCAGTGCCTAGTAGAACCAGGCCTCATTCTGTGTTATTACAGGACATGGTTATTACAGTAAACGATCATAATCACACCATTTTATATCTCTACCAGCCAAAATTAAAAGAATAACCAAATCTCATGCTTTGTGATCTTTTGTGGGGCTTCCACAGTACCATTCCCAGCACTGCACGAACACCTGGATGTGTAGGTCAGTTTCCTCTCTGATGTGTTGGTCACTGCCAGAGTAAGAACACCAAATTAAATGAACCAGTGGCCTGGTATGTCATACTAAAATTATAGGGATAGATTCTTAGCTACATTCCAACTCCTTTGTGCCTCATAGAAGATCCAGAATGGCATAAAGGAGCTCTGGAAGGTCAGGGAAAGACCCTGCTGCAAGTCGTGGCGTAGAGAGTGAGCCAGAGCTGGGGTCAGGAGGGGGACATTAGGGATGAGACCACAGCATATCACACTGTAGAAATTCCAGGCAGCACTATGACTCAGGGAAGTTGCTGTAATTTAGAAAGGCCCCAAGGGCTGTGTAAGTTATACAGGGGGCCTCTCCAGTCCCCAAAGCAGCGCAGGATCAAGCAGTTGCACGAGTAGCTTAAAGTCACCCCTCCTCCCAGCCTGCCAGTTCTGTGCTGTGCTTAAGAGACAAGGCACAGAATCTTACTGTTATTTCCTATGTTAAGACAAAGGAAAGAACAAAGAAAAACAGTTCAAAATTAGCCCAGTTTCAGGTCATCTTCAAGGTGCAAGATAATCATGATTCTCTTGAGAAGCTGCACATTTCTTTAGTTCCTGTTTTAGCCAAAGGCTGTATCACTGTGCTGTTTTATGTTTAAACACAGCCTATTGTGACAAGCCATCGAAGTCTCGAAAGTGTCTCATCTTTATTTCAGAGACAACTTTGATCCAACTGGTAAAAAAGGTCAATACAAGAACCTTAGAATTTAAGTTGTTTACATCCCACATATGAGGTGAATAAGGAAATGTGGCAAGGACATCCAAGGGAGATTAAATGAGGCCATTTTTTCCCAGTTGTACTTTAAATGTTTTTGTTTCTGATTACTGTGGCGTTAACAATGTCATTGTGAAATCCAGTGAAATTCCCTTATTTAAGTCCTTTCTTCCAAAATGCTTAATTAAAGCACAGAAGTGCTCCATCATAGGATAATTGCAAACTGGCATGCCAACAAAGGGCATCCACAGGTCCTTGGTTTCCTTATCTATAAAGTGGGCAGAATGACAGCCATTTTATTAGCTGAGATACTGTTACCCTCACTAGATAAAATGCTGTGCTTGGCCGCTCTGATGTTTTCTGTCAGTGGAACAGAGCTGACTGTTTCAACTGTATATTTAAAGGATAGGTTCAGTGGCAGCATATGTTGCTTAACAATAATGTTGTACAGAAACATTTTGTGAAAGGAGGTAAGCAAAGTACTAATTGTACTTCATAAGAGAAAAGAAAAACTAAACAATTTCCTCTGCAGTTACTTCCAGTCAAGACATAATTGCAGAGCCATCTTTCTTGTCTACAATCATTCCCCTGAGGGAAGAAGATAGCCAGAGAGAAAATTCATTCTGAGAGGAAAGCTAATTGGGCAATACCCCCCCAAAAAGTGAACCACTCAATATTATAAAACCATAAAATATTTAATAGATTAAAACAACAATTTTGGAAAACAGGATAAAGGGAACCATTGCTTATATTTCATAGTTCTCCACAATAAAAACAAACATTACAGCACTCAGAAACACATATCTTACTTCTACATGCTTGGTTAGATCACGCAGACCTTGAAGGCTAACAGAAAAATCTGTCATGCAGAGCAATATGTAAACCCATTTAATTTTCTATTGAATCCTTCCTGACAGAGTGGATTTCTCTTGAATTCCAAAACAGCCAGTCTGTTAACTAAACTCTGAAGGTGGATAAGTCTGCTTGTCAATGCTATGCTTATCTCACTATACTATCACCTTGGCAATAATTATATGAAGTGCTGTAGACACAATTTTAAAATTCAGCATTTGCCAACTGCTACCAACAGTCACCCTGATACCTTCTACTCTAAGTATAGAGGGAGAACTGCAGCACCTCCAACAGCACTGTGTGATAACTGCTGGGAAATGCTGACTTTTGAAGGGTGACTAAGGTAATGTGGAAGGTGTGATATTCTTGCTGATACCAATTGGATAATTTGGAATGATGTTCAACACAATACACTGGGCCTCATCATCTTCTCCACTGGCAACACTCAGACATAGGAGGTTGTCCAGGGTGGAAGAAAGGAAAAATGATCTTGTCGTTAAGCACCAGACTGAGACTCAGGAGATCTGTGTTCTGTTCCTGTCTTTGCCACAGACTTTTAGTGTGATGTTGGGCAAATCACTTAATCTGTCTGTGCCTCAATTCCCCATTAGCAAAATTCTGTCTTAGATCTTATCTATTTATTTATAATCCCTTTCAGGCAAGTACTGTCTTACTCTGTGTATATATAGCATCTAGCACAATGGGGCCTTGATCTCATTTGGGACTTCTTGCTGCTATTGTAAAACAAGTAATTAGGAATAACAGTAGTAACAAAATATTGCAAAGTCTCCCTTCAAATTACTATGTTGTTGGATGAAGGATAGTAAAAGAGAAGGGTGTGACTTTAAAACAGGCTAGCTTGGAGTCCACTCACATTAAAAACTAAGGGTGGAACACCCAAACCTGTGGAAGCCCTGAAATCTATGCAGAACTTGGAACATCCTTTGAGGCCCAAGAGAACTTATAGCCCTCTGCCTCTGCATTGGCTTCGGAGCTCCTTGTTGCTATCCCAGTTCCCAGTGATGCAGTTCCGCTGGAGCTGAAACAAGGTTTCCACAGCCAGTGCCTGCTACTTTGGGTTTTATTAATTTTGTTAGAAGGATTTATTGATGAGTGGATGATGCACAATCCTGAGGCAGGACCTTACCTATAGAGCACTGATCAGGATGTCTCCACTAAGACATTCCCTCCATAATGAAACACAGAACTTCAGGCAATACTGGATTTAAGAGATAAATTGTAGCAAGAAAAAAAAGCAGATGCTGAACATAATTTTGGGCAGAATTCCCGGTGCTATTTTACTGTGAACAACACCAAGATGCTATGAGGATCAGTTGCTTTAGAAATGTTTAGATTGCACAAGATTAATAGTCTCATGATATTTAGTATTTTCTAAAGCCTTAGCTTCTGGAATCATGAGACTTTTAGTTTACATGAGGAGAGAAAACCATCTCCTGCCCCTTTTCCCCCCCGCCCCCCTCAAAAAATTCTAACCCCCGTGGCTGCAGCGAAAAGGCTCAAAAATCAAATTAAAAAAATCTAATTTTTATGCCAACCTCCTGATTTTTTGGTACCTGACTCATGATTTTTTGAATGCTTGATTAAGAGTTTTTGCTACTTCCAGTGTGAAATTCTCAATACCATCCAGGATATGCTGTAATTCTTTAAAATTAATAAAAGAGAAGTATGCCATTATTCTATCTATCACATTCTATTAAGGCCTCAAGAACTAATATCTGGGAAAGTTATGGGCAGAGAATTATTTACCTTATCATCTCTAACCAGCCCTTCAAACAATAACCACTGCAGCATTCTTGATCAGGCCAGACTAACTAATGCCTATTGACTGACCACCTAGCTAGGGTGACCAGGTTTTGGACCGGAACACTGGGTCAAAAAGGGACCATGGCGGCTCCAGTCCACATCACTGACCAGGCCATTAACTGTCCGGCTGGCACGGTGCATCGCCAAGCTGTGCCGTGCAGTGGGGCCGGCAGCTTCTGGGTCAGGAAGAAGCCAGCATGTTTGGCTCCTAGCCTGAGGGGCAGCCAGGGGAGTCCACGTGCTGTCCCACCCCTGGAGCAGCTCCCAGTGGGCAGGGAAGGAACTAGTGTGACTCATGAGCACTCAGCAGGCAGCTGTTGAGGGGTCGCATGGCGTGTGCCTCTCTCACTGCTGCCCAGCCCTCTTCTCCTCACGCTCCTTGTGGGGCAGGGCTAGACCTGTGGCACGTGCCTGTGGCGATCCGTGGTGTCTGTCTGTCACCCCATCACCGGCACCCAGGAGTTCGAGGTATGTGTATCCCCATCTCCAAGTACTGGGAATGGGGCTGCACCCCCATCCCCCTCACTGCATCCTTCCCTGTCCCCCTCCATCCCCCATTCTGCATCCCTCCCCATCCCATCCTCTCCCGCCTCCCACACCTACCCATCCCATCCCTGTATCCCTTACAGCGCTCTCCCACCCATCCTCTCCACCTCCCAGAGCTGCCACTCCCATGTCCCTCACCCCCCACACCCTTGCACCTCATTCACCTCCATATACTGCTGCACTCCCATTATGTCCTTATACATCCCTGTGCCCCCCACATCCTCATGCACCTGTAGCCTTCTGCCTCCCCCTGCATCCTGATCCACCCCACCTACCGCCCATTTCCCCTCCTGTCCCCTTCACTGCCCATCTCGCGCCACCCTGCTCTCATCCTTGGCCTCTCTCCCTCCCCATCCTCTCTCCTCCATTGCCCACCCCCCCATCTCTTCCCCTCCAGCCTAGCCTCCTCCCTTCCCAGCTGAGTGATTTAGGCAGCCCCTGGAAAAGAGTATGAAAAAGTGTCTCGGTGTAGGCAAGTGTGTGTATGCATTCATTGTGTGTGTGTAAGAGCCTGTGTCATAGTGTAGGAAGGTGTGTGTATTGCTGCATGTGTGTATACCTGTGTGAATAAAATGTGCAGCCTAACTCTTTGCCTTTTATTATTTTTGCTGGCTTGCACACAAAAAAATTGATGACATAAAATGTGTGTGTATTCATTTCATAACAAGTTTTTAAAAGAGAAGGGAACGCTAAAAGAAATGTATTATTTCTTAAAAAGTGAATGTTGTTGACTAGCAATTGCAAAAAAAGCCAATGGATCATACATTTCTCCTCACCTTTTTCTAGTTACATTATAAATTCTTTGTTGCAGACTCTCTCTTTTTATGTGTATGTCCAGCACCTACCACCCTGGAGCCCTGATCTTAGTTGGGGTCTCTAGGCTCTAAACAACAATTGTAATATTAAATAATGTAGAAGTAAATGTGTTAGTGCATGCTAGATGTATACACATGAATACATGTGTGTATCTACATGTAGGAGTGGGAGTCAGTTTCTACAGATTTATTTATATAGGTAAATCTGTACCCCAATATAACACGGTCCTCGGGAGCCGAAAAATCTCACCATGTTATAGGTGAGACTGCGTTACATCGGGATAGGGAGAGCAACCGCTCCCTACCCCAGCTCACCTTCGCTCTGCCTCCTCCCTGAGCATGCCACCATGACTCCGTTTCTCCCTCCCTTCCAGGCTTGCCGTGCCAATCAGCTGCTTGGCGCAGTAAGCCTGAGAAGGAGGAGAAGCGGAGCTGCGGCGTGCTCATGGGAGGAGGCGGAGCACAGGAGAGCCATGGTAGTGGGGCCTCAGGGAGGGCCACAGCAAGTAACATGGGCAGGGCCACTCAGAGGATTCAGGGGGCCTGGAGCAAAGCGGGGGAGCTGCGACACTTGTACCCACCCGGCAGCGGTCTGGGTCTTCGGCAGTGGGGGGCCCTTCAGTCGCTCTGTGTCTTCGGCAGCACTGAAGGGCTTCCTGCCGCCAAAATGCTGAAGACCCAGAATGCCACTGGGCCAGGGCTTGCAGGGCCCCTGTGGGGCCCTGGGCCTGGGGCAAATTGCCCCACTTGCCCCCCTCCTCTGGGCAGCCCTGAACGCAGGAGACGAGAAACCACTTCTGGTATCACGAATTTGGATATAACATAGTAAAGCAGCCCCATCCCCCAGAGCACTGCTTTACTGCATTATATCTGAATTTGCATTATATAGGACCGCATTATATCAGGGTAGAGGTGTATCTGGACAGGTGTACACTTCTGTGGTTGTGCTGTATGGTTTTTCATTTGGGCTCAAGGAGTGGGCCTTTAATGGATGCATTGCAGCTGTGATAATGTGTGGTCCTAACCCACACATAAAGTTACAATAACTTTGGTGAACAAAAAACATGGAGCTGATTATGAAAAATGGGAAGACAGGAGGGAAAGAATCATAAAAATTGTTGTGAAATTTCCTTTTTTTAAAAATAACCCTTTTTGACTATTTTGCTGCCAGCTCTAGGGTCCTGTAACAAATAAAACATGAACTTAGCATAATACATCTGTCAAAACAATAAATATGTCTGTTTGGGCCTTGCAGTGAAAATGAGCACGAGAGAGGGTGGGGGAAAGCAAGCGACAGAGGGAGTAGGGATGGAATGAGTGGGGGGCAGAGGCTCGGGGCAGGGCACGACAGTGGGCAGGGCAAGGGAGTTCGGTTTTCTGGAATTAGAAAGTTGGCAACCCTAGCTCACACTTGTCTTCTTGTTTTACAAATAAATTAAGTATCTGTGGTTACCACTTGCCTGGCTTTATTTAAAATATGGAAAAGGTTTTCTTTGTCTTGTTTCTGTCTGCTCCTTGGCACCTGGCTTCAATCAGAGTAGCAGGGACAATCCCACTCCTCTTCCTGTGTCTGCACTTACTAGAAAAAGGATGTGAGTTGGTATCTGGAGCATAAGGGTACAACAAGCAAATTTAATTGGCATTGGGAACAGATATGTGGCAGGTATGAAGGGTTCTGTGTAAATCAGAAACCTCCATAATGAATTGTAACACAGAACCACAATGCAGGGGTGGAAAGGATCCTTAGATAGAGAGGAGGTCTAGCATTTGTACAAGTGGTATAGTAAAGGATTATTCAATTATCTAATAATCAACCCTTTTGACAACGTACTGTACGTGAAAAGAAAATCAACCACCAGGATTTTACAACAACAGATGCAAAACAGACACATCTGCCTCCCTCCATACTGGCAAATTGGTTGCTTTAGTATGTTCCATTTGTTCTCCTGCCAGTTGCTGAATTCCTGTCAATTCAGTCCCAAACTTGGAAGAAAATTAAGTGGTTTAATGACATATTGGTTTCTGTATTTTATCTTTGAAATGCAAAATATATATTTCAGTGTTCTTAGTAAGAAAATTCCCACCCATTCCCACCCAAAAATTGCAGCAGGAAGATATTGAACTAATTGGAGCTTTGTCAATTTACACCATCTGGGAACTAGCCCATTGTTTTTCTGCATATTAACATAGAAAACGTTATTTATGTAGTTAGATCTTGACACCTTACAAATGGGTGCTTTGGGCACCCTTGACAATACCTACCGGTGTTTTCTTTTAACACATTGTATATGGATTACCCAAAGAAATGTCCCTTAGATAGAGTAGCCTTCAATAGCTAGACTAAAGACAGCCCAGACACCATACCCATGAAATCAGAGGAGAAATGAAAAATGATAGCAGCATCTACTGCCATAAAAACTTGCACCAATGAATATTAAAATGATGGAACCAATAAGTTAGTTACTCCTTAAAATGTAGGCCAAAATACCAGGCAGGTCCAGTATTTCATTTTACAAGTGACAGTAGTTATACCCCATTTATCAAAATACATCATAGAAAGAGTCCTTGCATATTGTCTCAGAGCCCTGGTTGAGCTCCTCCAGCTGGACACTCACTAGGCTGCTGTGTTTGGGTCCTACCATCCAAAAGACGTGCATCCTTAGGCCTGAGTAGGCAATAACACTGTTTCCTTGGCTGCTCTAGGATTATTCCTAGGCACTGCTGTCTGTTTGTTACCCCTTCATGGAAATGAGGGTCTGCAGCCCCGCTGCCCTTGACTCCAGGACCAGTGCTGAATCCCCATAAGCTTAAGCATACCCTTTCCCAGAGAACCAGGCTTGTGGCTGCTTTGGGTTAAAGTTCAGTTCTTCAGGGACACCAGATGGTGAAAGCAAGCTGACAGGCTTTGTAAGCCTCCCAAAACACCAATCACTCTTCACTTTAGCTGGCCCAAGAAATATGAAGATCTTGACAAAATAATAAATGCCTATATGCATTTCCCTGCCTCAGTTTCCTTACCATGTTTGAGCATTCTTTGTGCTCAGGTCAGAGTTCTGTAGTAGTCCATGATCCCCACTACTGCACACAGCTTCTCCTCTGAATCTCAGAGTCTCTTTCTCTCCTCTGGAACCAGTTTCCAGCTTCTTCACCTAGTCCTGCAATTACATAAGTGCCCTTTGCTATGAAAACTTGCCCCTCTCTCTAGTTCATGCTTCCTGGTTTCAGTCAGGTTTCAACAACCCCATTATTCTATTATGGGCTAGATCAAGTCAGGTGGTGGTAATCTTTTATGATTAACCTATTCAAGGCAATATACACCTGATGAACTTCCCTCATCCTGGACACAAGGAGTATGATTTAGGAACACAGTAAATGACAGGCATGAGATATAAGGATACACACAGTTCATAAAATCAAACTGGAATTCCTAACCTGTACAGAGACTGATTCCCCCAAACCGTCACAGCTATAAAGGGGCAAGACTGGGGTGCCAGCCTAAGACTCAGTAGGCTGGGGCTTCCTGTACGACCTTGGGCAAGGCACTTGGTCTCTCTTGTTTCAGTTCATCATCAGAAAAATGGGGATAATTGTACTTTCCTACCTCCAAAGGTGTCGTGAGGGTAAATGATTAAAGACTGTGAGTTGCTCATATAATGTGGTCCATATGAGTACCTAAAATAAATTATTTACATAAAAAGGAGGGCCTGATTCTCCTCTCACAGTCACTAGTGTAAGGCTACTGATAAAAATGATGACAGAATCAGCCCCACAGTCTGTCTCCTTATCATATTTATTGTTTTCTCTTAGAACTAATCAGCAAAAATTGGAATAGGAATAAAATACACAACCTATCTCATACCAGAATAAAACTGTAGTCTGGGGGCAAAATTTTCTACTTGCGTGTACAAATGCAGGTATCTAAATTCATAGACCTTTGATCTGTCACCAGACCACCACCAGATTTTCATCTACTGTTTGGAAAGGAGCTTTAACTGGCTCACTGGCATGGTCCCCAATTCTCTGCAACTGTGGGGTCCTCACCGAGGTAGTAGGTAGCAACTGTGTGGGTTGGGGGCAGGGCAGGGGACTGCTCAGTGTTGCAATATCTTTTTCACAGAGCATCCCTCCCCACCAAGGATCCTGGGAGTGTCTACAACCAAGTGGAGTCCTTGGTTCCACAGCTCTATTGGAGAGGTACTGCTGTGGATCCTATCAGGTCATTCAGGTCGAAAACTGGACGCCTGGCAACCCTAACCAGATAACGGAGCTAAACCCTCAAAGTTACACTATCACCACCAGCTTCCTAACTGAGTTGTTTGAATAGGCAGAGGATATTAACTAAATTGGCAGCCAAATTCCAGTGGGTGGAAGTGACAACATCTGCCTTTCTGCTTGTCAACAGAGGAAGTATGCCTTTCTGCTGCTCTATCAACCATATGGCATGCAGGTCTGCAAGAAACAAAAATCTGCTGTGTGAACTAATGTTGTTTTCTTCCAGGAGCTAGATCAAGATTTTTGTAGCATGGACAAAGTGTCCACGGTGTCCTTTCAAGTCAGACCTTACATGTTTTCAACACCATTGTTTTCACAAGGAAATCCTTGATGCTGTTCAAAATGAAATTCATTATCCTTTTGAGGAATGTGGTTTGGCAAGAGAGAGAATAAAGATTGGGGAATGAGATACAGAGAAAAAAGGGAAGAGAGTTGGAGAAAGATGACAAGAGATAGCAGAAAGGAAAATAATGTCTGAAAATAAACGAGCATGTTGGGACCCGTTAATACAAAAGATTAGGGAAACCACCAGAGTTGGTAGCAAATTAGCATCTGCAGCAATAAATTAGCATTTTCCTAATTTGGCACAGTGGGATACATTAGTTTGCACTACAGCTCAATTAGGCACCAATTTGAAAGTTAATCTGGGGTGGGTAGACTCCTACACTCATGCAGAGTCCCACTGAGTCCACACAGAGTTGTCTGCTAGATCAGAGCCTGAGAGAGCGCTCTCCCATGATCCCCATTGATGCAGAGCCACTATTAGAGTTTCTATCCTTTCATAACCAATTTTCTCCATTTGATTTTCTTCCTGCTCCCACCTCCCCCCCGAATAGGTTCTTGCAACTCAACCATGTGACTGATTTGCTGCCAGCCAGTGGTAGAATGTATAATTCCCATACAAAAATAATTCCACCAAAGGTATGATCTGGCAGTCCTCAGGCAAGTACAACTCCCACTGAAGGCAGTGAGAGTTATGCCTGTGTACTGCAGGCTTAAACCACAGGATTGGCCCCCAAAGTGGGATCATAGGTACAAAGGTTATCCTCCTCAACACAGCAAAAGGCACAGATGGCACAAGAAAAGAATCACACATTAAAGGCATACTATACTAGAAACAAATGCATCACATTTCACAAACAGAAACTGGACATTAGTCTTATGATCAGCTTCTAAAATCACCAGTGCAATGCCCTGAATAAAGCAGTAACATGAGCATTACCAGAAAAATGAAAAGTCAAGACCCCTTCATAAAAAATAGCAACGTTAGGAACTACTGAAATGAATGAAAAATTATGGACCCTCCACTGTAGTTCTCATCTCCACCAGTTATCCGAGAATACTGAATACAATTCTGGTGTGCACAATTTAAAAAGATGTTGAAAAAATGGAGAGGATACAGAAAACAGCCACAAAATGATTTGATGGCTATAGAAAATAGCCTACAGTGAGGGACTTAAAGAGCTCAATCTGTTTAGTTTATGAAAAAGACGACTGAGCGGTGACTTGATTACAGTGTACAAGTATCTTCACAGGGAAAAAACACTGGGGTACTAAAGGGCTCTTTAATCTACCAGACAAAGGCACAATGTGAACCAATCACTGTAAGCTGAAGTCAGATATATTCAAGTCAGTAATAAGGCACAGATTTTTAACAGTGAGGGTGATTAACCATTGGAGGAAACTGACAAGGGAAGTGGTGGATTGTCCATATACATGGACAGAGTTTCATACCAACATAGCGAGCCTGATTCAGCCCATAATCTATTTTGGTTTTGCATGCTGTGTGGGCTACAAAGTAGTGACATCCATCTCCGTCTCTTGATGTTTTCAAGACTGGATGCCTTCCTGGAAGATGTGTTTTAGTTAAGCACACATTACTGGATTCAACACAAAGGTAATGGTAAAAGTTAATGGCCTATGACATACAAGAGATCTGACTAGATGATCTAATGAACCCCTTTGGCCTTAAAATTTATGAATCTTTGAAGCTCAAAAGTTGTTAGCAATCTCCAAAGTGAAAGGAGAAGGAAAAGGAGAACAAGTCTAGCAGTTCTCTCTAGCAAGGCTACACTCAGTCCCATGTAAAATAATGGAACAATTATTAAAGGGTGAAAACACTGGGAAGTGGGTAATAGAATTATGACCAATAAGCAGCTTGTATCATGCCAGGAAAACGTAATTGCTTTTTTGACAATTACCAGTTAGTGGATGGAGGGAACACAGTTGCTGGAACATATCTGGATTTTACTACAGCATTTGATAAGGAGGCTCTCAAAATCTTACTAGATTCATATTCTTGGGTAGGAGTGCTGTCATGCGAATTGAAAAGTGGTTGAAGGAATGTAAACAAAAGATAAGGATGAGTCGTGACAAATGGCACTCTACTGAGTTGTGAAGAGGTGGCCAGTTGGGTTGCCACAGGGATCGTTGGTAACCCCTGTTTTATTTTACATATTTATTAATATTCTGGAAGAAGAGATGAACAGCCTGTGAATTAAATTCACAGATGGTACTATCTTAGTAGGTGTTGTTAACACCAGTCAGGCCAGAGAAATAATACAAAGGCAGGCAAAAAGGTTAGAAACAGCAAAAGTCAATGACAATATTTATATGTACTAAATGTGAACATCTGTATGTCCTATGGGAATATTTGGGCAAAATTAGGGAGGCCCATTGACAATTTGTCAATGCCTAATCAACAACTGGGGCAGCTGTGACAGCCTTACTGTGACACAAAGTCCTCTGTACAAAATTTCAACCTCGGGATTTCATTTCTATAGTCCCAACAGTTTTTAAACTTGGAGGTGCCTGGATTTTTTATTTTATTTTTTGGTAGTATTGTCTAGAATCGGTTTAGAAAGCTATTGCAATGAAACCTCTTGGGAGCAGATGTCAGAGCCTTGCATGTTGATTCCTGTTGAAAAAGAAATCAGTGACACAGAGTGTTGATGTTTCCTTAGTGTTACTCATGAGAAGATTAAGGAGTCACTTGACTACAGTCTATAAATATCTACACAGGGAATATTAATAATAGGCTCATCAGTCTAGCTCAGAAGGGTATAATATGATCCAATGGCTGGAAGTTGAAGCTAGACATATTCAGACTGGAAATAGGTGGTGTGACAAAGTTCCTCCTTTACTTTGGTGGGTCCTGTGCTTATTGGTGGATTTGCTCACCTCAGTGATCTTCCCCTCTGGTGGAACCCACAGTCTGGGTCAACTCCTCCTGTGTCTGATCAGGAGTTGGGAGGTTTCGGGGGAACCCGGGCCTGCTCTCTACTCCGGGTTCCAGCCCAGGGCCCTGTGGATTGCAGCTGTCTATAGTGCCTCTTGTAACAGCTGCATGACAGCTACAACTCCCTGGGCTACTTCCCCATGGCCTCCTCCAAAAACCTTCTTTATCCTCACCACAGGACCTTCCTCCTGGTGTCTGATAATGCTTGATTGTCTGATAATTCCTCAATCCTCCAGTAGCACGCCCTCTCAGTCTCAGTTCCTTGCACCTCTTGCTCCTAGCTCCTCACACGCACTTTCTCTCCTCTAGCTGCTCCCCACCTGACTGGAGTGAGCTTCTTTTCAAACCCAGGTGCCCTGATTAGCCTGCATTGATTGGCTGCAGGTGTTTTAATCAATGTAGCTTTCTCCACTGCCTTCTAGAAAGATCTTAATTGGCCTCAGGTGCCTTGATTAACCTGGAGCAACTGCCATTTGGTTACCATGGTACTAGGGATTTGTTTAGCCTGGGGCTAACATACCTGTTCCTCAGTACTTTACTGTAGCCATCTGGCCTTGCCCCATCACAGTGGTAAGTTTTTAACAGCAAGAGTAATTAACCCTTGGAACAATTTACCAAGGATCATGATGGATTCTCTATCCCTGACTATTTTTAAATCAAGATTGGATTTTTTCTAAAGGATATGCTCTAGAAATTATTTTGGGGAGGTTCTATGGCCTTGTGCTAGAGGAGGTCAGATAATGTGATCACAATGGTGCCTTCCAGCCTTGGAATCTATGCATCTCCTTGTTTTATTTGCACTATATGCGCCAATCCTTGAAAAGAAGTGGTCCAACAGGCACAAAAGCAATCTGCTCTTTCAGCAATCTCAGTGCCAACACAATGCCCAGTTCCCTGCAAGCAACTCTACCCCAGCAATTGATTGGTTACACAGACTAAAGCAGAGAGCAATCTCCCTTGCTATTTGCAAGAGCGTCTCCAAACACATTCTGACTCACAAAACAATGCACCATTCTTCAAAGACTGCTTATACAAGAAGAAAAAAAATTTGTCAGACTGTATGTAATAGTGCCATCTGGTGACTGCATTTATAATAGTAAGTTTAGCTCAGTGGATTCGCATTTGAAGTTTGTCAAATTTTAATTGGAAATAGGTAGAACTGGCCTCAGGCTGGTAGTACTTTCTGAAGAAGCTTGCTTTCATTGTTTGTGAGCATTGTTGAAGTGTGTCTATTATCAGAAGTTCTATACCAGTTGGATACTTCACATTTAATGGGTATTTTTGAGATTTCACTCATTTTCTGTGTTTTCTGTACTGCAGTTTCCATCTTGAATGAATGAGGTTTCCATAAAAGGCAGGTCTCTATGCTTTGCAATTTGTCCATTTATATGGATTCCTGATCCTTGCCGATCAAATTCCAGTATAAGAATGTGAGTGTAACATCTTGTTATAGGATGAAATACACTCAATTGAGGAGAGTCTATACAAAAAACTTGGTGCCATTTCAGCTACATGGAAGACCAGCCACCACATCCCATGTGCACCAGAGAGGGGAGGCTTCAAAGTGTGTCAGAGAGGAGAAGTTCTAAATGGATTGATGTAGCTGGCCAGGAGAGGGGCCAATAGAGCAGAACATAGCATCTGAGAGATTATCCTTAGATTTTCAAGGGATCTGGATTAGATTATTGCAATGGTCAGGAACTGCAGTACAGGGGCTGTGCCTACAGAGGGGTTCTGTTGTGTCCCAGTAGCCTGTCTGTAGGCGGAGATGTGTGAATTTCTTCTCCAGCATCTCTTGCTTATATCCCTGTCCAAAGACATTTTAGTCAGCTTTGTGCAGGGCAGAGGATATTTCAGCCACAGGGAATATCTTAAAATATATTTGTGGAAGCCAAGTACCTCATAAATCAAATACTGATCCAAATTTTCTAGCAGAAGGTTTTGATCTCTGATGTTTTTCAGCAGATTTCAAGAATCGTAGATATCATTTATAATTTTTATTTTATTTGCACATGCACATAGAAAGAGATAAGATGTATTTACCAAGAGAAAACATAGGAATCTCTCTCGCCTCTACTTTGTAGCCCACACAGCATGCAAAACCAAAACAGATTATGGGCTGAATTAGACCCCCTGGGTTTGTATGAAACTCTGCATGTTAGTATAATCATGATGTTTATCACATTTATCAAATTGTAGAAAAGCAAAACAGTGATGTATACTGCATGTATAAACACTCCTACATATGTTCAATATTCAGTATTAGTACAGCATGAAAAGAAAAATAAAGCAAGGATTGCAATTGCCTTCTCAGAAAAAGTGTCTAACTTGGCCATTAACAACATACAAATTGTGAAAAAAAATGTATAAGACAAATGGTCCCTAGTGGGGCCCTGCAAGCCAGTGCAAATTTAGAATAGCTTTAAGGGTACTCTATGTTACACCATGGATCGGGGACAGAAAGAGGGTGAAAAGCCACCACTGCCTCCCTTGAGCACTGCTCCTGCATACCTGAGGACCTGGATCAAAACACCTAACAGAGTGTAGGACTAAATCAATGACTTTAAAAGAGATTCAATTTTTCTGTCTTTCAGATCTGCAGCATTGCTAGTGTCCAGTATTACTTGCGGAGATTATTTAGGGGCCAAAATTAGTTGCAGAAGATGTTTAACTGTATCAGCATCAGAGGAAATATAGGTTTTGTTTTCAAGCAGTATTATCGGTTTCACCAGATAAAGCTGTTGCTTGAATGTTTAATTCTGAAAACAACTGTTAAATTTCCCTGAAGTGTGGGAAGATCATTAGACCAGATCCTCAGCTGGTGTAAATTGCCATAGCTCCATTGAAATCAATAAAGCTATGTTATTGTACATGGTGCTGAGGATCCTGTGTGAGGAGAGCTTCAAGTGGAGTTCTGCACAGGGTGGCCACACATTATCTTGCACACTGATGATGGGTCTCTGTGCTGGCTATGAAGAGCCTGGAATGGAAGGCTCTTGCTGGAAGCAGACCAGCTGAGGTGATTACGCAGATCCAGTGCCCTAACATTTCATGCAAGTGGTGCCGAGGAATTGAAGCTGGAATTCCAGTCCACAGCCTGGGATAGCCGCCATTGGAGGCAAAAGGGCATTACTGCTGTCTTGTGCATTGGAGTTTGCCATTCCTTTCAGCCCCTCCCACTCTTTGCCCGCAGCAAGACAATTACTCTGTTTTTCTGCAGGCTACCTGAATCCCACAACTAAAAGGGTACCAAAGATAAACACAGGTTTATAGTGGGGATCTGATAAAGTGTCTAAAGAAAAAAAAAATCACCAATGAAGGCAAGTGGATCCTAACTGAGGAAGGCACATCTGGTTAATTTGACTATATCAAGCACAATAGATGGATCACGATGTGATGGTACTATTGGAAAGGATGTTATTGATGAAGCTGTCAGCAAGTATTCTAATAGGAAGGCTTCAATTTCAGGTTTATGGGGGGGGGGATTAACCACCAAAAAAATAAACATACGTAATAAGGAGGGATGTAGGAAATGTTCAGTGTTGTGCTGTTCAAAAGGAAGAAAAATGTCCCTCTACGTGCCTTGCAGCTGATAAAAATTGCTAGAATGTTTTTTCTCCATTTACTGATGTTAAACGTTGTACTGTAATAGTGTAATGTCCTTATGATTTTCTAAATCTCATCAATAAGGAGGAGATTATCTGCTTATTTAATTATTGACTCTCTTGTGGCAGAGGAGCCATTACCACTGGCAGATCTAACTCATCCATACAGTTCCCTCCCTAATTAAAGGGTCTTTGCAATTTCAAAATAGGTAAATCAAAAGTAAAAACAGCTAGCACACAAGGGCATAAAATTAAGGGCTAGATTTTTCATGGGATAAGAGGGAAGATCCTTTCATGGACTGAGAACTGGTTAAAAGACAAGGAACAAAGAGTAAGAATAAATGGTAAATTTTCAGAATGGAGAGGGGTAACTAGCGGTGTCCCTCAAGGATCAGTTCTAGGACCAATCCTATTCAACTTATTCATAAATGATCTAGAGAAAGGCGTAAAGAGTGAGGCAAAGTTTGCAGATGATACTAAACTGCTCAAAATAGTTAAGACCAAAGCAGACTGTGAAGAATTTCAAAAAGATCTCACAAAACTAAGTGATTGGGCAACAAAATGGCAAATGAAATTTAATGTGGATAAATGTAAAGTAATGCACACTGGAAAAATCAGCCCCCACCATATTGTGTATACAGTTGAGGTTAATTTAGCTACAACTAATCAGGAAAAAGATCTTGGAGTCATCTTGGATAGTTCTCTGAAGATGTCCATGTAATGTGCAGCGGCAGTCAAAAAAAGCAAACAGGATGTTAGGAATCATTAAAAAAGGGATAGAGAATAAAAAAGAATATTTTATTGCCCTTATATAAATCCATGGTACACCCACATCTTGAATACTGCATACAGATGTGGTCTCCTCTTCTCAAAAAAGCAATACTGGCATTAGAAAAGGTTCAGAGAGGGCAACTAAAATGATTAGGTGTTTGGAATGGGTCCCATATGAGGAGAGATTAAAGAGGCTAGGACTTTTCATCTTAGAAAAGAGGAGACTAAGGGGGGATATGATAGAGGTATATAAAATCATGAGTGATGTGGAGAAAGTGAATAAGGAAAAGTTATTTACTTGTTCTCATAATATAAGAACTAGGGGCCACCAAATGAAATTAATGGGCAGCAGGTTTAAAACAAATAAAAAGTTCTTCTTCACATAGCACACAGTCAACCTATGGAACTCCTTGCCTGAGGAGGTTGTGAAGGCTGGGACTATGACAGGGTTTAAAAGAGAACTAGACAAATTCATGGAGGTTAAGTCCATTAATGGCTATTAGCCAGGATAGGTAAAGAATGGTGTCCCTAGCCTCTGTTTGTCAGAGGGTGGAGATGGATGGTGGGAGAGAGATCACTGATCATTACCTGTTAGGTTCACTCCCTCTGGGACACCTGGCATTGGCCACTGTCAGTAAACAGGATACTGGGCTGGATGGACCTTTGGTCTGACCCAGTACAGCCATTCTAAGTTCTTATTTTCAATTGCTCAGCACCCACAACCAGGACCATATTTTCAAAACAGCTCAACTCCCATTTGGGCACCTAAATAAGAGCTAGATTTCATCAGTGCTCCACTCTCAACTTTTTGGAAATCCTGGCCCAACCTATAGGCACATGTTCTATGGCTGTTGTGGCTTGTAAAAGTCATTTGCAAGTCACTGCTCCGTTACATTATAGTCAGCATCAGCACTCCCTCAGTGGACTTATGATGGAAGTATGGCACATCATAGTGATCATGATTGTTATTGATTCAGTAGTTCCTATCACTAAAAGGACAGTATAATTTATGTGGAAACCAAGTAAATCAAAGGGGATTTTTTTTTATCATAGTGCCACAGAATACAGCTAAAAGCTGACCCAAGAGCTACTATCTGAGTTACCTCACTGAGGGTCAGGTATCTGCTCTGCTAGCCAGAAAATGCAAAAGGGGGACTTAGTTGTTTCTAAATAAAATGAAGGGGGAACCCTAAAATCCTGTCTGGACAAGCCAGAGCATGTATCCACACAGAAGAGTGGCTCTGTTAATAGATGTCAACAGCACTTGAGTTTCAGCCTGTACCTGCCGACAGGCCAGCTAGCTTGGGTATAAAACACCACCACACTTGAGCTAGAGGTTTTTGTGGATGGATGAAAGGCAGGATAGGGACAACACTCGAGAGCCCAGTGTGTGAGAACAAGGAATCCAGTCCAGATGCCAGTTGGAGAACCCCCACGGCAAGCAGCATTTGGCAGTGCATGCAAACCAAGAGGATGTACAAAAAGTTCAGCTAATGAATGTTTTCTTTGCAGCACACAGCTGTGAAAATATTACCTCAATATCTCCTGCCACATCCCTCTCACTTTTAGACATTGTGTGTATAGTGATACAAATGAACTTAGCATTTTTATAGCTCACTGTCGTATCCTGACACACCTAGGCCATAACACGTTTGAGCTCTTAGCCCTGCCTGTGAAAACAATGATGCCACGTGATGCCTGTTTAAAAGCAGACTATGATCTCATTTGTCTAAAGACAGCTTTACTGAATCAGGGAACTAAGTCTAATAAAATCTTAATCATATTTACAATTACTGCACCAAGATCTGCATGACACCCACTTATTATACTGTAGTAAATAAAAGGAGCTGAGCAAGGGCCACGCACCATTTACAGCTGCAATCCAAGTTCATTTCTATTCAGATTAGCCTACATGAGAAGCTGTGTTAAGTTATAGAAACTTTCCCCAAATCTGCTTTTAAGTCAATATTCAACTGAAGCTATTTGCCTTTCCTGTTTTCTCTGTGGTTGTTATGGAGATAAAATTCTCTCTGTATGCATGATGTATCCTTTACACAATAGGACAGTGAAACTGACATTTTTGCATCACTCACCGTTTCGATACAGATGCTTGCACCACCGTGGATATAAATGATGAAATACTTGACTGTGCTTTTTGGCTGGACACAAGGGTTCTGATCCTGTTGGTTATAGAGCAGTCTCAACTTCCACTCACTTCCCCTCTACGCTATGTGCTAATTTTGGGCCAGTGGAGCTGCAAACGTACAGATCCAGTCCCCCCTCCACAGGCTCTGCACTACCTCCCGTATTCCTCTCCATGATGATTTAAGTGAAGGGAAGCTTCTGCTGTAATGTGATCTCTCCATACACTTGGGGGCTGTGGGAAGAATGGCACAGCCACCAGCTATGCAAGCTCTGCAACTGTCTGGGGACTCTATCCCATGCTATGGACTCCTCATCTGGGGAGATGCTGGTGGTTTCTGCCCCCTTTATGCTGTGGTGTAAAGGAGTGGAATGGGGGCAGCGGAGTGGTGTTTCTCTGGTCAGATGGGACAGGAATGAATTTTCAGAATTCATCCTTTATTTGGCCTCTTGTAATTTACCTGTTCATTGGCCTTTGCAGAGCAGCTTCTTAGGGATGAGAAACAATCTGTTACACTTTCAAAATTCTACAGACTAGCCCCAAATCCTTTGCAGGCACTATTTGCAACAAATAAATATTAACTATATAAACATACTAGTCACCATCTATACTTATGCCCTCCCTCAAGGTAACTTATTTAGATACCTGTCTATGTGAATAGCTTTCATTATGAATAAAGCAAAAAAGGCAATGCATATCTGCAAGAACTATTTTTCTATATTGAACATCTCTAACATAAATAAAGATTGGATTTGACAGTTTTTGAACAAATAACCATTTATTATGGAGGATTTTCAGCTAGTTTAATTTTCTATTTTGAAGAAACAAGATCCTTGTGTCAAGGTAACAAATGGGTTACATTAAATCATAACTAAAATAATGAGACTATCTGCCACATTGGTTTACAGGGACAAGGTGGGTGAGGTAAAATCTTTTATTGGACCAACTTCTATTGGTGAAACAGACAAGTTCTTGAGCTTATGAAGAGCTCTTTGTAAGCTTGAAAGCTTGTCCCTCTCACCACCAGAAATTGGTCCAATAAAAGATATTACCTCACTCACCTTCTCTCTCTCATATCTTGGGACTAACATGGACACTACAACTGTGTAAACAACATTGGTTTACCAACAATTTCAGACTGTCACACTTGCCTGAACCTAAACTGGGCCAAAAATCCAGTCCCAACATCAAACAAACATAACATTGAAAAGCCACCAGAAAAATACTCTGGGCAGGTTTCTGCCATGCAGGGTTGCTGCTACATGCCATACAACTGGAGCACTTTGCCCCTATGCTGGGCTGCAGAAATCTTCTCTTCACAAGGCAATCCACTGGCACAGAAGTTCTTATGCCAGGGCCAATCCACCTCCCTATTGCTGGCACAGTATAGAAGAATGTGAGTGGTCAGGATGCCCTTTCGCTACATGAGTTTTCCGGTATTGGGAGGGCGGGAGGCTAGCAGAGAGTGTAAATTAGAAGAGCCTCAGCCAAAGGTGTCCAGTTCCGTATACAAAGGCAGCAGGATCATGATGTTGCTCTGTTGCTCAGCTGAGCCTTAAACTTCCTTTTCCTTCCTTTGCACTGTGTCCCACACAACTGCAGCTGTGGTTCTGTCCCTCCATGTTTATTCACCCACATCTCCATTTTTTAAAGCATCATGAGTCTCTTAACCTTAGCTCTAAATCCCAAAGTAATCACATAAGACCCTACCCCTTAGACAATGAACAGAGATTATTCAGTTTCCTTGTACCACATCAAAACAGCAGCTTCCTTCCACCCAGTGATTACAGTTGTGATTAACTGCAGAGTTCAAGGTGAAAAAATAATATGGTTCCAAGCATATATGGCTTCCTCTAACTGCCACAAAACCCAGTGCCAGATATTTCAATTAGAGTATACCAAGGTCACAAAATCAATTTCTTATCAGCCAAAAACACACATACTATACATTTTATTTTCAAAGCATAATCTCCAAATTAAATCTTTGTACCTAAAAAAAAATATACAGTGCAAAAAACTAGTTCTTGGGTTCCCTCACCCACTCAATAGCATTTTCACAAATGGCATCTGGCTTTGTGCTCTTTATTTAGAATACAATGTTTGGTTAGATTCTAATCTTCTTGGAGAATGTCATTATCTCTTTCTACGGCAAATAGAGGCCCAGAGTGTCAATTTCCTTCTTAAAGTCTTTTATCATACAAGATTTATACAGGGTTAGACGTCCTGTCTGCCAGTAGCTCAGTTGGCAATTTTTCAGTCATACACAGAAAAATTGTGCACCAGCATATCATCCTGGATAAATTACAGATTTCAAATGAGGTTGTGTGCACAACATCACCACCCCTGCCCAGTTCATACTGGGAAAAACTAAGAACAAGTCCTCTAATGTTAAACTAGATAAGTTATGCAATGGGAACACAATATATTGAACAGACCAAACCAGCCACACATAGAGAAATAATTTACATACTGGTACTTTATGGAAAACAGCAAGGTACCTGCACGAAAATGATATCATTCTCTTTCACATGTATAATTCTTTGGGATCCTACTTTAGCTAACACATTTTTTCTCAGCTCTCTGCTTAGCCACAAATACAACTGCGGTGACTAACAGTTGGCAAACTTTACTACTGTCTAAGTCTAGATACTGGATCTAAACATCTAAAGGTAATGGAAATTATGCAAGCAATTCCTTCCCATTAAGCCCCAGTGTACATTTAATCTTTTAAGAAAGTGTTAAGTAAAACAATAGAAATTTTATATTTCTTTACATTTTCTTGTTAGAAAGATAACTTCATATTTTTGTTCCAAATATTTTTTCCAGGGAATATATTGCATGTAAATTCAATTTCATACATAGATGTATACTCAAATACACACACATTAATACATACACACATGCTGGAAATACATACCTTCACTTTATTTCAGACAAACAAGCTAGTTATATGTATTTGTTACTTCTGGACCTTGGGGCTGCTTTCCTTTTGATAGTAGAGATACCAGATATAAAATCATATCTTTGGTAGACACAAAGTAGAGCAGACTCTAAGATAATACATTTACAGCTTCTTAAATGAATTTTCCCACATCCTCTAAACATCTAATATGTTGATTGATTTTAGAGTTACAAAGCAGGATGAATAGGATCTCTCTTAGAGAAAGGAAGTCAGCAACACTTGGCAAAAGTTTAAGCACATTTTTAATTAAATAAACAAGTATTCATCCATGTTTGGATAATCAACTTGAAAGTTTAGGAACATTTCTGAGAAGGGGAAACTAACGCCTTTCTATCACATCGGCTACCCAACTTTTTTTTAGTTTTATTCAGAGGCTATCAGAAGCAATTTAGAAGAGTGTAGGAATATGATTAAAGATGTGAAAAGAGGAAGTTTTGTTCCTTGTGGCCCATTCAGAAAAGTCACATACTGAACTTTACTCATGTTCAAAGCATGATTTCAAATGAAATAGAATACAAACAAAACAAACAAAAAAGGACTTTTTTTTTCTGTCATCTGAAAGATATATAACTTGTAGAGCATGTAAAATCTCACCATTTCTTCACAGTAGCCTGTTTCATAGGACCTATTTCCATTTTAAATATGCACCCTAGCCAAGAAACAACATGCCAAATTATTTTCAATTTGTTCACATCCATCTGTCTTCTGTTGTTTTTTGTGAGGATGAAATAATAACCAATACAACTGTTTAGGCCCCAATAATTATGTATGTAATAATAAATATTACTTAGTGCTTGTATAGTGCTTTTCATCCCATAGATTTCAAAGTGCTTTTTCAAAAGTGGGTAAGTAACTGTGACCCTGGTAGCTCCTTAATGTCAACTGGCAGAGTACGCAACATACTGTAACTCATATCAGGCCTGACACTGTCCCCAGCACACTGTCGTCATAATATGTATCAAAAAGATGTCTTGTTAGCAATCATACCTAAACTGGTGACATGCTGACCCCGAAAATCACCGTGTGATGTATGTATGGGTTGCATACAGGGAGATATATATGTGTGCTAGAAATATGTCCTTCAAATGTGGTTGAGAGGCAGTATATACATTAAGCCTGCCCTAGTCAAGGAATATGGGTTCCCCTTTCTGACTGGCCTGATAACAGGCAGAGGACAATTAAATTAAAGTACATTTACATATAAGGTAAACAACCCCATCAAGCTAACAAGCAGGGAGAAGACAGTTTAATGATCATGCCAGGGGACAGAATCTGCATCCCAGGAAGCCCTGCTAACCCTTGAGTCAGAGACAATGGACTCTGGGTAATATTAGAGGAGCAAAAAGACGTTGTAGGAATCCATCACTCAGGGAACATGGGGAACTGCATCCTCTGAGCCTGTGAAAGCTGGATTTCCTGGCCAGGAGGGCTAGGGGCTGCTGGTAAATTGATTTAAGTAAGAAGACTGCTTAGACAAAGTTTGTAACTTGCTAAACTTAAGTTTTAGTCTCTAGAAAATCTGCTTTGTTTTGTTTGTAACCATGACTATCTCTTTTTCCTCTCACTTCATATCATTTAAATCTCTACTCTTTGTTAATAAACTTATTCTTAGTTTGACCATAAACTATCTCAGTGCTGTTATATTGAATTCCAGTGTGAGTTCTCAGCTAAGCTAACAGGCTGGTGTGCACTCTGCTCTTTGGAGGCAGTGAACTAATAATTTCTTAGTATCTAATGAGAGGGGACTGGGCACTGCACAGATATGTCTCTGGGGACCTGGGGTTCACTGATCATTGCCACAAAGGCAAGATTTGACTGGCAGAGTCTTGAGGAGTATGCTGCTAAAGCAGATGGGTCAGTGTGACAGGGAGTTGACACAGTCTAATCTCCAGAAAAGCTCACTTTTGCTAAGACAGGAGGATAACACAGTGACTGACAGTTCTGGGTGTCCTCAGCAGAACCTCACAGAGAGGTGAAGTGATTTGTCAAAGGTCAACCTGCAAGTCAGTGGCAGAACCAAGAACAGAACCAGATCCAGTGACTGACTCCATGCCCTATCCACTGTATCACTCTGCCTTTTGGTATGAGGACAGATATATGTACTTGGTTCTTTTTCAGCTAATCTATCATTTGGATCCTTGCAGACATGTGACTTATTCTGAAAGAATGAACAATAATCATATTTTTTAAAAAAACCTCATCCAGTGAATTGGATGACATACACTGAACAAAATTTTAAGATCCAGGTCGGCATCTTTGTTGGAATCCCACACGAGGGTCTTGCATTCCAACATCCCTTTGCTTCAGTGCCAGCTCTGTTCTTGTCAGATAGCACAGATTAAAACTAACATGAATTCTTAGTTACCTCATCCTATTGGCACCCAAGAACAGGGCCAGCAAAGAAGTGGAGGTACGATGTAGTGTGCTGGCTCACACCGCATGCACATCCATATCCACAATGAACATAGCATATCCTGGGTTCTCCTCTGATGTCTCCAGTCAGCCGCTGAGGACATTAAGATTGGGTTGGCTGCTTGGGAGAGCTGATAAGGTGAGTGCAGTGTTTTTTATTTTTGTTTTTGTTTTTTGTGTAGACAGAAATGCAAATAAATAAATACATTTGAAAAATCAGGTTTTATGCAGGTCATACTTTGGACATCTCAGCCCTGACAGCATCACTTTAAAAAAGACACAACTAGATAATTTGTCTTTTAAAGTGTTGGTCTTTTAGATAGGTAAATATAGCATCCTCCATTAAAGGATCTCATGTTACAATTATTAATAAACAAAGCCTCACATAGCACCTTGGGAAAGGAAATATGATTATTCCCATGTCACAGCTGGGAAAATGAAACAATGTTGGATAACACGCCCAAGATCAGAGGCATGAAACATTTCAACAAATATATTTTTTTTCTATCCTGAATTTTCTTCTTCAGATTTTATATTGCTCATCTGGAAACACATATTTTCTTTAGAGAGGAGCCAATAATATAGCCTCTGTGACGGCTCATGTACAAAACTCTTCAGGAGAAGTTGTGGCTACCTAAATCAGCACCATGCCTACGTCTGTCTTTTATCCAGGGGTCAGAAATAAACTCGGCCCAGCCATCTTGGTATGCTTTGAGAATACTCTGAGCATGCGTAACCCACATACCTGCTGGGTGTGTTGTTCTGTCCCATCTAGGGGCATTGAGACCATTTAGAGAGAGAGATTAATGAGTCTGCTCTACAGCCTTAGCTAAGAGCCAGCTGGCTTTTAGCTCCTGCGGTAGAGGCTCATGCACTAAACTCCAGAGATCCCCAGTGTGATCCCACCTGCCGACAATCAGGATCTGTTGGCATTACAAGTGGGGGCTCATCCGGGATTTCAGCTGGGAAGTCTCTGAAGCTCAGGATGTGCTTCCACAGCTAGGGGAAGTATGTAACTCACACACCTCCTGGGTGTGGTGCTCTGCCCCATCTAGTGGCACCAAGACCACTTAGAGAGAGAGATTAATGAGTCTGCTCTACAGCCTTAGCTAAGAGCCAGCTGGCTTTTGGCTCATATACTAAGCTCCAGAGGTCCCTGGTTTAAACCCGCCTGCTGACAATGGGGATCTGTCAGCATTGCACATGCTCAGTATGCCTCAAGTTTGCTAATGAAACTAATGTTAGCCCATTTGGAGGAGAGGACTGGACACATCACCCCTTGGGACTCCTTCACAATTCCATGTTGCAGAGCTGTGCTTCAGGTCAGCCTTTCCAGCCTCCTGATCTGCAAGAAGGATTGACCTTTCTAGGTCAGCAAATTCCAGAAGATCCCTTATATTCTTTACTGCATAAAGTACAGAATTTTAACAGAAGCACAAAGAAAACTTGAAACACAGCCATGTGCTGTATACCAAAGCCAGGCACCTTATTCACAAGACTATGCATATGTCACTCAGCTAGCCCCTTCTCCCAGAATGAAATCAGTCTCCCAGGAGGACCCTACCTAATAATATGAATGTGAAAGTCAGCCAATATTAATGCAAAGAAAAAAATAAAATTGCTTTCAATAGAAGCTAGGGTTGGAGTACAATGTGTTGGTAACAAGCTTTTCATGGCTTCAGATCTTCATGAACAACGGACTGAGGACTTGATACTGCAAATTCCTAGTCAAGTGAGCAGTCCTTCCCCATTGACCTCAGCATAACTATTCACATGAGGAACAGTTTTCAGGATTGGGAATTTATTTCACTTTCATCTTACTTATAGCTAAGAAAGCCTGAGCTGCTGTGACAATGATGATGAGGTGTAGTACCCAAACGGTTGCCTACAGAGGGCAGCAGATGGGCTTACAGAGGGCAGGAGTACACACTATGCTGCTGGGGACCCAGGGTGAGTACACTCAGTGACAGCCCCTATTACATTTGTACAATTTCCTTCTTCACAGACCCACAGTCTCTGACTAGTGCACAGGAAGTGTGGAATACTCTGAGTTGCGTGCATGGATGCCAGCAATGGTGCTTCCTACCTTTGTACTACTAGGACATGATCAATCACATGGCTGTATCCTGAGCAGGTGCATTGAGGGATGATTGAGCAAAAAGGGTTTAATAGATTTCAAGGCCAGAAGAGACCATTAGATGATCTAGTCTGATCTTATGCATAACGCAGGCAAAATAATTTTGCCCCATTACCCCTGTATTGAGCCTAATAACTTGTGTCTGACTAACGCATATCATCTCCCAACATCTCTGCACTATGCTAAAGCTGCTGTAATTTGTCCTTTATGGTTTCTGGTTACTGATACCAGTGACATGGATTTATAAGTGGGTGGACTGGATCCTTTACGTCAGTGGTTTCAGGCTTTTTGGTAAACGCAGAAGTAAAAGCTTTGCGACATTTAATGATGTGTATCTGCTTCTAACAACAAAAATTATCCTTTGCTGGACCAGCATTTAGACTAGACTGTTTGCTGCTAAAGACCATCTTTTTATAGAATAAAATGACTAGAGACAGTGGTTTTATAGGGTCATGTTACTTTGTAAGGAAAAATGTCTCTGGAAACCATACACCTATAGTATACCATTTAATGACCATAGGGACACTGATGAATTCAGTGACTGCCATGAAGGCTGGATGGTGGAATATGATAACATCACATTAGGGTGATAACCTGGTGTCTTACAAGAGAAATCATCTTCAGAGTTGGCTAAAGCCATAAAGCCAGCACTGTGCTTCTCAATAAAACAAGATACATTAATAATATATCTACATTTGGATTTCCAGTAGGCTTTCAATTTGATTTAGCTGAATTTAGGTAAATTACCAACAATCCAACAGGGCTTCTGTATTTTGGTATAAAATATTACTTACACAGGCTGTGATTCTAGAAAACTGATAAATATTACTCTATTGCATATTGAACAGAGAGACATGATAGCTTTTCAGAGCCCTGTGTCCTACTCAAGTTTAAAGTTGTCTTGATGGCATCATTCCCTTCTTGCTATGTCTGAAAAACCTGCATCTACTTTACAAATAAGATTGATTCATCTTTTAGAAGGCTAATTTCCAATGGACATTTAAAAGGAAATGGAGAGGGGATACTGGGTTCCTATTTTGCCTGCCTGCCTGCTTGGAACAAACACCACTGCTTCATTTTCCTGCCATATTTTAGAAAGTTGAAGTAAACATGGTGATCACACTGTTTACTTTAATTTTCTGCAGTGTGCCAACAAAGCCGCAAATTGGCAGACAGCATGCAAGAGGCAGCCAGTGTTGAAATGACAGAGCTGCTTGAGAAAGCTTAAATGGTGCCAGCCCATTTTTCTCTCTGTTTTAAAATAAAAGATTGACTTCCATTAAGTTTCACTTCCGCACCCTGCTTTTCTCCAAAGGTCTAAAGGTTTTTTGGAATGGAGGAAGTCAGGATTACAAGCAACATGTAATTTCTGTTCTCTTTAGCTTGTAAGGATGTTTTGTGTACAAATGAAAAAGGTCACCCTTTTTATAAAAGAAAAGGATTTATGAAAGTGGCAGATATATTCTAGTTATTTGTACAAAATCCACAGAAATCTTGTATGAAAGGAAGTTAATTCGCTGATAAATCAGTCCTATTTGGTTATATTTTTACCATAATGCTAGCTTCATGCTTTACCTTAATGTTAGCTGTGCAAATTCAATTACAGATGGAAGGAAATGTGCAGCTAAAGCCACATGCATTATATTCAAAATATACTACTATATATGCCCCCAAAGCGAGCCCTAAAAGGAAAATGGTTACATTTTGAAAGGTCATTCTCCCTGCATCATATTATAAACAGAGTTAGAGACACAGATCTTTTACAAGAAATAAGAGAAATGTAAGGTTATTTTGCAGCAATGTAGTGTAAAGTTTGAAAAAGTGATTCATCTGTAGCTTTCTGGAAAATTATATTCAGACAGAATTTATCACTGTGTAAATTATGATGCTAATATACAGAAGATGCCAGATCCAGCAAATGGTTATTCCCATAGCTATTCTCACTCCTACACATATTCCCACTGAAGATAATGGGACTAGCCATGGAAGTAACATTTTGCAGGATTGGATGAAATCGTGCTTCCTGAAGATCCAAAACATGACCTAATTGAAAATGTCTGATATCTGGTGGGAAAAAATCCACACGGTTCTAAATGGATAATTATTTTAAAATCCATGATTTTGACACCAGGATATTAAATTTATATATATGTGTATCTTTATCTAAACACAGTGAGTCCAATAATTGTGTGCTCTGCAGTCACTTAGCCAGCTGGCTAAGAGAGGACAAGTTAACTAACAAACCTCATTCCCTAAGGTATGCTGACATCAGTGATTCATGATTGATCAATGATAGTGTTAGAAAATAAGTAACAGGACTATATTGCCTTGTGCTCCACAATAAACTCAGAGGGAAATGTCTAAGTGTATCACATTGAAAAGACAGACTTGGCAGGGAAATAATTTTTACAAGTACTTAAAAGGTGTTAAAAGCAACTGAGTGTAAAGACACAAATTAAAATCACTTAGAAATAATTGAGTATGTCCCTTTAAATAAAGAGGGACAGTTTTATATAAATTGACTTGGAATTAAACTGACAATGAGTGTTTTTGATGTTAAAAGCATTTTACAGAGAGAAAATCATATCATGAAGACAAAAATGGAGCTTGAACTTCTTTTTCAAAAGAAACAGCTACTGTGCTTTGGTTGGTTATCAACAGAAAGATGCAATACAGAGGAGAAAATAGGCTTACGCAGTACAACATTATTCATGTTAATGACAGTAATTATGACTGTTACAACCTTTCTAAATAACAAAAAGGGCTAAAATTCTTACAAAATGGCATTATATGCACTATTTAGAAAAAATGCTTATGTTAATGCATGATTGATGTTCTGGTTTGAAGGTGACTGAATTATCATCATAAAAGCCTAAAATTATTAATTGAAGAGAAACGTGTAGCTTTCTCTGGAATAGTAGAAACCTGTGCTGCATGCTTTATCTAGAACAGTAAGATCTAATACATCATTAAACAACTGCAGCTTTGCTCTACATTTTTTAGCTTTAATCTAATTATGATGGGGTGAGGCCTAACTATATTTTTAATCCTTTTTAGAGCCTACCCTATTAAAATGGAATGAACCTGTTTATTCTACTATAAGAATACATACATTGTATGTATACATGCATCTGAGGAAGTGGGTATTCACCCACGAAAGCTCATGCTCCAAAACGTCTGTTAGTCTATAAGGTGCCACAGGATTCTTTGCTGCTTTTACATTGTTAACAGCATTCTGTATAACACAGCCTCTCTTTCAGGAAGAACATCCCACATATGAACTGTCCTATTAAGCTGGAGGGTAAGTGACTTTGGTGGTTTTAGAGGTAGTTTGTTATAGAAACTGTGGGTCTCACTTAACTGAGGCCTCTAAGGGTATGTCTACACAGCAAAGAAAAACCCATCAGGCTCAGGCTGTGGGGCTGTTTCATGGCTGTGTAGACTTCTGGGCTTGGGCTGGAGCCTGGGCTGTAGGACCATGCAATGAGAGGATCCCAGAGCTCAGGCCCCAGCAAGAGACAAAGTCTCCATTGGAATGAAGCAGCCTTGCAACCTGAGGCCCACAAGCCTGAGTTGGCTGGCACAGGCCAGTCACAGGCTTTTCTTTGCTGTGTAGACATACCCAAACAGTCTTGATTTCACTGTGATGCACCATGAATGTGCCTGGAAGCTGCCTTAATTGAACGCTTTTAGGAATTTGGTTTGAAGGATTCAGCCTGCTGACACTTAGGGCTTAGCTACTCTACCCTCCAGATCGGCGGGCAGCGATCAATCCAGCAGGGGTTGATTTATTGCGTCTATGCTGAGAGCTCTCCCATCGACTCTGGTACTCCATCAGAACAAGGAATGCAAGCGGAGTTGACAAGAGAGCGTCAGCTGTTGACTTACCACGGTGTCTTCACTGCAGTAAGTAGATTTAAGTACGTCGACTTCACTTATGCTAATCACATAACTAAAGTTGCGTATCTTAGATCGACCCCATGCAGTAGTGTAGACAAGCCTTTAGCATAACTCTATATAACTAATCAAGTCCGAGGCTTTGAGAATAACTGATACTTTTGTCTTAAACTGCAGCTGGTGTAAATGGTCACCAAGGAGTATCTCTCTGTCTTTGGAGGGGGGATTTTTTTTAAACAAACAAACAAACAAACTATAAACATTTTAAATACCTCAGATCTTGGGGAGGAAGGATAGTGAAAGAGGAGATAGTGAACTTCGCTGTGAATTTAATTGCTGACTCATAATTGCTCCCCACCAAAAAAAAAAAATCAAAGTGACATGGAATGAGGCAGAAGGAAAAGTGAGTTGCAAATAATATTAATTGATTTTTTCATTGAATAATTATTCACAAATAGAGGTCTTGATTCTGCAAACATGTATGGAGCACTGCAATCAATTAGATTAACTGATCTAGTGGATAGATCACTGGACTGGGATTCAGGTGACCTGGGTTTTTTGTCACTACAATTTTTCATTAATTGATCAGTTATATTTACACCTAAACGTTCCCTAGACACATGCAGGGAAGGCAGCTTTCCCAGGCAAGCACATTCAAGTTCTATGCTTTCATAAAAAGAAAGAAAATTTCTAGCCTTTAGGCTCATGAACCTGAATCACGGACTCCCAGGTGGAGAGATTTTTCTTTACTCTGCTCACAGCTAGTTCCAGTGCCTTTGTTTCTGCTCAGAGCTTTGCCAAGGTGCGCTAGGGGAAGCTCTGACCAGAGTCTGGTTACTGGTCATGACTGCTATTAAAGATGTAGTGAGCAGCAGTGAAAACTGACAAGAATCAGGTCACAGTGCTGCAGCTGGCATAGCTTGACGAGCAGCAGAGGCAGGCACTATAACTCTTTAATGCAAAGGGCAATTCACAAATGAAGACTGGGGGAGAGGAAGAGTATAGCGAGCTCACTTGCAGCAGCCTGAAAGCAGAGAGAGGGCTAGAGTAGCAGGACCTAACCTCTTTCTCCACATATGTTGCAGCAGCCCAGAATGCTGAGAGTAGAGATTGGGATGGGAGAGGGGAACAGAGAGAAAGAAATTCCTTAGCCCTTCCAGCAGCCAGAGGGATATGGCCAGAGATGAGGGAAGTTTCAAAATAATCAAATACCTATGAAAGATAGAGTCCCCCAGGAACCAATTCCTGTTAGGAATCCCAGCATACTTCCCTTTCCAGCAGCTGGGGTGAAAGGGGGAACGTTGGCTTGTCAGTTATTAATCTTAGGTGTCTAGAAAAGTTGCAAAGCCTTATATGCAAGTGGAGCGGTGTGAAGGAGTGTGGAAGTGGCAGTATTGCATATCCAAGCTTAAAAAATACTGAGTCAGGCCCCTCCAAAGTCATGTCATTGGCTTAAAATCCAAGAGATTGGCTTAAAATAATGTATTTAGGACTCTTTTTATTTGTCTTCTGTTTTATTAGTCTTTAGGGTTCACTTTTTCAAGCTTTTCTCTATAGAAAGTTATTTTTTTAATTAAAGTTGAGATTCTCACATGAAAATCACAGCGCTCCAGGATCTGGTGCTTTAGGGAAAAAAATCAGATGATATGAGAGTTGGTAGAACTGAAGTGGGCAGCAGTGGAAAAAGGCAGAAAATCAATGTAGGTGATCTAAATAACCATTCTTTCCATAAATTGTGTACTTCTATTCTTGCAATCTTTTCAGAGCGGTGGGGGGAAGAGGAGGACAGAAAGAAAAATAGTGGAAAGTAACTTGCGAAAAATATATAATTATCTATCATAGGAAAGAAAATACAAAGTGGAACACAGTCCAACAGGGAAAGCAGGTCTAATAAAACGAGAGATGTAATATGGAAAATTACATTAAAATATTAGATAGAATGTTGTTTGACAAGTTGCAATGAAATACAATACCCACTTTAAATTACCAGGGACAGCACTTCAGTTTTTTAGCCTTGGTGGCATGTCAACATAGATATTATTCTGGTTATAAATTTAGTCCTCAAGTTAATAGATACTGGGTGTATTTTTCATGCCCTGTAGCAATGTACATAGGTAAAATATGTTTACCGTGACAGGAAAGTATGCCATTTCCTGTGAATCCTGGGATGCAATAGCAGCCTTGTACTCCACCCTTCACTTCACACTCCGCATCTTTATGGCACGTCATGTTGCAGTTCGGAGAAGTGTAGCCATAGTCCAGCAGACTGGACACAAACACTGAAACAAATGTAAACCGTGTTTGTTTGTTTCTAAAATGCATACTGAATTCTAAAATCAGACACGGGCAGGACATACCCGCCAACTGGGGGCGTTCCAGTAATCAGAAACATAGATGAACACAGTATGTTAGGGAAGAGTCAGCACAGCTTTTCTAAAGGGAAGTCATGTCTCACCAATCTATTAGAATTCTTAGAGAGAATTCCTAAACCCAAGCATGTGGACAAGTGTAATCCAGTCGATATAGTGTACCTGGACTTACAGAAAGCCTTTGACAAGGTTCCTCGCCAAAGGTTCTTTAGCAAAATGAGCAGTAATGGGATAAGAGGTAAGGTCCTCTCTTGAATCAGTAACTGTTTAAAAGATAGGAAACAAAGGGTAGGAATAAATGGTCAGCTGTCACATTGGAGAGAGGAAAATAGCAGGGTCCCCAAAGAATTTACACTGGGACTAGTGCTGTTCAACAAATTCATAAACAATCTGGAAAACAAGGTAAACAGTGAGGTGGCTAAGTTTGAAGATGATACAAACTTACAGAAGATATTTAAGTTCAAAGCTGACGGTGAGGAGTTAAAGGGATGGTACAAAACTGGGTGACTGTGTGACAAAATAGCAGATGACATTCAATACTGATAAATGCGAAGTATTGCACATTGGAAAACATAATCCAAACTATCCATATAAAATGATGGGGTCTAAATTTGCAGTTCCCATTCAAGAAAGTGGTCTTGGAGTCATCGTGGATCGTTCTCTGAAAACATCTGCTCAACGTGAAGCAGCAGTCAAAAAAGTTAACAATGATAGGAACCATTAGAAAAGGGATAGATAATAAAACAGAAAAAATCATAATGCCACTATATAAGTCCATGGTATGCCCACACCTGGAATACTATGTGCAGTTCTGGTTGCCCCATCTCAAAAAAAGATACATTAGAAATGGAAAAGATACAGAGAAGGGGGAAAAATGATTAGGGTATTGAACAGCTCCCATAAGAAGAGAGATTAAAAGGACTAGGACCTGTTCAGCATAGAAAAGAGATGATTTAGGGGGGATATGTAGATTTCTATAAAATCACGTGTGGCATGGAGAAAGTGAATAAGGACATGTTATTTACCCCTTCATATAACACAGAAACCAGGGATCACCCAATTAAATTAATAGACAGCAGGTTTAAAACAAATATAAGAAGTACTTCTTCTCTCAATGAACAGTCAACCTGTGGAACTTATTGCCAGGGGATATTGTGAAGGCCAAAAGTATAACTGGATTCAAAAAAGAATTAAGTAATTCCAAGGAGAATAGGTCCATCAATGGCTATTATTCAAGATGGTCAGGGATACAATTCCATGCTCTGGATGTTCCTAAACCTCTGATTACCAGAAGCTGGAACTGGAAAACAGTGTAGATATGACTCAATAAATTGCCCTGTTCCGTTCATTCCCTCTGAAGCACTTTGCATGAGCCACTGTTAGAAGACAGGACATGGGACTAGATAGAGCATTGGTCCAACTCAATATGGCCATTCTTATGTTTTTATGTAAACATTAAAGAGTATGGTACCACTGAAGTGGTACAAAGGATTGAAGCTCCAGTCCTGCAAAAGCTTACTCAATAAGACTACTTACATGCTCAAAATTCAGTAAGCATTTAAGCCTTTGGAGGTTTGGAACCTGTGTTCAACAAGCTTAAAATGATGATTAACATAAAGGGTACATAGTGGAGTGGGAAAAACCTTTGAAAGATTTTCAAAGCTTTCTACTCCTTCCTAGATGCAGATGCAGATAGTTGCCTTTGTATCCAGAATTATGCATGGAGTGTAATCCAAACTACCTAACAATAACCAGGTGAAAAATACCAGTGAGAGTTCCCCAGATCAATTTTTAAACCATGTCTACACATATCTAGTTAACACAGAACATAGTCACAATCTGAGAGAAGATTAAATTCCTATGGAACAACATTTGTAGCATTATCATTTGAAAAAACCCTCCAAATTATTTTAAAGGAAGTCGTCTTAAATATCATGTCTGTGTTCCAAAAATGCTGTCTTCTATTTTCTCTCACTAAATGATTCCTGAATTAAGAAACTGCTTTCCCATTATATACATGTGTATAGTTTTCAACACAAAGAGGAACTGCTGACTTTGAGGAAACTAACAGTTCACAAAAAATTATATATGCCCACTGACTTAAACATATATATAACTAAGAAAACCAGGCAGCTAACCCTGGAGGGGAAAAACATTTCTGACTTTGTACTTTACAAACCATTAGAAAGACATAAGGAAAGTTACAAAACATAATGCCCCTTTTTGGTACTCCCTTCCCCTGCAATTCTGCTTCTCTCTACATAAATATCATGCTGAATATTTGCTAGCCTAGTGTTACAGTTACATCTTTCACTGCCCCTGAAAAGTTCATTGAAAAGTTGCTTTACTGGACCAAAAAAATCCATGAAAAACTCTATATAGTTTGTTTAAAAACTAGATACAAACCAAATCAATCCATTTCCTATCAAGTTCCATCTTCTTGCTCACTTATTTTTACTGTTCAGAGCATCTTTCAGATATCAGAAGCAAAAAAGCTAGAGGAGAAGTGAAGTCCAACATCATCCCTAACCAAGACAATCAATAGCTTTGGTTTTACAGAGCAGATTACAGAATGAAATAAATGCAAACACTTGTGGGATTCTGAGAGTTAATACCTATGGCCTTAGAGATGTTGGGGTTACCCTGATGAGATGGGATAGTCAAATGCAGCAGCTGCACTAACCAGAGTTATGGGAAACTTTTAATCATTGTTACCCATGAGTTTTCCCTTCAGCTGCCACTGACTCCGTCCTTTGCATAGCCCCTGAAAAGTTGTCCCTCAGTTTAATCTTTCCAACCCCCGTTTTCCACCTGCCCCTCACTTATTTGGTAAGGAAAATCACCTACCTAAGAGAGGGAGTAGTTTCATTGGCGGTGCTGCTATGCAGTGCTTGGTGTTGAGCCCCTGTGTAATAGAAGAACCTACCCTGCCTTAGAATGTATGAGCATGTGCGAAGTGTCTGCACACGCCTATTAGGAATGTGAAACCCCAGTGAAGCTGCTGGCCTTACCCTGCCCTTTACCCTGAGCCTCATTTCCCCCACACAAAAACTCCTTAGTGACTCAGGAGCTGGGGAGGGAGGGTAGAGAAGGAGAGGAACAGATCTGCAGGGGAAGATAAGGAGCAGAGAGAGCACAGGGGAATAAGCAGGCAGGGGTAGGTATGGAGGGGATGTTGGAGTAGATTGGAGGTGAGTAGGCTAGAGGAGTAGTTTGAGGGGTTCAGAGGGCAGTGGAGAGATGGAGAAGCAGATTGTCGCTGTGAGGCAGTGGTGGAACAGATGGTGGGGATGGACAGTGGCAGGTCACATGCAGAACAGATCAGTGGCAGGGAGCGTGGAGGCAGTTTAGGTAGTGGAGGGGGTGTGGAGCAGACCAGGGACTGGGAGGGTAGCAGTCGCAGAGTGTAGGGGGTGATGGATGGTGGTGCAGATTGGAGCAGGGGAATACTGGACAAATCACAGAGGATGGGAGGAACAGACAGACAGAAGGGTGCAAGGGGTTGGTAAGCAGCTCAGAAGCTGCTGCATGCCTCCCCTGGCTGTTCCCTGTCAGAGCCCTAACACCTGTCTCAGAGAAGACCCTCACTGCCTGTAGTTGCTTTTGTCCCTGTTGCTTTCCTCATTGTAACAGACGTCCTAACTGCTGCCAGGCTCTGTTACTTTAAGGGTAACAGCCTGAGAAAAAGTACAGGAAATCCACTGAACTCTGCTTTGTGAGGAAAACAAAGACATGGAGACAGGGAGGAAGGATGCAGGAAGGCAAATACATGGCTGGGAATGTCAGGAGTAGAGGGAGCCAGCATTTCTAAGGATTTATGCGACTGAAGCAGAAAGTTATGCAGCAAGGCATATTCAGGAAGGTTGATTCAGCAAAGCACTTAGACACATGTTTACTGCTGATTGTCATAATCCCATCCCTAGTCAGCAAAGCAAGTGAATCAACAGGATTTAAGCATGTGCTTAAAATTAAACATGTGCTTAAATCCTTTGCTGAATCAAGGCCTAAGCACACAAGGAAGGATGGATTATTCAGACTAGGAAGATTATACAGCAGACATCCTTTTTCTCCCTGGAAATTCATAATAACTTGTATTGAAATGGTCACTGGTCTCCTGTCTCCAGCCTCTAGTTAAAAAAGGCAGACCAACCCAGGAAATGTACCAGGCAGGCTAGAATACTGTCATCATCCCAGCTCAGACAGTATTGCTGAGCTACCTTGGACTAGGGTGACCAGATGTCCCAATTTTATAGGGACAGTCCTGATATTCGGGGCTTTTTCTTGTATGGGCGCCTAATAGCCCTCACTCCTGTCCCGATTTTGCACACTTTCTATCTGATCACCCTACTTTGGACCCAGTCATAGAGATTAGAATCAAAGAAGGTTGGACCATAGCTTGGAATGGTAACTTCTGATGAAGGGCATTGGATGTGCAGAGAGCATAAGGGAGATAGATGCTAAAAGCAGAACAGAAGGTGTAGATTGTGAGGGAACTGAAAATGATATGAGGAACTCAGATCAGACTGGAGTAGGCAATAGGGAGTCAGGGATTTAGGAATGTCTGAATGTGATCCTAATACTGGGAGATGTGGACTATTTTTGCAACAGAGTACTGGAAAAATTGCATGGTGTGTCAATTGGATTCCGAAGGGAATAAGAGTGCAATAATCAAGGATGATGGAAGGATTTCTGTAGTGAGAATGAAAAGGAAAGGAAAGATTTCAGAGACATTTTGGAGATTCAACTGGCTGGATTTACTGATAGTGTCTACCAGTATATGAAGGATAAGGAGTAGATTGTCACATAAGAAGAGAAAAGTAGGTGAAACACATGAGAATATAGACACTTGCAAAATCTTCACTGTCATAGTTTTCAAAATCTGTTGAGGAAAAAATTGGTGAGATAATAAAAATATTAAATTGATATATGCATGATCATGTCTATAGATAGAGAGGGGCAGGGGCATATGTACACATCCATACACATCCCTGTGCATTTGAAAAGGACATTCAAATAAATGACATGAGAAGGTGACATGGAGTGTCAGTGCTGAAAAATGTCTTCTATTTCCCAACAAACAAACAAACAAAAATGATTCATGACAACATGGTAAAGAAAACATACCTTCATTTTTATAATCCACATGAGGCTCAATGCAGCTCAGGGTCTTCCACCGCTCCTGGGACAGTGTAGTTTACTCAGGCTGGATTGCCCATGCTGATCCTGTTGGTATCCAGGAAGTGGGGGGGCAGAACCCACCCGCTGCTTAAGGACCTCCCCCCAGCCTAAGAGGAGGATCCACATGTCCGGGATTCCAAACAATTGCGAGGGACAACCTGATGGGGACACCAAGCAAAGAACCCCGGACAGCGCCCACTGCTCCTCGAAGGTGTCAAGGGAGCCAGTGGATGCCACCCAGAGGAACTCTGCCAGGGATGCGTGAATGGACTGAGGAGCGGAAATAGGCTCCACAGTTCCACGAAATCCCGTCGGCCAACCTCGTTTCCCTAGTTTTATATATGGCCATTTTGGCCAGGACTAGGAGGAGGTTGATAAAGAGGTCCTGTGACTTTGTGAGGCCACAGATGGGGAGTATGCAGATGACAGGTGATGGGAAAAGAGCAACCAAAAATGCAATAGTATATCCAAGAGGAGCCGAAATAGGGGCTGCAACCTTGTGCACTCCAGGTATACACGCACCAGGGTCTCCCTCATGCTGCCAAAGGAGCAGGTGCTAGGAGCAGAGGGAACCATGTCAAGTACATGCCCGTGCTCACAGCTCCATGAAGGAGCCGCTAGTTGACATCCCTAGCGGGCCTCAGGACCAGGGTGGAATATAGACTGGCCCACCAGGGCTCCTCACCCTCCAGAGGTGTCAGGAGGTCCCGCCACTTTGTGTCGGGGCAGGACACGAGGGTGAGGACGTGAAGGGTGTGAAGCACGAGCGTGTACAGATGTTTCTGTGGTGTGGTCCAGAACCGAATGGTCTGCAACTCATGCAGCCGGCTCACAGTAAAAGGGGTGGGAAGGCTGGGAAGATCCACAGGGCAGGGGCCTGCTGAAACGGTCCGGAGGGCCTGGGGTGGAGAGTGGGCAGGGCGTGCCCTTCACAGGACCCGGTTGAGGAAAACCTGGGAAGTACGAGACCTGGAGAGCCCCATACACTGAGTGAGCATCAGGGGATCCAGCCAGTCTCCCCAGTCATAGTCCAGGAGGTCTCTGACTCTGGTGACTTTCACCAGGACCAACCTCTGGCATACTGAGTGGACTCTGCCACCTGCACATGGAGCTGCGAGTTGTGTAACAGGGGCTCTGCAAGGAGAGCCACCCCCTCAGTGGCTGCCATGGACATGGTCACCGAGAGCAGTTTCCAGGTCCAGAGGAGGCCCTGGTAGAAGGCCAGCAGTCCAGAAAGGTCTCCTGGAAGACCTCTTGGATGGAGATAAAGGAGCTGCCAGTTGTAACAGAGCCCTTGGAAGTGGCGCAGGAAGGTGTGCAGCAGTACACTCCATGCCAGACTACCTGCACCATAAAGGAGCCTCTGCAGGGCCTGGAGGTGGAAGATGTGGACCTGAGTGCGCAGGCAGCTCAGGCCCTGTCCTCCCTCCTCCAGGGGCAGGTAGATGACCCCTGCAGAGACCCAGTGCAGTCCTGGCCAGAAGAACTCTAGAATCGACATTTGGAGGTTGGCCAGGAAGCCTGGGGCTGGGACCAGGTTGTTGATCCAGTGCCAGAGCATGGACAGGACTAACCGACTGAGCACCAGTGCCCTCCCTCGGAGGGAGAGGCACTGGAGTAGTCCTGTCCATTTCCAGAGCCGCTTTACCACCCTGCCCTCTAAACCATGCCAGTTCTCTGGCGGAGATGGATGCATGGTAGAAAGGTAAATGCTGAGATAGAACAGAGGACCTGCGCTTCACCAAATGGCTTGAAGTGGTGGGAGGGAGCTCGCCTGCCACCCGTCCCCGAGCACCAGGCCAGAGCTCTTGATCCCATCGACCTGGGCAAAGGAGGCCGCCAAGTAGATGGCTTGGCAAGCCTCCACCCACACCAAGTCACCCTGGGACCATGAGGAGCATGTCATCAGCATATGCCAACAGGACCAGCCGCAGCTCTTTGCTCTCTTCTTGCAAAAGTTAACAAACTTACCTTCACATGCAGCACACGATACCTGTAAATAAAGAAGCCTCTAGTAAAGCACAGACTTAATAGTTAACTCATTGTCCCACTAAACTAGCTATAGGCAAATAGCTTGATAGTCTTTTTTTACCAGAGATGTATATTTGCATATACCAGATTAGCAGATTGTCAAGTATCAGAGGGGTAGCCGTGATAGTCTGGATCTGTAAAAGCAGCAAAGAATCCTGTGGCACCTTATAGACTAACAGACGTTTTGGAGCATGAGCTTTCGTGGGTGAATACCCACTTCTTCAGATGCATCAAAAGAAGTGGGTATTCACCCACGAAAGCTCATGCTCCAAAACGTCTGTTAGTCTATAAGGTGCCACAGGATTCTTTGCTGCTTTTACTGATTAGCAGGTTTTCACTGAATTTTTTTTTTTAAAAAAAGGCCCTAGTCCTACAAAGATTTATGCATATGATTAACTTTACACATGGGGAATAGTCCCATTTGTGTATTCAGGATCAGGGTCTTAGTTAGGCATAAGCACATGCATACATACAGATGGGGGTTCCTAAATTTTAAATTCTGATTTTTGATCACTGTAATCACAGAGATTAAAGTTATCCTGTGTCAAACTGTAAAGTTCTCAAATAAATAGCTATGTCTTTGATGGGAAGACACCAGTCTGCTCTTAGACATCACTGGATATGTTGCAGTCTTTGCATTATGAAGTTTATTTACCTACAATGTTTTTGAAAGATTATTAAGATGCTGATTATGCAGACAATGTTATAAAGCTAACACTGATGATGAATGGGGGTAGTTCTCACTTCCTAGGACTTTGTCTTAGTCAGCTTCCATAACAGATAAAAACAGAGCAATTGTTTCATTCCAAAGACCACCTACAACATCAGAAAAAATTAGAAATCAAGTAATGAAGATGATTAGGGTGTCTAATACCCTTAAAAAAGAACCTTGCAACAGACCTAGGATGCCAACAGGTCAATGACTACAGGCAGTCTAGCTGTGGTTTGGAGATCATATAAAAATTTAGGCAGACACACCCCTTTGAATGTGCCCATTTATAGATCAGACATTAAAATAAGAAGCTGGACATTTTCCAAGGGTGTTTCATGCCCCACAGAATATATTAGTGTATTGTACATTTTGAGGCCAGGTGTATCACCTTGGGTTTTAAGCATGCATGTGTGTGTCAGGGACACAGAGTTCCTACCAAATCCAATTAAGGTCCTTGCATCCCCAGCCCACATGCTGCTCAACTCCAGTATACTTCTACACATCCCCCTCTTCTCACACACACAGAGTTCTGCTCCAGCACATGCAATGCTAGCACTGTCAGAAACTTTCATCTATATATGCGAAGAGCTCAGCATCCAAGCACACACACACACACACACACACACACTCTGTTTCCATTATTGAAATAACTAAAAAGAGCTGGTGAATATTTGATGTCAACAGTTAAGAGTTATCCTAGTTGTTTGTTTTTTTAATTTTCCCTCCTTTTTTCCCCCTGACAAATGGAAACTTGCTCAAACCATCAAGATTTTTGCCAAAAAGAAATGGATTCAAACACAACAGACCGAGGAAGCGATGTTTTGGGAAAAGCCTTCATTCTTCTGATTCTGTTTTTGTAAATATCAAACGAATTCAGCTGTTCTAAACCAAATCCTTTCCATACTACAGAAATTCAGATAGTCTGTCTACCACTTAGGAAAAGGGTAGTTATGCTATTTTTTCCCCAGGCAACACGAATCTGAATGCTATTGAAAATGTAGCCAGTGTCACATCAAAATAAAGAGTTTCCTGGGTTTCCAGAAGTTATTTTCATGAAAAATATTCAGAAGAAAATTTCCCAGAACTCATAGGGTCTTTCTCCTGCTTCCCCTACTCCTTATCTTAATGCCTTAAAAGCAGCAAAGAATCCTGTGGCACCTTATAGACTAACAGACGTTTTGGAGCATGAGCTTTCGTGGGTGAATACCCACTTCTTCAGATGCTATTCACCCACGAAAGCTCATGCTCCAAAACGTCTGTTAGTCTATAAGGTGCCACAGGATTCTTTGCTGCTTTTACAGATCCAGACTAACACGGCTACCCCTCTGATACTTAATGCCTTAAGAATCCTTTTCATTTTATGTGCAAACATCATATTCCATTGGGACAAATAGGATGGAATATACCCAATGGGATAATGTACCTAGCCAATCCTCCAGCAATAAACACACACATCCTACCTAAACCTATATGGCTGATTCCAACTATAGGAGACTGCAAATTTGAGTGGATGAAGCCAATTTCTCTCTACTCATTCTTGCTTTGCTTCACTGAAATACATGACAATATGAGCCTTCACATGTGAATTTAATCCTTGTGAATACCAGATTAACAGCCCTGCAACTGCAGTCTATTTTCTTTCATTCACAGACCAGGTGCAGGATAGGAAGCATTAATACAAGGATCCTCGCAAGCAAACTCTTCCAGGGATAATTTAGTTCCCATGACCATTTACCTTCTACTGGGACTGGCAACAAAGGTACTAAACTTAGGTTCAGTGGTGGTGGTTTTTGTGATACAGACGGCTCTCCAGAAGGATCAGGACTGAGACCACAAACTCATTTTACACAGAACACTGAACTGACTTCAGACAGTAATGACTTTTAGTCTCTGCTGAAGTGAACTCATCGAACTGCAGAATGAGAGGTGAAAGGCTCATTTATTACAGTGTCATGATTGCTTCCTCTTTCTTTAGGGATTTTCCTTTCAACTAGCCATAAACTATGGAAGAGGAATCTTGATGATTTCTTCTGTTGGGATATGTGGTCACTGTCTGGAAAAAGGTGAGAATCTCTGCCTTAGCCCATCTAGACCATTCCCTCACAACATCCCAGCCCAAATGGCCACACAGTTATTCCATATTGGCTTTTTACTATCATTTTCCTTATTTAGAACCTGGGCTCTCCAACAAGGTCAAGCTAGGCAGCATATCTTGAAGTCCTTACTCAGTAAAATTCCAGTTGGCTTGAGGAATGAATAAACACTGAACAAGGATCTTAGGATTTAGCCCTATTTTTTCACATGATGATATGCAAGTCTTAGACACTGGAGGATACAATTACACACTCAGAAAGAGATGGACTAGAGACCCAAATAGTTCTTTTCCATCTCTGAGGTGTATGATAGAATGAACTGTTAGGAATGCTAAAAGTTAAAATGGTAAGGTTATAAGGTGATTAATTTTTTAAAATAACCTATGACCATTGTGCTGCAGAATATTCTCTGATGTGTGGATGCAAGAACAGATAGATAATTTGTACAGAACTATCTGCTCATGTAAGCAAGCTGTTTCTGAATGACATCCTCTCTTTCAGTGCTTCAGGACACAGCTGTGCATTGGGAATGTCTACAGGGGAAGTTGGGAGGAATTGCGGCCTCAGTCCACAGAGCATGAGTCACTCCACAGAGGTTACTCCATGGCATTAGCAACCACTTCATAAGGAAGAGAACCAGAGGATCTGTGCAGGGGTGAATCCTCCAGCCTCACCTCCATCTGCACTGTATTACCAGTACAAACTTCAGCACCTCTTGAACTTCAGACTACACCTCTGAGTGGCCAGCTAGCTTGACTTTAAAGTACCACCTAACTCAAGTTAGAGACTTCTGTGTATGCTCACATGAGTTGGGTTAGGGGCAACACTTGTGTTATACCTCAAGCTAACATTACAGTGACACTAACCCTGAGACCACATGAGAAGTAAGGTAGTACTCAGTGTAAGTGTGGCAGAATCTAGCTCTTTGTTAATTATCCTTCTGCTTGTATTATTGTTCGGGAAGTGCCCTGAAAGGTTTGGTGCAGTGTGTGTGTGTGTGTGTGGACTTCGTAAATATATGTTTGCCATCTAAAATGATGATTAATGTATAGAACCAGTGTGGTGATTTATTAGTAATAAGCCCTTCCACAGGGCTCAACACATGTAGTTGTTTGGTTCCTCCCTGCTTTATCGCCACTGTTCCATATAAAAGGCTTCCCTGAAAAATTATTGCTTTTCTTTGCTCTTTGGTTTTAAATCATTTTTTCTCCTTTCTTTGGTAGTTTAGAGCAATACCTGAAACTAATATTTAACTCTGGCCCTATTATTATTTAACTCTGACCCTTCAAACAGTGGGATAATTAACCATGCTCTATGACAGCTTAAAGTCTGCCATTCTTTCCAGAATAAACCCCAATATTCAGGGGATTTATAACTCCACTATAAAAATGTCCTGGTCTAAAGCCTGACAGACAAGATCTGTTTTTAGTTCTGTTTAGATGTGTTAAAAAAAAGTCATAGTGATTTTAGATTTTATTCTTTAGTGTGTTGCCATAGTTTCCAGCACTGGAACACAGGAAATGCCAAACAGACCTTCAGAGCTCAGTGAAAAGGCAATTATGTGTTACCATAAAACTTATGGGTTAAAAAGTATCTTCTCTGCCCCAGCTACTGGATCCTGTTATGGCCTGAAGAATCTTTTATGATAAGAGATAGTAAACAGGAGCATCTGATTGGCTTCTGTTGTACTATACATTATCACATAGGCCCTTATTACGCTTCTGATTTTCAAACTAAGAACACTTTTAAATCTCTCCTGCATGCCTTAAGTAGCTAAGCATGTCCGTTGCTCTTCCCTTCACCTTTTCTAATTTGACTGTATACTTTTTGAGTTGACTTGCCCAAATTTTGAAAGCAATCATCAAAATAAGAATGCAACTTACTACAACGTGTAAATCAATGTAGAATCTAGCCAAATGTCAGTGAAATTTTTTTCCCTATTTATTCTGTGTTAAAATTGATCTCTGTGCAAAGGCCTGTGCACCAAGTACTTTTTCAATAGAGCTTAAGTGGGATCTAAGCAGTGCATAGGACTTGTGTTGGCCCTCTGAAAAGAGGTGAATTTCAGCCTTTTTGCTTTCTGACTGCTGCTATGCTCTATACCCACTCTAACTCCTAGATCTGTTCCAGAGAGGTTACAGCTAAATCAGGTCCCATCAATATGTGCAAGTAGTTCCAATGATTTTTTCCAATGTTCATTACCTTGCTTGTGTCTGCACTGAATTTCAACTGATATCTTGTTACTCAGTCACCTATGTTTTATTGGCCTCTTCTGCAATTCCTTGATTTGCCCCTTGGTTTATATGAACTGAAATAATTTTGCATTGTCAGAAAATGTCAACTCTTTGCTCTTGATCCCATCTCCCAGATCATTATATATGAGAGGTGAGCAAATAGTGGAGGAAATTATTCATGAATATTCATTTGAAGTCAAAAGCAAATTTCATTTGATGGTATATGTGACCATTCCTTCTTCATTTCCTACAAATACCTAAGTGATTTACTAGTGCAAACACATGCCAAAAATTCAAGTTAAGCTCACAAATAGTCACCTAGAGCAAAATTCTAATTGTACTTACACATGTAAAAGCCATGCTGTACAGGGTAGGAGTGTTCCAGCTATACCACTTCTCCTTTCTCCTCTCTCACAATACCCCTATGCTGTGGGGGGCCACTTCCAGGAACTATGTGCCACACAGAGAGCCCCACATACATGAGGAGTTTGACACCAACATTACATTACAGCTGTTATGTGCCACCAAAGAAGTGCAAATCAGTCATAGTGAAGCCAGGAATGCCACTCCAAATCCACAGGCCCCAAGTTTAGGTCTTCATTATACAAACTCCTCAGTCTAAATGAACATGACAGAAAAAGGGTGGGAGGGAAAACAGAGAAGTGAAGTGAACTGTCCAAGGTCAGTGGCAGAACAGGGAATAGAATTCAGGCTCCTAACTCATAGTCCAGTGGCCTCTCACTAGGCCACGCTGCCTCCAGTTTCCCCAGGCATTTATCACCCACTTGCCACACAGGTGTTTGAGTGCCTTTGTCATAAACAGATAACTAAGGGTTAATGTCTCTTTCACCTGAATCACCTGACCAGAGGACCAATCAGGAAACAGGATTTTTTCAACTCTGGGTGGAGGGAGTGTTGTGTCTGTGTTCTTTGTCTTCGGCATGTATGCTCTCTCTCAGCTATGAGGGGATTTCTATTTCCTGCTCTCTAATCTTCTATTTCCAAGTTGTGAGTACAGAGATCATGTATTTACATGTCTATAGTTGCTGGAGTGCTTTGAATTGTATTCTTTTTGAATAAGGCTGTTTATTCATATTTCTTTTAAGCAATTGACCCTGTATTTGTCACCTTAATACAGAGACACCACAGCCTTGCTCTGGGACTTAGGTGTACAATTAATACAGCATACATTGTAAATGTTTACAATTAATCAATGCTATGCACACTAAGGGCTTGATTTGCTACTCGCCTCAGCCAAGCTTGGATGGAGTGAGGAGCTGAGGGATGCTGAGAGCTGGTTGTGACACCCTGATTCATAGGGGCCCAGCCTTGGCACAAGTTTGGGCTGCACAGGGGAAAATCTAATTTATTCCATGTCAGTGGAGGGTTGGGCACAGAGGAGCTCTGCTATGCCTCATTTCCCTGTCCTGCTCACATCAAGCCTTGGAACATTCCTAACATATTCCCACCTTCCCCTGGCACCCAGTTGGAAGGGCAGCTGACACAGGAGGCGGTGGAGCCATCATCACCAGATTTGTGCCAGCAGAGAGTTTCCTACATGAGGATTTAAGGATTCTTTGCTCCCCTTACAGTGTGCAAAGTGGCCATAGCAGTCAAGAGAACGGAGCCATTAGAGTTATTCACTGAAGAAATTCACAGACCATGAATACATTCAGCAATTCAAAAAGTTGCTTATAAAGAATACGTGAACTTCATTAGTTACAAATCATCACTGAATACATTGAGAAATACTGAGCTTAACACTGGTTCTTTTGAGCCCATTACTATCTTATACTCCTGAGAGCCGGCTGATTATTCCTAATTTCTCTGTCTCTGACCTATTTTATGATCAGTGACTAGACGATCACAAATTCTCTTTAAAACCTCTTGTAAGGGTGTGACCTGGATACTTAGGGAGCCCACTGAGGTCTCTCAATTAGGATGAACTGCCAAGAGTGGGGCAGACAATCCTCAAAGTTGGTGGATATTCCAATACTAAGGTTTACAAAGCCATCATAAAACAGCTTTTGCAATATCTCACTGGCTACCCAGAAGCCGACAATACAATTTCCTTAAAGTAACCCCACCTTAGGCCTCCACCCAGACACCCAAGTCAAATATGATGAGAATTACTAAAAATCTTATTTATCATATAAAAAAGTTCTACAAATCCCAAAGGATCAGACACATTATCTCCCAGATTAACAAATAGTCCAGATCTTACCTGTAGTGATGCAGCAACTCACTGGTGCAGCGCCTCCTGATGGTCATCCTGGGAATAAGCTCTTCCAGCCTGGAGTGCCCGCTGAAAGCCCGTGTCTCGCCTGCCACTGGCCCCCATGTCCCTCCCGAACTCTGGTGCCCCTTTACCTTGGGTGCTTCCCCCGGCAGTATCCCCACTCTTTGGGTCTCCACACCCAGGGGAACCCCCAACCCTCTACCTCCACCTCACCTCAATGGCTACTGCCAGTCACCATCTAGTCCTCACTCCCTGGGGCAGACTGAAGTCTATAAACCACTCATCATTGGCAAAGGGGGTTTGTACCTGCTGCCCTTGCCTGCCCTGGGCTGCACCTCTGGGGGTTTTCCAGGCTGGAGCTCCCCAGCTCCTCTGGCCTTCCCCCAGCCCTGCTCCACTCTAGGTACCCTGTTCAGCTCCCAAGCAACCAGGCCCTTTTCTCCCCAGCAAGAGAAACTCTGTCAGCTCATGGCTCATTGACCTTTTATACAGTCAGTTCTGGCCTGATTGGGGCATGGCCCCAGCTGTGGATGCTTCCCAAATCAGCCTAACCTATTGGCTCCCAAGGGCAGCCCTTTCCCAGGGCTTTTTTAATTCCACTCGGGCCCGGGCAGAGTATCCGCCCCGCTACATTACACAAATACATGCTTAGAGACAATTCTTATTAACTAAACTAAAATCTGTTAAAAAGAAAAGAGAGAGTATTGGTTAAAAGATCAGTATACATACAGGTTAATATTCCCTTTTGATCTCTGAATCAATAGCTACAGTGACAGAAAGAAACTCTCTGTTTACATGGCTGAAATTTAACAATATTTGAGTACACACATACAATTAGTATCTCCTCTCTCATAAACAAATAGTTAAGGGTTAATAGAACAGGAGTACTTCATATCTCTTTTGACTGTAAAGGGTTAACAAGTTCAGTGAGCCTGGCTGTCACCTGACCAGAGGACCAATCAGGGGAGAGGATACTTTCAAATCTTGAGGGAGGGAAGTTTTGGTGTGTGCTGTTAGATTTTGGTTGTTGTTCACGTTGGGGGCTCAGAGGGACTAGATGTGCCACCAGGTTTCTCTCCAATCTCTCTGATACAGTCTCTTATATGTCCAGAATAGTAAGTACTAGGTATATAAGGCAAGTTAGGCTTATGTTTTTCTTCTGTATTTGCAAATGTGTATTTGGCTGGAAGGAGTTCAAATTTGTATTTTGCTGAAAGGATTTTACTTTGTACTTGTATCCTTAGGCTGGGAGGGTATTCCCAGTGTCTATAGCTGAAAGACCCTGTAACATATTCCATCTTAAATTTACAAAGATAATTTTTACTGTTTTTCTCTCTTTAATTAAAAGTTTTTCTTGTTTAAGAACCTGATTGTTTTTTTATTCTGGTGTGAGACCCAAGGGGACTTGGTCTGAATTCACCAGAGACTTGGTGGAGAGAAAGGAGGGAACGGGGAGAGAGAGGTTAATTTCTCTCTGTGTTAGGATTACTTTCTCTCTCAGGGAGAGCCTGTGAGGGGGAGAGGGAAGGAGGGGGGAAGGTGAATTTTCCTCTCTGTTTTAAGATTCAAGGAGTTTGAATCACAGTGATCTTCCAGGGTAACCCAGGGAGGGGAAGCCTGGGAGAGGCAATGGTGAGGGAAAGGGTTTATTTTCCTTGTGTTAAGATCCAGAGGGTCTGGGTCTTGGGAGTCCCCGGGCAAGGTTTTGGGGGGACCAGAGTGTACCAGGCACTGGAATTCCTCCTTGGTGGCAGCGCTACAAGTACTAAGCTGGTAATTGAGCTTAGAGGAATTCATACTGGTACCCCATCTTTTGGACGCTAAGGTTCAGAGTAGGGGTTTATACCACGACAGCCTCTAATTTCTAACAATATAGGTTTGCATTTCAAAGTTCTAGGCTATCTAGCCATTTACATACCTTTCTAACATCTCTCTAATGGTTGACTTTGGCTCAATTATCCTTCTGACCATGAGTCACATTTTGTACAAGATTTGTTGCAATTATATAACAGTGGTAGCAACAATGATTTGCATGGTCATATTTTAATTAGACAACTTCACAAAGAGTCTTTATTGAATATTTCTAGATAGGTCAGATAAATTACATTCACCCGCTCTGCTTTATCCACTATTTTGCTATCAGTCTCAACGATCCTTCTGTATCAAGTTAGGGAAACACAAATTGGAGCAAACCCTCCCTCTTTTTCAACTCTCGTAAAACTCGAATAGAAATCTTACAGCTGGATTGTATTGCTTTGAACCCTTAAAGCCACATTGAAGTGAGTATGGTAAATGAGTGGAGAATTGGGAGTAAGGCAGTAAAAACTGCAAGCTTTGGACCTTTACAAAAGTCAGGCCACATGTTCCTCTCAGTTACTTCAAGGCATCCTTATGATACAACTCTACAGGATGCAGCTGAGAGAGGAAGTTGACTGTTGTAAAGGTATGTAATCAAATGAGCTTGCATTGGGGCAGCTAAGAGAACTGCCACACTGATTTTTATCTCTATAATTATTATTTATTATTTGTGCAGTACCAACAAGGTGCTCTCCAGCAGGGCCAGTGCTACCATTTAGGCGGACTAGGCGGTTGCCTAGGATTTGGGGGCGCCAAAAACCGGCGCCCTCCAATTTTTTTTTTAAGTGTTTGAGCAGCAGCTGCTGCTGGGAGGGAGAGGGAGTCTGAGCTGCCACTGGCAGCCCAGGGGTTCCCCTGAGTCAGCACGATGGCAGCCGGCAGTCCAGGGGTTCCCCTGGGTCAGCGCGCCAGCAGCCAGCAGCCCAGGGATTCCCTGGGGTCAAGACGCTGCTGCTGGCAGCCGGCAGCCCAGAGGTTCCCTGGGGTTAATGTGCTGCCGCTGGCAGCCGGCAGCCCAGGGGTTCCCCTGGGTCAGTGTTCCGCTGCTGGCAGCCCAGGGATTCCCTGGGGTCAACATGCTGCTGCCGGCAGCCGGCAGCCCAGGGCTTCCCCTGGGTCAGTGTGCCACCGGCAGCCCGGGGCTTCCACCGCGCAGTTGCTGCTTCGCTTCTCCCGCTTCTCAGGCTTGCGGCGCCAATCAGCTGTCTGGCGCTGCAAGCCTGGGAGGAGAATTAGAGCAGGACAGCATGCTCGGAGAGGACGCGGAGCAGAGGTGAGCTAGGGTGAGGAGGTACCGCAGGGCTCCCCGGGCCTGGGGGTGGGGAGCTGCTGCGGGGGGCGGGGAGCTGCCATGGGGGGGGCCTCAGGGCAGAGGGGAGCTGCTGCAGGGCTGGGGGGGCGCAAGATGGAAGTGTTGCCTAGGGCACAAAACTTCCTTCCACCAGCCCTGCTCTCCAGACAACTCTGAAGAGTAATAATTTGTATTACAGGAGGATCTAAAGACCTGTCGTATTAATTGGAATGGAATATATGGGCCCAGACATGACCCTGTCACTATCCAACATTAAATACTGTTAAACTACATTTGGTGTTTCATAGACAGAGACCTGTGCCTACTTAGCACCATGGTAAACACATTAGGAATTTCATACTAAAGCTTGGAAATTTATAGATTGAAACACACAAAAGGAAAAAAAAAGAAGATAAAAAGCATTGCTGCTCAAATTGAGTGTTAATGCAAAACAATCAAAACTTATTAAAATCTCTTTCTAAAGAAGATGAATATCATAGACTCATAGACTCATAGGTCAGAAGGGACCAATCTGATCATCTAGTCTGACCTCCTGCACAAGGCAGGCCACAGAACCCCACCCATCCAATTTTATTCTGTCAAACAATCCCTCTTACTGGGAAAGAAAAGTTTAGATCTGTTGTCCAATTTTCTGTTGGTAATAATGATAATCACTTTCCTGTCCAGACAGACGCTGAAGGGAGAGAAACGATAGAATAGGAAAGATGGGGGAAATGCAGATTTTGCTGATTTTTTCAGGATGCAGGGTGGTTGGTCAGTCATGAGTGATTGCTTTAGTCTGGCGGGTCAGTTATAACAGCAGTTGTTCTGGATCCCGGCTTGCTTCCCTGGTCAGGGACATTTGGTCTGGTCAGGTTCTTCCATCCACTTCTGCTTGGCAGGGGACTCTCTCATCTTGCTGCACTGATGCCACACTGTCATAGTATAATTCCCAATTCTGAACCTTAGCGTCCAAAATATGGGTACTAGCATGAATTCCCCGAAGCTTAATTACCAGCTTAGATCCTGTAGTGCTGCCACCAATCAGGACTTAGAGTAGAGTGCCTGATAAACTCTAGTCTCCCCCAAAACCTTCCCTGGGGACCCCCAAGACCCAAATTCCTTGAGTCTCACAACAAAGAGGAATAAACCATTTTCCTTCCCCCTCCTCACTTCCTCCCAGCTCCTTTCCGCCCTGGGTACACTAGGAGATCACCGTGATTCCAACTCCTTGAATCACCACATGGACAGGAATGATACCTCCCCCCCTCCTCCTCTTTTACCTTCACCCAGAGGCAATACAGATTCAAACTCCGTGAATCTAAAACAAAGGGGAAATTCACCTTTCCCTTCTCCCCACCAATTCCCTGGTGAGTACAGACTCAGTTCCCTTGAGCCTCAATGAGGGGAAAAAATCAGACAGGTCTTAAAGCAAAACTTTTAATAAAAAAGAAAGAAAAAAGGTAAAAGTTATTTCTGTAATTTAGATGGTAAAAGTTACAGGGTCTGTCAGCTTATAGAAATTGGAGAAACAGCCTCCTCCAGCAGAAATACAATTTAAAATACTTTCAGCCAAATACACATTTGCAAATAAAGAAAAAACAAATAAAAAGACTATTCCACCTTTCTACTTTTGTACTTACAAAATTGGAATAGAAGATTAGAGAGCCTGTAGGTACGTGTGGTCACTCTCAGAGCCCAGAGAGAACAAAGCAAAAACCCAAAAAACACAAACAAAGGCTTCCCTCCACCGAGATTTGAAAGTATCTTGTCTCCTGATTGGTCCCCTGCTCAGGTGTTTGGTTCCCTGTTTGTTAACCCTTTACAGGTAAAAGAGATATTAACCCTTAACTATCTGTTTATGACACACACATTGCAGTTGATTTCAGATCAGGTGAAAAGGAGAGAGAGAAAGAGGATGGGGGAAATAGGTGGGGGACAGAAAGAGACACAGGAGGGAATTTCTCATGTAGCACCAGATTGGGTCCTGGCTGGGGCAGTGATGATGGTCTTCACTGAGTCTTCACTGGAGTATTATGATAAAATTCCCTCTGCTGCAGCTGCAGGGGTGGTAGAAGTTCTTTTTCCCTTCCCCTCCAGCCTCTATTTCGGGGACCCAAAAAGGTGTGATTGCTGGAACAGTCCATCCTCTCATTATTCTGTCCACCATTTAGGCCTAATTTCTGAAGCACCAATTTTGGTCCAGTGATTTCCAGTTCCCTACGCCTTTTGTATTCCAATTATGATTTAACACAGTCATTGAGTGGTATTAGTAGACCCTCTCTATTTAAATTAATTCAGTCTTGTCTCCTTAAATCTCTTCTTGTTAACATTTGTTGTTATAGATTATTGTGTCATTTTAATGAACTTTCACTCACTTTCCATAGTTGAACTCACATGGAAGGTAAATTTGTAGGCCCAATTATCATAACAGGCCCTAATGGAGATTGTGCTAGGTGCTGTACAAATACAGTAAAAGGCACTCTCTGTCCTGAAGAATTTATAATCTCCAATAGACAAGGCAGACAAAGGGTGGGAGGACTTGAAGTGACTTGCCCACAATCACACAGCGGGTCACATAGCTGGGATTAGAACCCCAGTCTCCTGACTCGCAGGCCTGTGCAGTGCATTTATTCATTAGCCATGTTATGTATTACTCTTAAAAAAATACTGTGAAATGGTTTTCCCAGCACAAAGGTGAGCCACAGCAATCTTTAATGCCCAGGATTACCATGTGCTTCTTTTTAAAGTGCTCTGTGTTCAGCATCCACCGGTCCCCTGATATAATTACTGTTCTTACAGCACACCATATCTTTTAATAGTAGCTCAGCTACTTAATTCTTTGACTCCTTCAGAAGCTTTCAGATAAATTGCCTGAACTTTTGGATCATGAGTCTATGTGATTTTCAAGTCAGTTGTAGAAATCGGTAGAAGTATGATTACCAAAGTCAGGATGAAAAATATTGTCTGGTGCTTTGTAGTATCATGATGAAAAGCAACAAGAAATACATATTTATGACAGTCTCACAGTAGTGCTGTGCGTGAGGTTCCTGGAGAGCCAAGCCACCTAATAAATCACTGAGTAATCCCTACACAAGCCAAAGACAATGGAAATTTTGCTTGTGTGGAGCTACAGGTTTGGTCCTTCAAAAGAACTGCACTATAATGAAATTTCAAGTTCTGGTTGAGCTGCCTCCACTGAAATGTTCACTGATTAATGCAAAAGCTCTCAGCTGAACTATTTTAAAATAACTCTTTCCAATAAATATTACAGTTGAATTTTTAGCTCTCAGTGGCTTGTCTGTGGGGTGGTAAGGAAGCGATTTGCAGATGTGCAGATATTCATATGCAACTTCCTTCATAGAAACTTCTGTAGTCAAAATGAAAAGGAAATTAAATTGGGATTGCATCGTTTGGATGTGAAAGTGCAAAGGTTCAGGACTAAATTAAAATAACATTAATTTTGACCCACAGACAAAAGTACTTAAGAGCTTTCCAATAAAGACATCACCTTTATTTTGTACTTATTGCTTAGTTTGCATTGTTTTAATTGTTTAATAAGTAAAACAATTACAGATTTACAGTACATTTGTAGCCATATTTATGATAATCTGGACAACCTTTGTTTCACCCCGATGCAGTTGCCTGAATTTCAGTGATGTTATTTTAGTCTGTGGGACTTCAAACTATAATCCCCCCCAAGAGTAGTATGGCCCCGATCCCGTACTTATGCACAAGAGTAAATGTATGCATGCGAGAAATTCCACTTAGTTCAGGGAAACCACTCAGGCTTATAGGAGTTTCACATTGTTTGCCAAACCTTATTCTTTAAAATCTTTCCCTATCTTATGTCATCTTTGTTTTAGTATTTTCAAAGCCTCCTTATCATGTAGATGGTTTTCTTAGAGATTTAAGGACAGATCCTGAGGTCACTGAAGTCAACGGTTTATGCCAGTTGAGTATATAACCTCAAAGTCTCATCTTTGTGAATATGCAGTACAACAGGTTTATTCAAACTTATGAAAAAGAGGTCAGATAACGTTGTAGTACTGTATATCCCCTCTTAGTTTAGAAGGCTGAAATTAATTTTTATTCACTGCTTATGCTTTCCACAATGAGACTGGAAAGGTTGATGGGTGCAATATAGTTTTAAATGGTGTATCTTTTTTATGCTGTTTCCTTCTGGTCCATTACTATAGGATTTGAGTAGAGCCATATGATTATAGTCTTAGGTTGTCATGCAAATGGACTAATTTTGTTCCATTTCCCGTTCTCCTTACTGTCCTTGTCAATACGATGGATACATCTCGTGCTGTTTTCTGTTTCTGATAGCCTTGTAAGGCTGTCATCAGTGTGGATTAATCTTGTGCCTGTGTTACAACAAAATTCTGTGTCCTAGCAGAGAGTTATCACTGAATTTGAAGCACAATGTACTTTACACTAAGTCTGTAGTGTCAGTCCTGCAACAGAAATTGTAATGAGAGCTAAAAATGGCACAAAACAAATCCATTGTTATCAGGATCTTTAAACTATAATTTCATGGTCTTCATTGAATGCTGCATTTACTGAATAATACCGAGGAAGAATATGGCAAAATAACTGACTGGAAAATTCAACTTTAACATGTCACTTTAATTAAACTTCCAGATTGTTTAATCAAGTGACTATAACCATAGTCCTAAATATTTCTAGCATACAACAATTTCTCCAATAAAAGCCATTATTCAGACAGGATATTAGTCTTCAGCACATAAAAGTAATATTAAAAATAATGGTAATGGCTGGACTTAAACCTAGAAAAACAAAATTTTCAGGATTACAGCTTCCCCATTTAATCCCTTAACTCTCCTCTTTGTACCTAGTTATTACATAGGTTTAAAATCAGAGTGTGATGCTGTATGTCACGTAATTTAATTCCTTTAAGTGTTGAGACTCACTAGTCTACGCTATGGGAAAATGCACTTCAAATATTGCTTTTAAAATATGTTTATGTTATGTATGTAAGAGATTCAGTGAAACCACAATTTTTAATGTTCCTTGCACTCCTGTACAATATATAAAGGGCCTAAGTAACATGATTTAAACCAGATTTGCTTTAAAAATTCCTCTGTGCTAAGGGATTGCATATCAAATTCTAAACTAGCTTGACTTTTTATTAGTGTATTAAGGATTGTCTACATGGGGATGTTACATTGGATTAGTTTGTTTACTCTAAGGGGAGTAAATTAACTATGTTGAACTGAAGTGTGTGCACTACTTTGTTACGTCAGTTTAAGGTACTTCCCTTGCTACTTATTGCATCTACATAGGACTGTTCTTGATTGAATTAACTGTGCAACATTCTGGGCAGATAGCTCATGGTGTAGTACCACTGCTCAACTCTATTCAATTCATTGTAGAAATGTTCACTGGAACCTATAGGAATTCTGGGAATTTAAGTCAAATTTGCAAACTCCCATGATTCTCTCTTGGCATCTCATAATTCATCTGTATTTTGTCAGGAGACATGTGCATCTCTGCAGGCTGTCTTTACATTGTGGGATGTGAGCAGGGTCTTATTCAGAAACACAGTGTGCAAACCAGGGATATGCAGCACTGCTGTTTACCAGGATGGTGTCCCCAGCTGGTGCAGAAGTGGAAGGAAACACTAGCTATATGGACAGTCTCGAGAAAGTTGAAATGTCCAAGCCAAAATAAAGTATCATCTTTGCCTTAAGTTCTCTTTGATGATATCCACAGATCAGCATAAAGTAAAATGACAAATAAGTAGAATTCTGCTGGAATTGTTTTGAACTCAGAGGGTTCCAATGCCCATGACTGTCTTATGATTGCTTAAAACCTCCATGTATCTTGAAATGTCTGTGAAGCATGATTTGGGCTATTTACCTTCAGATAAATCTCAAGTTAGCTAAAAACTGAGGAGAGTAATGAAATTGTGAGACAAAGAATTTTTTCGATTGATTTTTCTCTTTCTGTATCTGCTGCAATAAACATGCCTGCTATGGATTTGATTTTTTTTAACCTCCATGGTGCAGACATCTTGAGCAGAGTAGGGTGGAAAGTTAGGAAGACCACAGTGGATGGCTGCAGTAGAGAGGGAGAACAAGCAGGGAGCTACTCAGGAAGATAAGGTTGGAGGTAGCAAATATGGCTGATGGTTACAGGATTTGATGCTGGGAAATGATGTTTTTAAGTTTTAAATCTCTGGCATAGATGCCATTATGAGCACACAGGGAAGGGAGGGGATTAAAAATTAAGCATGCAGAGAGATGCTCCTAGCTCCACCCCTATGGTGGTGAACAGCCAGTACCCAGAAAAAAAGTTGTTTTGTAATACAGCACATAATGCTTACCGGTACAGCTCCCCATTGCAGCATTTTCAGGCTGGCTGCTGGTAGAGCTGTCCTCCAAGGCAGTTTCAGTATGGTTGCTCACATGGGGGCTTTGTGTAATCTCTGAATCTGCTAGATCACATCCTCTGGGTGGGACCCCATGAGTCAAGGTGTTTTCCATAGGGTACCTGAACTCACCACTACCTGGTATTGAAAAGGGCACTCCTAAATGGAGAGCTGACATCTGGTCATGATGACCCTGGAGCAGTGGAGGGCACATAGATACAAAGTCAGGCCAATGCAGGTCTGAAGCAAGTAGCGGGAGGACTGCCAGAAGCAGATTAGTTAGGAATATGTCCATACAAACCTTAAAGTGAAAAAAAAAAACCTCTCTGTGAAATGGATTTTCTTCTGTTCCAAGCAGGAATATTTACTTCAACATAAGATGGCAAATAATTTGCTTTAAAAACAGGTTGTGTGCAGATTCAAGGCACTCTACGGTAGGGTGACCAGATAGCAAATGTGAAAAATCGGGATGGGGCATAATAGGAGCCTATATAAGAAAAAGCCCCAAATATCAGGACTGTCTCTATAAAATCGGGACATCTGGTCACCCTACTCTACGGTGAAAAAACTAAAATTACTCTGATGTAACATTCCTATGTAGGCAAGCCCTTCACAGAAGAACCCAGATGATAGGCACTTTTTGTAACACATTGATAGATGCCTTAGAAACACCTGAAGTGAAAAGATAGTTACTAAACTCTGTACCTAGGAATTTTATAATAGAAATGGACCTTTGCTACTAGTAGATGGTATTATTAAAGAGGGCCAAATCTTGTAGTTCTTGCATATGCAGAACACCAATTAGTTTCAATGGAAATTTTACTTGAGTAAATATTGAAAAAGGTTCGTCCCAAAATTCTGATAAAATACTGTTTATTTCTCAGCTTAGGATGACAAAAGATTTGTTCACGCTAAGAAAATAATGTCTCAAATGAAAAGCCCTCAAGATTTCAAAGACAGTCTAAGATAGCTTTGTTCAATCAGAAGGTAACGAAGATGCTCATACCAACACATCACAGCAGTCTCAATAGAATTAGAAAGACACTCAGGGGAAAAGAAGAATGTACTATTAATCAGGCTAACATGAAAGCATCCTCTTTAAGTGCTAATGGAAATCTTCTTCATTAGTTTATAACTGGAATCCAGTCTTTGTGCCACAAACACTGGTCTTTGAATGGAGCATTGAAGTTTAATTGATGAAATCTTTTGGTTTCTAACAAAGTAATTGATACACTCCATGAAATAGTTGACTGCCTGACAGTTTTATTAATAGGTATATGGGGCTTTGGCTTTCCTCACTGATGCAGTCGTAATATGCCATATTTATTTCTGTACAGAAATGGTTTTCATAGGAAGGGTACATGGGAAAGCTATTGATCCATAAAGTGAGTTGGTATGTGTATGTGACTAATAATGTGATGGCATGGCAGCTATCACCTAATGGTTCAGGGAGGGCAAGGACATGTAGCAGCAGAAGACTGTCTGCTCTGGCAACAACTGAACATCACTGCAGCACAGAAGTTCAATATTACTACATGGAAGAGGACGGTGCAGTCAGACCTCCTGTGGATGGAGAGAGCCAAATGGAAATATGAAGAAAAACCTGAACTTTAAGTTAATTTACATTACAACCTTACCCCCAACTTAATGGGAGACTTTTGGCATTACTGTTATATATGTTCCCAATCTAGTTTTAAGTTAAAGTAATGAAGCCTAAATCATTTACTGGCCTTTGGAGTGTTTATCTCTGTGTAGGAGATAGTACTGCACAATCTGTATCCAACTTACTGGTATAACATTAGTCACATGATGACTGTCCTTCACAGCTGTTTCTCATTTTATCAGAAAGTGGACAACTTTCACTTAGAGTGCCTAATGACTTACTCCACACCTGCTCACTTTCACCAGAGGATCTCTCTCTCTCTCTCTCTCTCTCAACAAGGTGAATCGTTTGGATTTCTAATCTCAGCCCAAAGGTTAGAATACAAATCACTTTTTCAAGACTACTGTACCTGATGGAAAGCCTGCAAGACCATTATCAACTCAGGGCCAATAACATGAGTATTATTAAGATATGATACACTTGCACTCAGATCAGGGATTAAATGGAATGTAAGTGGTGCATTAGCAGACTATTTCAGGTTTCCAATGACCTCAACTGGGTGAAGACTAGGGACAAAGTCCCCATTGTGGAAAGTCCATTTAATGAAGGAGTGGCAGAAAGCAGCCGGGAACTATCCTTTCTTGGGGTGCAGCAAGTGGTCATTGCTGGCAAGGGAGACTTTGTATCCAGGGCATCCATGGGGAATGCACTCATTCAGCGCAACCAGTAATCAGTTTTTACTGATGAAATTCTCCTGTTGAGGCCCCAGTAGCAATTAAAACTGCCCCATCACCCCATAGAAACTCTGAGGGATGGAAGGTGGCAGCAAACCTACCTCCTTTCCCACTTCTGCCCCTGCGCTCCAGAGATGAATCTCCCTTAGGTACTGGTAGATTAGTTAGCCATAGGAAGTGTAAACTACACCTCTCTGTGTCAGTTTAGGTGAATCTGCTCCACAAACTGTATTACAGGAATTTGCTCAAAATGTCATAATAGTTCATTTCAAGGTTCAGAACATTTCAATAAAAGAGCAGAGAAAATAAATATTGCCATTTAATTAACATTAAACAATAGGTTTCTTATACAAGCTACCACAACTCTCTCTATTTCAAGTGATAGGTTAATATGGCAACAGTTTGAAACTAGTGGATTTACTGCAAATACTACCATAAATAAACCTTCACAACCCAATATAGGTAACACAAACAAACATTTATGTCTGTTGCCTGAAGTGCAGTATATAGAGTTATGGCAGGTGTGACACCTGATAGCTAAATTGAAATTTATAGAATGCCTATGGTAAAATTTCATTTTTCTTTTTCATTTAACCATCAAAAACTCCATGACAGACAGTGTAAAATGAAAACAGATGAAATGAATTTCCACATAGATCCTGCCAAGTTTCATTTTCTCTGCAAGTTCTTGGAAAGCCCAGAATCTATTCCCTCATGTATGGCTGGAATCTGCAGATTCTGCAACTTACCTCTTCATTCTTGCATCTGACAGTCTGCCAAGTGCTGTATGTTACAGAGTGATTGAAAAGACCAGTCTGTTTATTATGGTACCAAGATATTTCCGATTGACTTGATAGGCTAAAATATAAATAAATAATAAAAAAGTTGTAAAAATCTCCAAAGCCACAGTCATTATACGACTTATACTGGTGAAAGCTGTGTGACTGGATAATAGATGAAGTATACTGGAAACTTGATATGGGGTTTTAACTGTGTGCTGAGGTAAAAGGTGAACCTAGTTAACTAGGCAACTCACTCTGATATGAAACAAGATTCTCTGTGGAATAAGTTTCAGACAGGCATGGAGAATTTATTTTTAATCAGTTTTAAAATACAGTCTATAATAAGCATGCCCTAAGCTAGTTCTACAGTGCCTGTGATCATCAAAAAAGGCAGAGTGTGGGGAGTGGAGAACACAAAACAACCAAGCAAAAAAAATCCCTGACCACACAGCAAAACAGCAATGAACAACCCCCATTTCCCCCCACACCCCAAAATCCCAACAAACACAAAAAGACTTTATAATGGGGATTAAAGAAAAATGGGAAACAGGATCTCTGCCCTCGTTCAGAATTCCTGCCTCATCTTTTCATCAGAAACTCCTGGGCAGGCCTCTCAGAACCATATGTTTGTAGTTGCTGAAATCTATAGAGTATAAACGAAAGGCAATTTTTTAAGGGCTAATGTGTGAAACATTAAAAATCCATACTGTACAAACCATAAATAATCTTCCCAACCACAATTCAAGTCATATCAAACATAGCACAGATCATGGTGTATTATACAGTAACATGAAATAATTTGAAGATTGATGATTGACTCTCTGGGAAGCATTTTGTGATATGGTATACTAAGGACTCCATAAAAAATGCTCTCTCATAAAAGGGAAATAAATTCAATCTGGTTTTTGAAAGAAAACAATTGTCTGGTGGTATTATGGGCTCAATTAAGGAAATTAAATTTACCAGGGAGAAAGTTAGAATTTTATGCATTTATTGCACAGTACAATGAATCTGACAACAAAAATTTAAATTTCAGATAAAGTTATTTAGCTCTAACTTTATAACTGTGATGTACCATTTAAAATTAAACAAGACCATGCCAAAAATCTTGTGAATCAGAGTTCACTTTACATACTATTAAATTTATTAATTTGAGTTAAAGATGCAACAGAAGAAAACCCCCAAAAAACAAAAAAGCCCACATTTACAGATGATGAATTTACAAGGTTCCAACTCAAGAAAGACTTATACTGTACGTGCTTTTTACACTGTGAGTAGTCCCACTGAAGTCACCCAATGGGACTACTCACAGTGAGTCAAAATAAGCACAGGAGTAAATTCTTTCAGGATCAGGGCCTGAACAGACAAAGAGCAAGTGAAAGGAAGTATCATCATTTCCATTTGGCAGACAGGGAGCTGAGGCACAAAGAAATTAAAGGATGTGCCCAAGGTCACACAGGAAATCAGCAAAGCCAGAATTTGAATGCAGATTTCTTTAGCCCCAGTCCTGTGCCTTAACCACAAGACCATAATTGCCTCTCATTTTGTAACTAAATATTTACTGTTTTCCACTTCAGTGCAAATTTACAAGAGTCATTTAACTGTAGCATGATGACAATAGCCTTAAAAAGTTACCACATATTGGTACTGTGTTGTAGAGAGCCTAGCTCAAATATCCTGATGATGCACTATCATAATGCCAATAATAGATAATATTCTACTAAATAAAGCACATAACATTATCTTGGACAACATTCAAATGGGACAACCTAGTGAAACACCATGAAACACTGTTAGGCATCATCTGGGGTCTAGTGGCTACTACCCTTATTCATACCAGAGTAACTGCATCCAGTGAAATTACTCATGATTTATACTAACATGAGAGGAGAATCAGACTGTAGAAATCCACTCACTCCACATTAGTCTCTCCCTGTCTGTAGGAGAGAAAGTGCATGCATGTGTTCACACACACACACACCCTCATGGTAGAAATTCTCTGTAAACTTACCAAAAGAATAATTCATCTTATTTCACATTTACTTCCTTAATTGTTTCTTTGAGACCTATGGAGTCCCCTGTCAAAATCCACGCTCTGATGTAAAGAGCAGCTAGCACTGTTTGTTATTTATAATTTTACTTTATGTGGATTTTGTATCTGTAGAATTTCAAATAAAACATTAAACTCTCCTTCTTCAAAAAGGAAGTTTAATAAGTACAGAAGAGATTTACATAAAGCTTTTAAAAGAAAAAGATTAAAAAAACTGCAATACAGGATAGCAGTTGAGAACTGTAGGAGAAAACACAAGAAGCTTAAAAATATAATCAACTCCTATTAGCTGTAATTGTGAAGGGAAATAAGAAGAGAGAAGGAAAATATATTTAGAGGAAAAGAAAATCAAAGGATAAAGCAAGACCGCTGAATAATAGAATAGGAAGAACAATCCTCAATAACGTAGACTCCTAAGTAAATAGTAAATAGTTCTCAGCTTTTAATAGGAAGGAATAAGGACCAAGCATGTACTGGGAGCAAAATTCAAGAAACTAAAGGGAAAATGTAAAGCTAATCTGCAGAAAGGAGAGTGCAAACACATATTTAGCAAAAGTTAACAAAAAACGGCTACAGGATCAGAATGCATGCATCATTAGGGCATGAAGGAATGGGTCAAAGAACTAGCAGAACCATTAGCAATAATACTTCTCAAATCTTGGAAGTCATGCTGCAGCTCCCAAGAGCGGGAGAAAATGTAGTGTTGCTCCAATCTTTTAAAAAAGGCATGATGGACACTTTTCAAACTTTTAACCTGATCTCTTGTTCAGGTGAAGAACTTGAAAGCATACCAAAAGAGTTAATTTATGGACAACTGATAGAGTGGAAAGCATTTAATAAGAGAGATAACCTAGGTTTGCAGAGCACTGACTCACCAGCTTTTTCCCCATAACAGACTAGGCAGATAAAGAAAAGATGATAGGCAAAATTAATCTGGATTTTAGCACTTGTGGCATGCAGAAGAGTTATAAGAACACAAGTCACTGAAGTAATGGAGATGGATTGCTGGGTTAAAATAATATGGTAGGTAAGTGATAAAAATGAGTTTTTTCGGACAGTGTTTTATCAAGAATGAGTCATGTTCAGTTCAGCCAGCATTGCTCAGTATAATCTTTAGTGACTCTAAGGAGTTGATTAATTTATCATTGATCAAATCTACAGTTAGAATTGGGAGCTACAATAAATAATTCTATTGTTTGTTAAGCACTGATGCTAAATACATTAGAGGGCTCTGGACTAGACTCTGGACGTTGGTTGGATCACAGTTAGATAAACTTTTAAGTCAAGAAATGAAATTTTCACACTGGCAGAAGAGTAAGTCCTAGCTTATAAATATATCTTGTGAATTTTATTTAGAAAATCATTATCAGGACAGCGAAATGGGAAAATAGCGGCTAAAATAGGCCTCATGTTCTAATGCCATTAAGAAAAAAAGCCAGTTCTGTGCTGGGATGGTGTGAAATCACCTTGCACTGGATGAGGAAGGGTTAACTTCTCGCTGTGGGCAGAGGAAGCCCTGTTTCACATCCCTACTGGCATGTTCCAGGTGTAGCAGCAATATAAGTGGGAACAGCCAGGCTCAGTTTAGGTGGACTGCTGGAGAGGAAGGATGCTCCTTGACGACTCTTGCCCAAGAACCACTCAAGCCCTGGACCACGGAAGCCATGAGCACTGAGACTCACACAGATGCCCAGCTTCCTGTGGACACCCCAGGGAGGTCAGAGGTACAGGGAGTTGCACCAGCCAAAGAACCCAGAGACCCTGAAGATACTCAGATCTCTGACTGGAGTGACAAGGTAGGAAGTAGCCCAGGGGGACAAGCCATTGTCCTGAGGCCGGTCAGTGTGTTACGGATGGATCCCCGCTGACACAGTGGTGGACACACTTGTCACTGCAAGGGCCCTGGGCAGGGATCCCATGGAGCAGGGCAGGCCCGAGTTCCACTACCTGGCTGCCACCTCCTCCACAATGGTGCCCCCCGCCCCCCAGAGGCCACTTGACCATACAGCCCTGCTCAGAGGGCAACTTTATTGACTCAGGTTGCTAGGCTGTACAGCCCCACCCAGCAGGTGACCCTGTTGGCTCCACCTGCTAGGCCATACAGCCATGCCTGGAGGGGTATCTCCATCAACTCTAGATCTGGCTGCAGGCGAACCCAGAGTATCATTAATGACTTTGGCCACTAGGCCTTACTACTGTGTAGACCCAAGGTTTATCTATTGACTCTGGCCTTGAGGCCTTACTGGACGCAAACCCTGGGGTACCCCTGTGGAGTCTGGCTACTAGGCCTTACTGCCCAGCAGATAAGGGCTACCCTGGATGTTAGTTACATGACCCTATTGCCCTGTAGAGCAAGGCAATTCCATAGACTCCAGCCATTGAGCCTTAAAGCCTTGCGGATCCTTGCTGGCTCCTGCCCAGGAACCACTGACACCCCGGACTGCAGAAGCCAATGTGCTGAGACCCACACAGAAGCCCAGCTACCTTTGGACACCCCAGGGAGGTCAGAGCTACAGGGAACTGCACCAGCCAAAGAACCCGGAGACCCTGAAGATGCACAGATCACTGACTGGAGTGACAAGGTAGGAAGGAGCCCAGGAGGGAACAAGCCATTATCCTGAGGCCGGTGAGTGTGTTGCGGATGGATCCCTGCTGACATAGGGCATCTCTGTGAACTCTTGCCCTTAGGTCTCATGGCCTGGAGACAGAGGGCAGATTGAAGGATGGTGTGAACTCACCCTGCACTGGATGAGTCTTCTCACCCCATCACAGATGGATAAATGGGAATTAATTCTCTACTGTTTTGCATCTTCTGTAGTCAAACCTGTGTAAAATGTTGTGGGTGTAAAATGCTAGCACATGAGAATGGTTCAATTTTAGTACCACTTTGCACGGGTGGAAGTAATGACATAAAATGGAGGGAGGCGGAGACTTAGGCCAATAGAATGTTTCTGGAAAACAAGAGGCCTCAAAGCTACAGTACACTGCATTTGTGAGGCTGCATCTAGAATACTGTGCTTGGTTCTGGTGACACCATGAAAAGAGAAATGTTTCAAAGAGAGGCAACCAGACTTCCTAAGGGATATCAGAATACAGCTTTCCAGAGGCTGGATGGAACTGACTGGCTTCTGCCTTGTATCAGCTCTCTGGTAGCACAGCTCTGTCTGCCACTGCTCCCCAAAACACTTCAGCCAGCATTAATTTGCACTGGCTTGGATGGTGGGGGTGCAAAAATGAATAACTGGCCTGTGTTCCTAGGCTTCTGGGGGGGGAAGGAAGGTTACTCCTGCCTCCCTGCCTCAGGGCTGCAATATCCACTGGTATGCTTGCTCTTCCCCCATGTGGTGGGAATAATTACCTGGCCTATAGAGCCACAAACCCACCTGCCTCTCCACTTCCCAAACCACCCATATTTCGTAACATGCAGGGTGCCCTCCTGGGCTCTGTGCTGTGATATACAGAAAGCACCAATCCTGTGTGAGCGCTTTAAATCTTGCCTTTTGTGTTCAAGAATCAGACTGTATCATTATGTCCACAACCCTCTAAAGACACAGATGGCAGTATTGGACCTAATAAGCCATTTTAAAAAAATGTATCTGGTTTCTGCATTGCAGAACCTGCATCACTCATTTTGGTTCTAGTTTGGATCTGTTGGCAATTGGTGTGATAGTTTTCTTTGTTTTAGTGCAACAACTTGTTTTTTTCCTTTACATTTGCTGTATTTATTTTAATTCCAGTCCCTTCTATGACTGACTTTTTTTCTGTCTGTTCTGCCTGGCAGAGGTTATGTTAATCACTTCTTTCTTTTGTATACAAAGAAATTAAAGGGTGAACATTCCAGGTTTGGCCTGTTTGCTGCCATGACTCTTGCTCTCAGAAGTTGTTGCTTTATGGTATGTGCTATTGCTAGTGAATTTCTCCCTGCTTTTTTTAATATCTCTTCTCCAGTAAGGCGTATGATGAACAAGAATAACAACAATTTCTGTTTGAGTGCCTGCCATCCTGATAACAAAAGAGAAAAGAAACCAGATGGGCTGTATTTTAGCAAATTAGCCATATGCCTGACATCAGTGGGAGACATGCCCTGTTGAGAGGAGAGAACAGTGCCTATTTTTTGTAGATCTTTGCCAGGTTATAGATTTGGCTTCTAGGGCTTTACAATTTTTTTGTAATTCTTTTTTTTTTTGGCCAAATATGCTTAGAAAAACTAACTGCTTTGCATGTTAATCTGTCTAAGAACGAACAATAATAAACTCCAGTGTAAAAGGCAACAGAATAAGGATGGCCAGTAATTTAACTTTAAGTACAGAGTAATGCTACTGATTTCAGTTGTTTTAATCGTGTGCTTAAAGTTAAATGCATGAGTGACTGTTTGCAGAATTAGGGCCTAAATCTACGAGGCTGACAAAGAATGGGAGAAAGGAATATTAATATCCCAATTTTATAGATGGGGAACTGAAGCTGAGAGGGACTGAGTAGCCCAGGGTAAGACAGGGAGCAAAGAAGAGCCAAGAATTGACCCCAGATGCCTTTAGAGCCAGTCCAGTAACTAAGGCTTTGTTTACACTGGAAACTGAACGACAACACTTTTGTCCTTCAGAGGTGTTAAAAAAAGACAAAGTTTTGTCAACAAAAAATGCCGGTGTGAACAGTGCTTTGTCAGCAGGCGTGCTTTTCTGCCAACAAAGCTACCGCTGCTCCCTGGAGGTGGAAGTTTTTTGTCGGCGGGAGAGCTCTCTTTTGCTGACAAACAGTGGCTACACTGCATGCCATTTAGCGACAGAGTTGTAGCGGCACAGCCATGTCACTAAATGGTGCTCAGTGTAGACAAAGCCTAAGTCACAAGAGTGGCCTTTGCCCACTTGATTTTTAGGTAAACTGAAGTGAGGCTGAATTAACAGCTTAAAAGGAAAACACATTATTTCGCTGAAAGTGAAATTTATTTCCAGCAACATTACCCACCTTCTTTGGACCAGATTCTGCCTGATTCTTTGGACCTTTACTCTTGCTGAGTAGTATCTTAGTATGGAAATAATCTCAGACATTTCAGTGGAGTTACTTTCAGAGTACGATATTGTTTAAGATGAGTCATAGTGGCAAAACTGGGTTCTTTTTCATATTGTCATAATGTTGCTCTTAGTTTATTTTTAATTGTACCAGTTAGACATTATTTTGACATTTGTATACTTGTTTCTGCTTACATGCTATCCCAATGTTATTATGCTTTTCATTACCATAATTTTTGTTATGTGGGTTTCTATTTCAATGAGGTTGATGAAAATTAATGTAGTCCCTCTACCCAATGGCATTTATTTTGGTTATAAGATTAGAAATGTAAATTTGCAATAAAAGAAGAAAATAGGAAGCTGTTTTTAATGAATATTTTACACATGACTAATTAACAGAATCCCCTACAGGAATTTGGAAGTAATAAAGAATTGACTGAAAATAAATTAAAAATTAATAAAGGGGTCTCCAAACAACTTTGTTTATGCATGTTACCAGTTGCATTCTTAGTTATGAATATTTCAAGCTGTTTTGCTATTCAGGATGTATTGTTCTTGGAGTGTTCATAATTTTAGAGGTGATTAGACAAAAAAGGAGTAACACATAAAACAAAATGTCTTGAAATGATAAAGCCTACCTGGGGAAAACTTCCTAATGTACAAATAATGGCTTAATATGCAGTATTTTTGTCAAACAATACCTGCAAAATGATGCTTCTGTCTCTATAAGTATCCCAGGCTTCTAAAAGGAGTAAACAGAACTGCTCTCTGGCTTTGATTCACTGAGTAATATGGAAATCTATAAAATGATACTTTGGAAGACAAAAGAACTGCACAAACTCAACTCAGCACCATCATTAATGATTATTTGTTGAACCTTGACTGAAGATTGCTACAGCACAGGAAGCGGCGATAATGCACTGAAAGACAACAACATACAGAAGAAAACTAAATGATTACTTTTTCCCTTTAAGTCACCTCTTCATTGAAACAAACAAAAACACACAAAAAACCAATAATATCCTGGTTCATATTCTCTCTGAAACGTCACTTCAAATCAAAGTTTGGTTTCAAACTAAAGTGAAATCTTTTGACTTGGGAGGTAGGCTAGTCTAGTCTATAGAGCTCTGGACTGAGACTCAGGGGACCTGTGTTGACTTCTTGGGTCTGCCCTGGTCTGCTGGGTGAATTTGAACAAGTCACTTGTCTCCCCGTCCCTCAGTTTCTCTATCTGTGAAATGGGGATATTGATACTGACTTCCTTTGTAAAGCGCTTTCAGATCTAAAGATGAACCTGGTATTTATTATTAATAAAGTTCCCTCACAGAATTTAGGCACAGAATCAGGCCTTCAGCCCTGCAGAATAAAAGAGAAACTCATACTTCTTATTACTTAATAATCTAGATAATCCTGGATTGCCATTAAGTCACCTGAATCCTGCTAATGAACTAGGTAATCCTAATGCCAGGAACATGACATCCCACAATTAAAATACAATCTCATCAGAAAAGCATAAATTTTCAGAAATAGTCAGGTTAATTATATTAAAACTATGGCAGATCTTAGAAGCTTAGACAAATCTTTTTTAAGAATTTCAAGGACTGGCCTGAAATCTCCTCTCTAGCCTTATTCTGTCATCAAAAACTGAATCCTCAGAAGGGATGACAGGTTAGTTTAATAAAGATGTGGGACCTACAGAAATTGTATGAGCCAAAATGCTTCACAAATAAACGGGAGTGGTGTGGTGGTAGGAAGAGGGAGAATCTCTGATCCATATCTTCAAGAAGTAAAAACAAACAACTTTTACCAATCTGTATTCTAATCTGCCAAAACATTCAGTGAAGACCATACTGAATGGCCTCAAACACTGACTGGAAACATGAAGCAACAAAGTGTTTATAATACAACAAGAAACATATTTTTGTAACGTTGGGCATCAGCAACCAGTCAGAGAAAATACAAAACATTTAGGCAAGTACAAAAAGAACAAATCTCAATCTTTTAATAAATGTTCCTAATTCTTCACATCACTACAGAGTATTTCTACTAGTAAAACAGAGTTAATGAAGTGCCTTGCATGCTGACAGTTCATGAGGTTTAATCTGTTTAAAGCACTGTACGACCGTTGAATGTGAAACATCATTTTTATTTCTGATTATAATTCCAAATAACCTTCTCTGGGAATTGGCATGTATAGGGTTGGCTAGGCTGGTCACTCACAGTTTGAATGGGTATATCACAGAAGATTTTAATCCAATCTTATCTTTTTTTATACTAAAGAAGTCCTTTCTATCCATTATTAGAATTAGAGTGTCACATGATACAGAAACAAGGGGTAAGGAAATATTTTAAATGTCTATCACTACTGCTGCTTTTATACTTCCTTCATCACCTGAAGAATGTGAGGTAACCAGGATAATTTTGGACTGAACATAAAGGGGCATGATCTTCTTTCCATCTGTAAACAAAGAAAGTGAAATGCTGGTTCCATTGAAGTCAGTGACAAAACTCCTCTTAGAATCAGTAGGGTCAGGATTCTGCCCATAGAATCTATAAAATGACTTTGCAAACCCTCTGAGATTTGGGTTGCATCCCTGTTTCAAAGATGCTGGCAAATTTCAAGCACCTGTTCCGAAGGATGGAGGCCTTAAAAGTTCTCAATAAAAGGGCCAAAAGATTTTTTTTAACATGTGCAAAACAACATATCCTTTCCTAATCACGTTCTCAGAAATGGCTCAACTGTTTTGCTGAAACTTTCCAACATGGAAAAGCTGAGTATGAAAAGTTAAAATTTGACAAAGTTACAAGCAACTGAAAATAATGTCTTGTAATGGAAAGTGTTAGGCAATCCTTAACTCAAGATAGGGCTACCACCTCTGCTTAATGTTTCCCATTTTAAGACCCTATTTTCTGTTGCTTATAGCATATATATGTTAACCTCTCTCTGTCTCATCCAAAGCCCATTTCAGTTAATTGGAAAACTTTATTTCCTATATACATTATGCCCCATATTTCCTGGGAGCAGATGTACTGAATTACCATGAGATTGTTTGTTCTTGTACTATTTCTGGCCTCGCTGAAGTATTGCAAATCTGAGAAGAAAGTTTGGTCTCATGAGATTTCCAGCTCAATGCCAGACACACTGAGATAAGATATGGGTAAGAATCTGAACCTCTGGATGGTTCCCTGAACTTCCAAAACTTTAGTATCATCTGCTATTATTTTTAAATAACCAAAGATATATTCTTAAAGATGAAGCAGTACTCTAAGAGTGTGCAGACAGTGATCAAAATGGATTTAGCACTCATTCTTTTTCAAGGTCATAAAAGCCTTTTCCATTTCCCCAAGCAAAATCTCTGAAGTAATCTTTACCGAATGATTTATAAATGCAATTTGTTTCTGGAAAAAAAATATGTGAGTGACTACAATGCTTCAAATTACTATCACTAAGAGCTTTTAATTAAAGCCTAAAAATATGTATATCACTATAAAAATAAATTAAAATTTCTAAGGTTTTATTAAAAGGCTACTTGTTAAGGGTTCCTGAAGCAATTGTGCTTTTGAAGATAAGCTCTAAAACAACTTTAGTCTGGCATTTATTTTTATTCTTTACAACTTCTAAATCTTTTTTCCTCCCTACTGGAAATTTTCCCTATTCTTTCTGTGGGAAATCACCATGGGTGTTTCTGCCTGGAAGGGAGGGCCCAGTGCAAAAAATATGAAGCAAAAAAGGTTTAGATTTAAACATGGATAGTTGCCATCAAAACACTGGCAGTAACTCCAAACATTGGCAAGAACTTTTTACTGGAAGAATCAACACTGTTTTTCTTGTTTGGAATAAATGTCTTTAACTTTAGTATGAGAAGAACAATGTTGTAAGTGCTCATCGGGGTGCAGTGTAACCATCAGTATTAATAGGGACTCCATGCTAGAAGAACCTGCAGGTTGTGAATGAACAGCTGGCTAACAGTTTGATTCACAGATGCTTCAACGTTTCTTGAAAAGCCTGTGGTGAAATTCATGGATGTTTTACAAATAACAAATCCATAGCCATTCCAGCTGTGAAAAGTCAAGTCACAAATAATGGTTTGAGGGTCTATGCCAATTGTCTCCAGTGCTGCAACACACAGGACTAGATAATATACAGCACTTACGCTGTAATACCTTTACCTCAGCACTTACAAATAGAACACAGCTTAGTTATTGGAGTCTACAGCCAACAATAGATCATGAAAATGTACTGGGAAATCTCTCTTTCAGTTAACTGAAAGACCAGGGCAAAATTAGCTCCAAATTTAGGTTGTAAAAGTAAATTTTCACAAAACTTACAACCCATTCATATATGTTTTTATGTGTTTTTTTAAATACAATTTTTAATCTGCTATGTTCCTTATGTATCATATTCTGTTTAGAAAACACTTCTGCCAAATACTGAAAAATATAGAATTGGTGACACATGTCCAACAAAACCCTTACAGCAAAGAAAAGTTAAGAATCTCACAGATTTAATGTATACTTTGCATTATAAAAATCTTTACAAAAATATAGAGCAAACTGTTTAACTGAGCAGCATAACAGAAGTACTTCTGAAAATCAGAGTTATGGGACAACACTTGCAAAAAGACAGAATTATTCAACATTCACCTATACCAGACTGATCTACTATGCTGTCTTAGTCAACTTTCTTTATGGGCTAACAAGGTTAGGACTAACAGTTATGTTTTATGTTCTGGGCTGTCAGAACTCTACTGTCGTCTTGTCATTCTGATCTGATGATCACAATTTACAGGTGCTTTGATATTTCCTTCTGAAGAAAGATTATCTTCAAGACTTTTTCCACATAATATTGTATAGAATTGAAGATTGGCCATCATAGACTAAACAAAATTCTTTTCATTTTAAAAACAAAAGTAGTAGTCGATAAAACTAGGGATTATCAAAAAGAGATCGAAAAACATGTTCAACTGACATCCCCAAATCTGTTTTATTCTCATCTTCAGTTAGAAACCAGATTCAATCAAAAATATTTTTGGCATTCAGCCAGGTTAGATTTTCTGGCTTTCACTCATTTTATCAACTGCAATACTACTAATTATTTTCTTTCTTTGAATTTACAATCCAAGTATTCTTTTGGTTGTGTATCTTTTTTATTTCAAAGTGTTGTTGATTTTATATGTACAGAAAAAGTACAGAGTTTTAATATTTCCATAACAACTTGCAGAAATTACACATATTGCAGTATATGGAAGAAAAAAAACACTATCAGTTATTTGGATCTATTGACTAGTCAAAGTTCTGGGTAGAGCTACTTTTGATTTGCTGGAAGTTCTGAGAAATTGGGCAAAAAATTCATATTGGGTTGACCCCGAAAAATTTTTTAAAAAAATTTCAGGGACTCAAAAAGTAAAAAGAAAACTGAAAATAAAAATGTGTTTGTGCTTTTTTAATGTTTTTAATTTTTTAAACATAAAATTGAAGGAAATTTTGAAAAAGAACAGTCTTTCTGAATTGAAAAAGATAAACATTTTGTTTAAAAAATGTTGAAACATAACACTGAATTTTTTTCTGAATTTGTTATTTTGGATTTTATTTCTACTGAAATAATTCAGCAAAATTGATATGGATTCGCTAAATGTTTTAGTTAACCAGGATCAGTATTTATTTTGCCAAACAAGGTTTCAGATGAAAAATTCCCCCTGCTTTAGCTCGAGATATAAGAGATGAGAATTAGAGCTGCAGGTTCTGCTACCTGTCAAGGGGCTGGAGTAAACAAACTGCTGTTCAAATTTTTGTTGTTCGTTTTACAACAACAAAAATTTAAACAGCAGTTTACCTCAGCCCATAGCAGAACTATCCCCACCTCACATACAGATCTAACCCTCATCATGCCCCTCCCTCTACAGTCTGTGCAAATAGATGCAGCTCACACCATGTCCTGAAGATTAACAGACCCACTCTATTTTAGACCAGGAGGTACAGCTTGTTCTAGTTTTGAGGGCTTATTACAATGAATGCTTTACTTGGAGTCCTCTGTCTTTTAAATTGTGGGGATCCATGTTGAGCACCCCTGCTGATCACAACAGTAGCCATATGGTAGGAGGAGACAGATGGTCTCTCAAGTAGAAAGCTCCCAAGCCGTTTTGAGCTTTATAGGTCAAAATTAATGCCTTAAATCAATCCAGGAACCAATAAACAGCCAGTACAGATCATATAACTGCCACCAGGAAGCACCACTAAACAGGCAGCCTACAGTTTAAATGTCTGGATTAAGTTAAGGTGTGTAGTGCAACACAACAATTGATGCTTGAGGTTGCAATGCTGTGCATCGCGGAAGCAAGGTCTATATCTGAAAGAAACCATTAGCTTAAAAAAAACATAGAAAATTATAGCAGCAACTATCAATTACCATTGCTTTACCACTGGTTTTTGTGGTCACATGGCACTATAATCATAACCTGATATGCTGGGGCCATCTATTCTGCTCAAATACATCAATATAAAGATGATTTGCTGTTTGCAAGAAACACAGTCATTCTCCCCTTTGATCACCAATTTTTATTTTTATTTTTAAAAGTGATAATCTTTGTTTTTAAACAGGTGGGAAGACCATCATTTTGTAATAATCATCCACTCACTGCCGTCATTCATTTTTAAATAGAGAATAGCGTATTGGCATGGAAGAAAAAGTACAAAATTTTCAAATGAAAAATTCTGATAAGGATGAATAAATAACTTCTTTTGAAGTCAAATTATTTAACAACCATATTCCAAGACCACAGGCATAGTCTGAGGAACAGAAGAGCTTTACCTGAAAGCTACATTACCGTCAGCTCTGCTCTTGTCAGATAAGCAGTGTTGAGCCTGGACAGTGTTTTAATGGGAGACTTCCACATACTCTCAGTCATCCCAGATCACAACTAGAGTGTGGAGTCTGCCTATAAGGAAAAGTTAAATTTCAGAGATCTCTCTCTCTCACACACACATATATATACAAAAATTTCTGATAGAAATATGGATTACTTTAGAAAGACACAAAATGGGCCTGGGTCCTGTTCTGATGAAAATCTACAGTGAAAGTCCACTTGACATCACTATGAATAGGATAGGGCACAATCTTACCCTCACAGGCAGATGTCATGTGCTCTTAGGGAATTTATTGCCGCTGTGGATAAGCCTAAGAAATTGCACATTGGCCATCATACAGAAGGAAACTTGTGATCATGGGAAATTGTTCTTCAGTGCATTGAACAGAAGAAAAAAATCTACAAATGAATTTTTCTAAAAGCATGGAAATGACTCCATATTTTGTTTATTTGGGGAACATTCATGCTAGACCCTAAAACTTTAGAGTTCTTTATGCTGTGGAGGCCAGTTAAATATTTAACAGAACATTGAGGGTGAAATCCTGGTCCCACTTAAGTCAATGGCAAAACCTCAGATTCTAAGGTGGAAGGTGCTATATGAAGTTAAAATATTACTATTTTTATGAGGATTTGCAGAAAATATACCTGTTGTGGCAAAAGCAATTTTCATATTGCTGAAAAAAGCAAAATATTTTTTCCACGAATATTAACAATTTTACAGTAATTGAATACATATCAATGCCACAAATGTGCCATTACAAGTCATGATACTGGACACATACAACAGGCAGCTCACAGTGAGGTAGAATAGTAACAAAGGAAATGAAGACATGAAGGAATTAAAAATATACAACATGCAAAATGGTAAGCTTCTTTTATGCTATCCATTTTTTAAAAAAGTGCATTGTGAAGCTCCTCTGTCTTTGCATGAACTAGAAGGCTAAGTCAGCCTCCCTGGATTGAATCATTAGCTCAACATGCATTCAATGAAATGGGATGTCATTAAAATTGAACATCCTCAGCACGGTAAATGGATACTTTTATAATGGAGCTGTTGGTAATGACTCCATAGACAAAGTTGCACTGAGACTACAGTTTAAAGCAGGACTAAAATCCCGTTTCAAACTTTAATTGTTGAACAGTCTCTAAATTTGGCATAATAATTCTTCAGAGGACAACTGAATTGTCCATAGTAAATATTTATTAAATTTTGCAGAGGAAATATGCTAAACATAACTTCTTTCTTGAAATTTTGCCCTGACTTTTGCACGTGTCCTGGTTTCTCCAGTCTCCAGAAACTCCAAAATCCACAAATGTGCACTCACATATTCTGGTAACACCTTGGACATGGGCCACTTTGGAAATATTACTTTAGACGTAAAAAGCTGTTTTCCTAAATCATGGTAGCAGAGCTATGCCAGGAAAAGACTGTGCTCATATAAGAGAGCTACTTCCCTTTTCTGACAAAACTGATTCCCTGTTCCATGTGACTCATGAGTCCTCAGCCCTGTTGTGGAGCCCAACTCCCTAAGCCCATGGGCAATCGTCCATCCCACTCCTCTGAGCCCCAGTTCAACCTTCACATTTTCCATTTTTGTTAAATTGTAATTTTCGATGTTCAAGATAAACAGTCTGAAAATTCACTATTTTGATCCTGGGAAGTGGAATGATCACAACAGTTAAGGGAAATATAAGGAAAATTATGTTCCATTTGGTAGAGGTGCTAGGGAAGTGTGGGGATGTGGAGGTGAAACCATGGGATTAGGGAGCTTGCTACCCTTTGAGGCTGGAGTACTGAACACTACAAAGGGACTAGGCACCACTAAGAGCCAAGGACTCATGTGGGTGATCCACTTCTGAATCCTGCTCTGCAACTTTCCTCCCTAGACCTGCTGCCAGCCCCTATGCCGGAGACATCTTTAGCTGTGAGTCTTCCCCTTACTATGTCTGTCCCCTTCCCACCATGCTGTAGGCCCTATTGCTACAAGAGGCAGGAAGAGGTGAGGAGTAGAGTTCAAAATGGATCAGGATGAGGAAGGAAATAATAAGCTTTGGGTGGAGCAAGGGAGGAAGGTGAGACTGAGAGGAGAAATTGCTAAATAGAGTGCTGATACTGTGTTGAATTATTTACCTATTTTTCGTGGCTTGCATTGGTAGGACATGCAATCTAGTAGCCCCAAGTCTAAATTAAATATTTTGGGAGTGGAACACATATCTGATTGTCACCACTGTATACACAATTTTGTATATTACGCAATAATTGAATTATGGGTAATGGATGGAACTACTCACTAAGTCAAGAGAGGCAGACTAGCAAAGGAAGAATAGATTGAAAGAGTGAGTGATGTGGTTTACTGTACTCCAGTTAAAACTCAGTTCAAAGCTTTGCCCAGCTCCTGAGACACTGCCCACCTACTGAAGGCAAGAAGTCGCCCTTTCCTGCTTTCCATGGACGGCCGGTAACCCAGACGTTGGGGGAGGCTAGTCTCCGATCCCTCCCATTGTGCCCAAGGCCCCACTCCCTCCCATCTGCCACCCCTTCTTCTTCCCCTCCCCCACAGGAGCCAAGAGCACACCCACCAGAGTCCCTGGCCAGGCATCCATGAGACAAAGCCCCAGTCATGGTGCTCTAGATGGTGTGGCCAGTCCCGTGCACCAGGCAGCAGCACTCCGGCCCTGGTGCTCTGGACAGCACAGCCCCATCAACCGCCACCCTAACTCCATGCAGGAGGCAGGCCAGCCAGCCTGGGCCAGCCACGGCAGAGCACTCTGGGAAGGGAACCATAGAAGGAGGCTTGGTCTGTGGTCAGAGTGTGCCTGGGGCCATGTTAGGCTGTTTTGGAAGGCACAGCCTACCCTTACCTACAATACCCACCACCCATACTGCTTTCTAAGACTTTAGCAGTAGCAAAACTTCAGAGGACAGAGAACTCTTGGAAAAACCAAAATCACACTTGAAATGGAGTCTCCCAGGCTGTAATTTGGAGCATAGCAACTAGAGAAACTCCAGAGAGTAACATTCAAAATGGGATAGTAAATCGTTCACAAACACTGGCAGCTCCCAAGGGTGCTAATGTGGGAAGGGCATGGAGCCACCCCACAGGGAGTAATGAAGCCAGGTATGTGTGGGAGGGCATGAACTACTTGTGCCTGCTTGCTGAAAAGGACCATTGTTTGAGGCTGTATGCTGAGATGATACTCCTGTGTGTTTCCCATCTGTTCTCTGGATTATTCAACACTCTACTGCTTCAAAGAACTCCCCCACTCCATTTCATGAAAAAGAGAAGAAGAGATAAAAGTTAGATGCACGTAGTTGTGAGGCCCAGATAATGATCCTTTCTTTGTTAAAAACCTCAAATGTGAAAACCCATAGAGAATCAACTCAGCCAAGAATAAACTTGTCTTCCATGTCTCATCCTCCTTTTGTTCAGCCTGCTGCTAGTCTCTATGACATATCCTCCTTCAAACACACCTTATTAACTCTGATACTTCCCAAGACAGGAGGCTCTTTTATCTTCTTCATCATCATGATAGCACTGCACATTTCTTCAGGTCAATGCACAACTTTCTCTGACCCTTCAACCTAACAAATAAATGCCACTCAAACATCAGAAGAAACTAATATATCCACGACCAAGATCAAACAAAAAACACATTAACTATATAGGTTTCACCGTGGCCCTTTTACTTGCCTTTGTGTCACTGGGAATAAATCACTGAAATGTTAACTAAATTAATCTAAATATTGTATTGCTATGCTTTTTGAAATCAAGTAGGATTTTCCAGTTTCAGGTGTCAACAGAAGAGATACTGAACCTAAAAAGCCAGAGATTTTTCATCATAACATGCACAGGCATAGAAATGTCTTCTAAAAAAGATACTATATCAAGTGCACAGGAAACTGACTATAAATAAATGTGAACTTGATTATTCCATTAAAGCAGAGAGAAATGAAAAAGTAAACAAACAGGAGAAACAATGCAAAGTAAATCTGTTTTGCTTTCCCTTTAATATCTGCTGTAGTATTATTAGTCATGTGAACAAGTCGCTTTTGAAGATACATGATTTTTAACCTGATCTCACTATATAGTATTATACACTGATCGGACTGAATTGGGAAAATTGTATCATGCCAATTAAATAGTAAGTCCCTCTACTGTTTCTTGTTTTACATAATTAAAAACAGATCACAACACTCATAGGACTCTCAAAACATTGAAGACCACCAGCTACTGTCTCCTTCCTCATTGAGAGCAACAGCACCACTGTGGGGGAGAAGGACTTTTCCTCAGTTATTACAGGGAGAGTAAAACTTTTCCTGACATAGCATTGAGCTTCTGTAATCTCTGGGGTTATTTGCCTGCCTGCCTTCTCCGACTTTCCTACAGATGAGAATGCTGGATTTCCTTGGGGACCCTGGCAGCCCAAAAGGTCATACCACTAAGTGTAGGTTGACAGCATGTGTATCCCACTTTTTGGACCTCCTGCTTTTCTTTTCTACACAGTTAGTTTCAACATCACATGTAACCTGGTACAAACACTTTGGAATAATCATTTTAGCATTGTTAAATATCAGTTATTGTAAGATGTGGATTGAAACCAAACAAAAGGGGAACTGGTGGACAGAGTGTGTGCGGAGTTCTTTGTCAAGACTTCAATAAATCACTTTTCTATGCTAGCTCTGTTGTTCTCTCTTTTCAGGATCAAAATGTACTGCGTGTGACAACCAGTGACTTGGATGGATTGATTCCAGTGTTTTAAGTAAATTTTTTTTTCCTGAGTAGGAATTACACATATGGGGCCAGATCCTCATCTGGCATTAACTGACACAGATCCATTCATTTCAATAGAGCTCAGTCTACTGAGGATCTGCCTCCCTCTCCCCAGATGAAGATCTGGGCCACATTGTTTATCAAGTGAGTGAAGAATAATATGTCATGCACATTCAATTTAAAATTTCACTGGAGGGTGGGGGGAGGGAAGAAAGCTACCATCCTTAAACACCTCCCCCTCCAGCTTTGCTTACCATTTTCTAGCTGTATGTTTGGCTTAAATGTTTAGTTAACATATAGACAGCTTTCCCTCTGTATGATCAAATAGCCAGTAGCTGCCATGGGACAATTCCATCCCAATATGGAAGCTAGGAGACCACCAAAGGAGCCAGGTACTGGTGGATGCTAGCTTTCTGGTCAGGGCAAGAACATGGCATTGCAAACACTGGGATTTTGACGAAAATCCCAGTTCCTATCGTGGAGAACAGGCCTGGAACATTTGCATTTCACACATCTCATGCCCCACTCCTGTCCATGGCAGGTGGACAAATCTAACATGGGAGCAGCTGGGCAGGGAGGGAAGTGGCTAACATCTCCAGCCATCCTTAAGCAGAAAAACCTGGGTTGTTTTCTCTTACCATTTTTTTTTACACTTTTTAGAGAAAAACATTCTAGAAAACATCAATAAACCCATTGTGCCTTTGAAATTTATTTTGGTTTCTTTAAATTTTTATGGTTAAATGTGCCTACCTCATTGATTGTCTGAAGACTTTTTCCTCTGAACTCTTGTTCCAGCTGATATTCCATAGTTTCCTATTTCATGGGTATTTTTGGTTCTCTCTTTCACCAGAGTGAGACATTCATGCATGAGGACTTTTATTGACGAATCAAGCTTGAAATGCCACTTCACTTTTGCTTTTATTAACTACTTTTACATGATGATGATCATCATCTTGTTCATCTTGTTCACTCAGCCAAGAACATTAGAGAGATGTCTACAGCAGATCACTGCAGTTTGAAGGGTTGTGTTTTCCCCCCTTCCTCCCTGACAATCTGCGTTTCACAGAAATACAGAGGGAGAGAACATAATACCTGGAAGAGAGGGGAGAAACCAAATAAAAGCACTGCTGAGCTCCATTATAAATAGGCATTCTAGTAAAAAGAATGTCAGTGCAATTAGGGCCTGATCCAAAGCCCATTCAAGTCAGTGGGACCCTTTCCATTGACTTTAATAGCTTTTGGATCAGGCCTATAGTGCTCTTCTTCTCCAGATCGGTATGCAGTAGTTTCAGGGAGACTGCCTTTCTAACACTGCTGCACACAGCTTTGCTGTTACAGATATGCCACATTTTCTTTTGCTGGCATTGTCTTCTCATCAAGATTTGTTCTGCAGCAGATTGTGGTTATTATTCTAAATCCAAAATGCTTTTGAACAAAAAACATCACCATCATCAACTAGGATCAGCTCAACAGTTATAGAACATAACAGGCATGTCCTGGATTGACTTACCATAGTAATAAAATTACATCCTGGAAACTTGTCATTTTAATGCCCCCATCCATATTTTATAGACTTTTAAAGACATTTTTAGTTCTGATCAAAATCCTGTACTCATAGAGAAAACAATTGGGGTCAGTTGTTCAGAATGCCTGCATGTTTGCGGACACATATTGTAAGAGCAGGCAGAAAGATCAGTAAATAACAAAGCATTTCTCCCCACTACCCTACAATGAATTAGAAGGTGGCATACAGCAGAAAGTGTTCTAATCAATAGCAACAACTTGTTCCTCAAATCATTATTTTGTATCGATTGTTGACACAGTAAATTGTGTCATGGCAGGATAGAATGGAATGTAACACTGGCTCAATGTATTACCTAAGAGAAGAGGTTGAACTGGAGAGAACTGGTAAACACCATACATTCACTGCATTCTAACACACACGCACACACCTGCTAGCAGGGATGACAGCTCATTTCCTGCTTTGAGCTCCTGCTAGCTAGGCCTTCTTAAAGAAGTCATATCGCAAAACTGTTAGCTAAACGAAGGCATGAAGGGTTTGATTGTGGGTATACAGCACTCAGTCCAGGGCGGTGCAGATCTCTTTTGTCCCAGCAGGAGTGCTGGGAGCTTCCTGGTATAGAGGGGGACTGCCCCTACTAGTATACCCGTTTAGGAATAGACACTGCAGCACAGTCCCCCTGCATGTCTGGAGAGCAGAGCATCTGGTGCTGGCCATTGTTAGCCTATCCTTGATTACATAGGCCACTAATCTGATCAGCATGGCAATTCCTACATTCTTGTGTCCCCAGCCTTGCCCCTTTTGGTCCTGTCTCCCTGCCTCTGCACGTTGGAAAAGTACAATTTCTGCATTCCTAGTCTGTTTAACTGCTGAGCCAGGGTGATGGCCTGGTTCAACAGAATTGGGACTGAAGAAGGCATTGATTGAAAGAGACATCAGAGCAAAAGGCACAAAGACAGGGGAGAAGAAAACAGAGGCCAGAGGGAAGGAGAATAAGGTGGGCGTGAACAAAAATCAAGGAATAAGATCTAAGTTGGAGGATGGGGCAGGTGCGTGCAAGACCTTGAAGGTGAGGAGAAGTTTAAATTTGATGAGGGGGAGGTATTAAGGGTCGTCAGAGAGGATTTTGGTCATCTTACCAACAAGTGAAGCAGATAATTTCAACAGGGACATTTTGGATTGTCTGACGGATTGTAACAGCCATAAATAGGTGTGATTTTTTTGTTCTCATTTCTATTAGGGAATGTTCTTTCTACTATACATTTGTGGAAAACACAAACATAACAGCACAGAGACAGTACATGTGCTGTATATTAAAATCACATGCAGATTCCATCTAAAGGATAGATACATATATGTGGACAGCATTGCTCCAACAGTGCTACTTAACAAAACAATTATAAACCAGTATAATCATACAATTAATCATATAATTACATTCATGTAATGACACTGTTGGTTGGGTTGTCTGTAGGAATTAAAACTGGGACCTCTGGATCTAAAACCATCAACCATTATTGCGTGAATGAAAGGACAAGGGCCATTAGCTCTTATGTAGTAACAAACTCATGAACCTGTATATGTGGTTCAGCCACTAGAAGGAGACAAAGATTCACAGTGAGCTGCTAATAACATTAACAATACTTTTGTCTTATATAGCACTTTTCTTCAGCAGGTCTCAAAGCACGTCAACAAGGAGGTCAGGATCATTATCTGTGTCATGTGCTGTGACACTGTGCTCAGGACACCCAGAATTGTGAGCCACTGTGTTACCCCTCTGTCTCAGCAAGTGAGAGTTTTGCTGTTGCTAAGCTGCATGTCAGCTCCCTGACACACCTTGCCAATAAATTCTTCCGGATTCTGTCAGTCCAAATCTTGCCTTACCAGTAACAAACAGTGAACCCCAATTCCTGAGTTCCCTGGAGACATCTCACTGCAGCATCCAGTCCCTCTCACTGTAGTACTTACAGAAATGATCCATTTGGCTGTCTCCAAACAGATGGAACATACACAAGCCTGTTGGTTTAGCTGAGGACTCTCATTCCACTCTAATACATAGCACTGGGATGGTTTTGTAATAAAACAAGAATCTATTTATTAACACAGAATAGAGATTTAAGTGATACTAAGCAAGAATAAAAGACAGGTCTGGTTACAAGCAAAACAAAACAAAACAAAACAAAACACACTTTCTAGTGACTAAAACTTAGTTTCAGCAAGCTACAATCTTTGTCTAAGCAGGTTTCTCTCATCAAGTTTCCCTCAGTTCTTTGCTTTCAGGCCAGTAGGATCCAGCTTTCCCAGGCTGAAAGAGTACTGTACCTTATCATCCCCTCAGTGCTGGATAACTCACATGTCTTTTTGCCCCTACTTATATTACCAAAAGTCTATTGTATCTGTTTCAAGAGCCAGGAGGATTTCCTGGGGTGCAGATTCTGTCCCGTAGTATGATTGCTAAACAGTCTTCTCCCTTGGCCATTAAGCTTGACGGTTATGTTTACATTACATGCAAATGTACTTCCAATGTCCACTGCCTGTAACCAAGCTGGGCAGACAGGTAAATACATGTTTCCTTTTTCTAGGGCAGGCTGGGTTCATGCTGTGCCTCCCAAACACATTTTAAGAACATATTTCCTGCCATATCTATAACTCTTTGCCTATAACCTGAATATATATCATGCAATGATTTGCTGGACGAACATATCCCCAATTTACATATGGTACATTGTACGATCACATCTTTGAGATATATATTTTGACAATGGTATGTTGAGGAAATCAGTGTATCAGGCCTGATATGAATTACAGTACAGAGGGGTGGGGCCTTTGGCAGTTAGTATTACGGGCTCTCAGGGTAACATATACACATAACAAAAATCAATATATGAACCATTGTAGAAAAGCCTGCAGAACACTTTTCAACTTAGTCAGAATGAGGACAGGATGAATATGAAATAAAATGTCCACTTGCATTTCACCTGGTTGTACCACAGTGTGAGAAAATGGAGAAATGTAGTCTAAACTATTAGAATATTCCTGTGTTAAACCTCTACCACATATGAGTAGAGCATTAATTGCAGAATGCCACAATTAAAGGAACTCTAGAAAATTTGTTACACAGAGTATGGAGTTTTGCAACAGATAGCAAGTAATCAAAGTATGTGAGCAAGAGAATGAAAAGTCTGCCATTCATGTTATAAATATGCATTCTCTCCCATCCTACAGTGAGGAGAAAATTAAATTCTCCATTCTTCAGTCCGGCTGCATCATTTAAAATTAATTTCCCAAAAGAAAAAGAAAGGGCTCAAATAAGGTTAAGCTCTGCTACTATCACTGAATAAAACTAGACTTGTTGCCAAATATGAATAACCTCTGGGTATGATCATTAGTAGGGACAGTAAGATTCTAGCTCAAGGCAAAACACTTTAGCTTTTATGAAATGGCTTGGATTAAACCTGCAAACTGATCAGCAGCTGAGGAAACTAACCTAATTATGTCCTGATAAACTCACCCCTTTCAGTTACCAGATTGTTTTGTCATGACGTCCCACCCAACATTGTTCTTAAAATAAGGTAAACATTAGCTTGCACTTCTGAAGCAACTTTCATCTAGGATATCAGCCCTCCTTTACCTAAAATGTCTAATTAATCCCCACAACAGCTGAGGAATGCTTAATTACATCTGAAATGAAGCTATCTCTGGAGTGAAATGCAGGAGCTCAGTAACATTATACAAACATTTAGTGAGGTATGAAGAATACTCTTCAGCTGAAACTGCAGGAGAAGTTTTATGTAGGCAGAATGTAATAGCCAATTTGTATTTGGTCAGGACACTAGAATACATTCCACAACTGTTGTACAAAGTGCCCAGAGATCTCTAGTGACAAACAGTCAGTGCTGAGGTTCACATACTACAGTAGCATCCTGAACATCTTGTTGTGGCATGACTTCATTGATAAGCAGGTATGCAGAGTGTTACCTATTGAATAACAAATACCACTATCTGTAACGTATCAGGAGGCACAGACGTCAACTTTCCTTGGTGCTGGTGGGTGCTCACGCCCTCCCACCCCAACTCTGCCCCCTCCCTGCCCCACTGGACCCTCCTCAAATCCGCTCCCTAGCCCCACCTTTTCCCCAAGCCTGCCATGTTCCTCCTCCTCCCCCTTCCCAGCGCTTGTTGCACGAAACAGCCGTTTCACGGTGCAAGCACTGGGAGGGAGGGGGGAGCAGCAGGATGCAGTGGCACGCTCAGGGGAGGTGGCAGAGTCGGAGTGGAGATGGAAGTGAACTGGGGTGGGGAGCTGCCAGTGGGTGCAGAGCACCCACCAATTTTTCCCCTTGGGTGCTTCAGCCCCGGAGCACCCATGGAGCAGACCTGATGCCTATGATCAGAGGGATAGCCGTGTTAGTATGTATCCACAAAAACAATGAGGAGTCCAGTGGCATTTTAAAGACTAACAGATGTATTTGGACTTATGCCCAAATAAATCTGTTAGTCTTCAACACGCCACCAGACTCCTCGTTACTATCTGTAATGTATTTCTTTGAGGACTCCTGGTGAACCATTAGTTTGATTCCATTAACCTCTGAGGATAGGACAAGAAGCAATGGGCTTAAATTGCAGCAAGGGAGGTTCAGGGTGGACATTAGGAAAAACTTTCTGTCAGAGTGGTTAAGCACTGGAATAAATTGCCTAGTGAAACTGTGGAATCTCTGTCATTGGAGATATTTAAGAACAGGTTAGATAAACACTGATCAGGAATGGTCTAGTTATTACTTAGTCCCATCTTGAGTGCAAAAAACTTCAATAGATGACCTACTGAGGTCCCTTCCAATCCTTCATATCTACGATTCCATTAGTTTGTGAGATCTGATAGGACCACAGCACAAAGTGACACAACAGCAATCTTAAAAAAAAATGCAAATAGAGTCTAATCAAAACAGTGATAATACCTAAAGCCGATTGAAGTTAATGGGAATCTTTCCAGTGACTTCAATGGATTTTCAATCAGGTCCTATATGTACAACTTGAAAGGTCCAAATAATTCATGTTTTTGGTTTTTTTAAAACTAAATGAAACTAAAGCAGGGGGAGGGATAGCTCAGTGGCTTGAGCATTGGCCTGCTAAACCCAAGGTTGTGAGTTCAGTCCTTAAGGGGGCCACTTAAGGATCTAGGGTAAAATCAGTACTTGGTCCTGCTAGTGAAGGCAGGGGGCTGGACTCAATGACCTTTCAGGGTCCCTTCCACTTCTGTAATATATCTCCATATATTATCCTGTCAGCAATTTCTGACTGCTCTTCAAACTTAGCTATTATTTGTTGGCTTATTTCTTATAGGCAACTCAGGGGCCGCTAGAATAGAATCTTGAGAAGATGGCACTGAGCGACTTTACATCTTAATTCAGGAGCCTTAATTCCTAAAGAGCTATGTGGAAGAAATTTTGGAGGCATATGTGGGAGAAATGTACAAATGGACAGTCAAGGATGACTGTTCCCCATCTCTTCCACTGGACACTTTAGCAAAGATGGAAGAAGCAGTTTGGAATTAAATTGAGATTATTTTTAATTCAAATTCAGCTTCGCAATAACAGGAGGTATGAAAGGAAATGGGTGAGCTGCTGCAAAGCTGTTGTGCTTTGAACAGGAATAAAGGCAGGAACTAAGTGTATCAATAAATACAGTTCCAAAGCCGAGTCACGTCACACAACAATCATTGACTGAATTCATGTTAACCCTGATTAAAAAAAACGCATTTGCAATTTTAAACATTTTGATTTCCATTAAGGGCAACATTTGTGTTTTGTTTGATCCATTATGAAACTAGCTGCCTGTATTATACTGTGTCAGGCACTGCCTAGTCAGTAACAAATTATTTTGTCTGATGAGTCTTAGCAGAGAATACCTACTTATTCAAATTACATGTAGCCTGATGTCCTCTGAATTATTGTATACGAGAAACAATGACATGATTAAAAACATGATAGAAAGTGCAGAAATTAGTGAAATATAATCAGTGTCAGATCTGCTATATGAATAAACCTAAACACTCATTTTAACATTACCTCGAGAAACATAAGGCAATCCAATTCTTCCATATGGTTCAGCCTTCATAGTTCCTTCATATTGCAAAAATAACTTCCCACCACTAGCAAAGTCAATGAGTATAGACTGTTCCTGTGTGAAAGTATGTGAATATGTAGAATGTTGGATCTGATGTACTCAGGCTGTGGTGAGATGAACAGACAAATTTCTATACCCATAGTAGGAAGACCCCGCTATTCTGGTGAAGCTTTGGTGTAATTAACTTATGTGAGGTTTCTGCCTCTCTCATTTTGTTCACATGAACAGACCTGTAAAAATAATACATTACCTATCCTTATCGCCATAAAGGCAACATATGGTAAAATCACTATGGATATCAATGAGGGAATAAAAGCATGAGAGATTTTTTTCACCATACATCAACATTTTGTATTTAAGGGGCCTCCATTGTATTTCAAAATGCAGCACGCTTGATGGAATATGTTAAACCAGGAGTTGGCAACCTCTGGCTTGCAGCTCGCCAGGGTAAGCACCCTGGCGGGCCAGGCCAGTTTGTTTACCTGCCACATTGGCAGGTTCGGGTAATCGCGGCTCCCACTCGCCCGTGCCACTTCCCGCCACCCCCACTGGCCTGAGACAGTGAACCATGGCCAATGGGAGCCGCAATCGGCCGAACCTGCCGATGCGGCAGGTAAACAAACTGGCCTGGCCCACCAGGGTGCTTAACCTAACGAGCCGCGTGCCAGATGTTGCCAACCCCTGCGTTAAACCATTCTAAATAAAAAGGTGACTTTACCTCCCTTCTTGCACTGCACCATCCTCTTCAAAAATGTTTTCCCGTGTAGCTGTTTTAGAAAGGAAACCAATCAATGTAATGTCATTGCTTTGGTTTGGAGAAAGTTAACTAGTTTCACCTATCAGGCAAGGTGTTATGGTAGGATAATCCAATCAAGCTTCCCACAGACCAGGACACACCAACTCAAAGCAGCACTAGATCCTGCCAGAACAACAGATGCAAAATCTGCAAACACATCTCCACCGCTCTAATGATCAGCATCCCTCACAACACAGCTTTCAAGATCCATGGGGTCATACACATGCCTATCACAGCATGTGGTGTACCTCATCCAATGCATTAAATGTCTCAACAATAGCTATGTGGATGAAACCAAACAATCACTATGCTGTTGAATGAACTGACACAGGAAAATGAAGACAAAAACACCATATCACCTCTGGGTGAACACTTTTTCTCTAAGTAATCTTCATCCTCAAAGGAAACCTGCATAACACTTTCAAAAGATGAGCTTAAATCCAACATTAAAAATCACGGACTGAACAGAGACACTAGATTTATTACAACAATTTGTAACCCTCTAATCCCCCTTTTTGTCCTACGCTATTGGGGTGTTAATGAGCCACTTCATGTTGAATGATCACTTAGAATATATGCTAATTACTTATGCTAAACTATCTGTTCCATCTTGTATTTAGCTGTGATACTCTGAGAGCAAGACTACATTACAAAATTAAGTCATCCTAAATTATATAGATGCACTGCAGTAATTGAATCGGTTTTACATGTCCATACTACACTCCTTGTGTTGGCAGTGCACGTCCTCACCAGGAGTGCTTGCACTGATTTAGCTGTCAGTGTGAGGCATTGTGGGATGGCTGCTGAAAGGCTGCAACAGTCAGTGTAAGCAGTGCAGTGTCTATGCTGACACCGAGTCAACCTTACTACATTGACCTAAGCTCTACACCTCTCGTGGAGATGAAGTTATTAAGTCCGTGTAGTAGGTGAGTTACTTCGGTGGGAGCTGCACTTTAGTGTAGACAGAGTTAGGTCGACATAAGCTGCCTTACGTTGACCTAACTCTGTAGTGTACACCAGCCCTGAGTACCTTTGCTAGACTGGAAAAAGAGCTCTGTGCAGTTCAAAAGCTTGTCTCTCACCAATAGAAATTGGACCAATAAAAGATATTGCCTTATCTTCTTGTCTATCTATTTTCATAGTAACTTGTAAAACAACCAGTGAAGGGGTGTCATTTTCCTTTACAGGTATGGAAGGCCAGTTCTTCAGCTGATGGAAATCAGTTTAGCTTCACTGGAGCCCCATTGGTTCAATATTTCTAAGAACTAAATTTTGCAATATTTCAAAATAAATACAATAAAAACAACCTCACACAATGTTTTCAGCAGTTTCACAATGAACTTTATTTGTGAAGCTAATGTTTGAGCACATCATCTTTAGTAGCCAGCCACATATAGCTCACCTTTCTATAACAACCACTCTTCAGTACAAATCATCATTAGGAGCCAATTTCCCACCTCAGGAATCTCTCCTGGAAACAAATTAAATTAATATTTAACACAAGGGTTTGTTATGAAAAATTAATCTTTAGCCCCTGCAATGCTTCATGCTCACAATATGCCCCAAAGCCGGTGTTAAAAATGTAACAAGTTTTTATTTGGGGAAAAAAAGTGAGTTTGTGTGAAGGGTCTAAGTTAATACAGTACATAGAAACCAGGGGAAAAACAAAGCAGAAAACAAGATTAATGTAATAACAAAAAGATTAAGCAGCTTTCATGAAGATCGTATTATATGTTAGCAAAAGTATAACTTCCGAATTTTCTATATAAAATACCAACAAGTATGGTGGAAGCACTGAGTGATTCCCCTCGGGCCTACCTGTATCCCCTACTTTGAATTAAATAGGGAGAAAAACAGATTGGTTTAAATTTTACAACAGTTTAGGCCTGAAGAAAACTACACATTTTCCCCAACACAAATCAGCTGCATTTAATTCCCCAGACAGCTGGCATGAACACAGTCTCTCCACAGGACACCTGAATTACAAAATTAGCACATTCAGAACTCTAAATCACATTCCATTACATCAAGCCCTAAGGTCCAACATTACTGAGAGCAAGAATAAATTGAAGAGTTTCTCCTGAATTAACCCTCTTAGAGCACTCTCAAAGTTAAATTGCCCTTTCCTCCCCTTTAAAGATATATGGAAATGTACACATTCCCTCCCACCTTTTCTAGTCTATTCTGATTTTTTGCCAAGTGGTACAGTTTATGGGACAGAAATTGAAAATCTATCTTTATAAATTCACAATTGTAAATTAGCCCACTTCATGCAGTTCTGTGTCTGGTCCCCAGAAACAACACTGGCCAAACACTTTTCTCTTCTACCACAGTTTTATTGCAATCTGATTTCACGCTTTGCAAATAATAATAATAATAAAATTAAAACAATCACATTTCCTTGTTGAAGTTGCTTCCAACAAATAAATAATTATTAAAATTATGTGGGAATAAGGGACACTGTTCCTAGATCAACATAGTAGTGACTTGATCTTATTAGCACATGCTTGCTAGTTCCTTAATATATTATTACTATTATTTATTGATTATTTCTGTGAGCATCCACAGTGTGCTAGGAGCTATACAAATGTGAAGTCCAGTGCTCGGCAAGTTCAATTTTTAGAACAACCAATTACTGACTTTGGCACAAAAAACGGGAATGTGCTAATAAAGTTTGCGGATGACACAAAGGTGGGAGGTATTGTTAACACAGAGAAGGACCGGGATATCATACAGGAAGATCTGGATGACCTTGTAAACTGGAGTAATAGTAATAGGATGAAATGTAATAGTGAAAAGTGCAAGGTCATGCATTTAGGGATTAATAACAAGAATTTTAGTTATAAATTGGGGACACATCAGTTGGAAGTAACAGAGGAGGAGAAGGACCTTGGAGTATTGGTTGATCACAGGACGACTATGAGCTGCCAATGTGATATGGCCGTTAAAAAAGCTAATGCAGTTTTGGGATGCATCAGGCGAGGTATTTCCAGCAAAGATAAGGAGGTGTTAGTGCAGTTATATAAGGCACTGGTGAGACCTCATCTGGAATACTGTGTGCAGTTCTAGTCTCCCATGTTTAAGAAGGATGAATTCAAACTGGAACAGGTACAGAGATGGGCTACTAGGATGATCCGAGGAATGGAAAACCTGTCTTATGAAAGGAGACTCAAAGAGCTTGACTTGTTTAGCCTAACCAAAAGAAGGTTGACGGGGGATATGATTGCTCTTTATAAATATATCAGAGGGATTAATATTAGGGAGGGAGAGGAATTATTTAAGCTTAGTACCAATGTGGACACAAGAACAAATGGATATAAACTGGACACTAGGAAGTTTAGACTTGAAATTAGACAAAGGTTTCTAACTATTAGAGTGAAATTCTGGAACAGCCTTCCAAGGGGAGTAATGGGGGCAAAAGAAATATCTGGCTTCAAGACTCAGCTTGATAAGTTTATGGAGGGGATGGTATGATGGGATAGCCTAATTTTGGCAATTAATTTGGCAATTGATCTTTGATTATCAGCAAGTAAGTATGCCCAGTGGTCTATGATGGGATGTTAGATGGGTTAGGATCTGAGTTACTACAGAGAATTCTTTCCTGGGTGCTGGCTGGTGAGTCTTGCCCATGTGCTCAGGGTTTAACTGATCGCCATATTTGGGGTTGGGAAGGAATTTTCCTCCAGGGCAGATTGGCAGAGGCCCTGGAGGTTTTTCGCCTTCCTCTGCAGCATGGATCACGAGTCCCTTGCTGGAGGATGCTCTGCAGCTTGAGGTCTTCAAACCACAATTTGAGGATTTCAGTAACTCAGACATAGGTTAGGGGTTTGTTATAGAAGTGAATGGGTGAGATTCTGTGGCCTGCATTGTGCAGGTGGTCAGACTAGATGATCATAATGGTCCCTTCTGACCTTAAAGTCTATGAGTCTAACAGCTACAGTCACTTAAAATATTATTAAAAAATAAGTTACTCTTCAAGAAAGCAATGGGAGAAGGATAGGTGAAAACCATAGTAATATTCTTTTTTTAAACAGGCAGAGTGGTTATGTGTTAAAAAGTTTCTTCTGCTCTGAAAGTTTCTGATTTCAGAGCTATTCCCTATGTTTAACGTGGGGAATCCCAGTACAACCAATAATACATCTCAAACTGGTAGAAGAAAACTATGTATCCACCATTCATATATTTTAATAAAAATTGATGAGGATGATGATGATATAATAAAGGAATTCAGTGACTTCATCTGAGAATCTCAAAATACTTTACAGACATAACTATAACCTCAATCCTGCAAAGACCTATACACATAGTTAACACTGTGAAAAGCCTGATACTCTTCAAGAAAACAAAGTGCTGCACATGCACAAGTGTTTGCAGTATTGGAGCCTAATTAAGTTGGATACTCACTCCATGATGAAGGTAATTATTTTACAGTCAAAACAATAGTTATTCAAACCCTAATTATTTGTGTTTCTGATTATCCAAAATTTTATTTTATTTCCAAGTCCAAAATTCATAGAGAAACTGAAGTAGGGTTCCCAAAACTCCAGCTACCTAAATATTTTTGAGGTCCCTTAAGACAGCTGTATACATAGGCGCTGACTTCCCTTCTACCCGTGGGTGCTCGACTCCCCCTGGTCCTACCCCTGCCCTGCCTCTTCCTGCCCCTGCTCCACTCCACCCATTCCACCCCTTCCCCAAAGTTCCTGCCCCACCTCGCCTTTTCCCATTCCAGCCCCGCCTCTTCCCACCCCATTCCACCCCCTTCCCCCAAGTCCCCACCCCTGTCCTGCCTCTTCTCCGCCTCCTCCCCTGAGCGTGCTGTGTCCCTAGTCGTCCCCTTCACTTCTGGAAAGTCCTAAGTGCAGCCAAACAGTTGTTAGCTGGCGGGGGGTGGGGCAGGAAGTGCTGGGAGGGAGAGGGAGGAGCAGGAATGTGGCATGCTTGGTGGGGGAGAAAGAGGCAAAGAGAGGGGAGCTTGGTTGCTGGTGGGCGCGAAGCACCCACTAATTTTTCTCTGTGGGTGTCCCATGGAGTTGCACCTCCAGCTGTATAATCAATATTTATCTATATACCTATTTTATAGATGAGTAATTTGAGGCAGATAGAAGTCACATAGCCTTTTCGGCTTGCTACTGCAGCCTCTTCTGCTTGCTGAAGCACCATGAGAAAAAAACTGTGGCTAGCAGTGGGCACACCATATGCTTGTTGCCTCGAGGCATCCTACAATGAAGACACTCAGTTACTACTGGATAGAAAGTGAATACCTAACAGACTCCACATGGGCAAAACAGGCCCATATATTGTACGCAGCCTAGTGAAAGAGGGCAGACCCAATGAGGCCACTTTCTAAGGTTGCTGGATGGCTTAGAGCTTTAGTAAGGAAAGGGTAAATGAGATACCCTCCCAACTTGAGGAAGACTATTGCCTTTTGCTGAGTTTGCAATAACATCACCCATGATGGCAGGTCAAATTGAATGACCAATGCCAGGGCAGACAAACTATTTCAAATTTCTCTCTTGAAACCACTAGATTTCCCTAACTTGAGCAGTCTGACCTTGTCCTTTCTTACACTGAGGTTAAGAAACGAGCAGTCATTTCAGAGATCAGTGGCAGCTCAACCACAGTGGATCAGAAAATAGCAGATCACAAGGTACGATTACAAAGAGCCTCTTTTCATTCACTGGGGCAGCTGCATCTCAAGGGCAGAAGAGCCAATAGTCTCAGAACGCTGGCAGAGGAAAGCCGTTTTCAGTTACCAGCTTACAAGACAAAGGAGTCAAACCTGTGTAAGGTTTAGACTATGTATCTAATAGTGAAAATACAAGAATGTGGATATTGATGAAAGTGGATTTAGTTTCTAAATGTGCATTGCTGAGTATTTTCAGAAAGGATTCATGGAATTCAAAGGGCTTAATGGAAAATAAATACAAGAAAGAGAACAATTTGCAATAAGTGGAACAAATAGAAAATAATGAAAGCAAACTGGATTCAATCTACTCTACTGAAACTAAACTCTTAGCTGAGCACACGATAATGGAAATAATTACAATTACTGATTATATGGATGATAACAAAATAGCAATGGAGAATGGGTGGGAGAAACAGATGTTTCTGAAAATTGTGTGTGTATTAGCCTTATTGAGAGTATTTGAATATAAATAAATATGTATCGTAAGTAATGTTCCAATTTTCATTTCTGTTTTTGGATCTTCTATTATTTATTCAGTTTAGTGGGAAAATTTTATCCTAAGGCAAACTTTTGCCTTCCCTGTCACTCTGCATCCATTATGTTATACACTGTACAATTACACTGTCCTTTGACACTGTTTTCTATGTTCTAGTAATATTTATAAACAACATCCCTGTAAAATGCATTTTACAGCAATAACTATTTTAACACATTTAGCTATGAGATGTTACCCAGGGTGAGTTCTAATGTCCTGTATTAATCACTACTGCAGACAATGTTTGATGATAGAATTACAAGGGTATTTTCCCCTGTAAACTCTATACAGATTCAATCATTGCATCTTCAAAGTCCATGGTGCATGTCAGCTCATGTTCAAGAAGCCAGAAGCGACAGAGAATTGAGATGCACTGCCTTTTTGCATTGTTTATCAGCTTTGCCTTGGAGAAAGAATATTCCTCACTTTAGTCCATGAAAAACACAATTGAGTATTCAGTAAGCATCTAACTAACATTATTTATGAATAAAAAATTCAAGGAACATCTACATGAGGATAGTGTGGTGCAGTGTTCTGAAAAGGGGCTGGGGGTTAGAAAGCTCAGATTGTATAAGTGACTTTGCCTCTGACTGTTCTAGGCAAATCACTTATTTTCACTCTGTGTCAGGTTCTTGGTCTTTTAAATGGGCATAGGCAGAAAGTGATCTGAAGATGTATGTTGTAACAGGTCATTATTATTATATGTTTCTGCCCGCAACTAAGATGGGATACCTCCTGTGAGCTATTTGGCCAAGCAACTAGCCACTACAGCATAACAAAGGCAATTTACTGGTGCTCCAGCTACCCATTCTTTTCAGACAGGAAATGGAAATCCTTCTTCTTAACTCCAAAAATGAAATGTAATAATGTATTGGTAAAAAAGATTACAGAGCTCTCCTTTCTTTGAGGAGAAAGATGGGTGGGTGTTCATCTACTGTAGCATAGACCAGTGGTTCTCAAACTAAGGCCGCCGCTTGTTCAGGGAAAATCTCTGGCAGTCCGGGCTGGTTTGTTTACCTGCTGCATCCACAGGTTCAGCCTATAGCGGCTCCCACTGGCCACAGTTTGCTGCTCCAGGCCACTGGGGGCAGTGGGAAGTGGTGGCCAGTATGTCCCTCAGCCCGCACCACTTCCTGCAGTTCCCATTGGCCTGGAATGGCGAACTGCAGCCACTGGGAGCTGTGATCAGCCGAACCTGCGGATGCATCAGGTAAACAAATGGGCCCGGCCCGCCAGGGGCTTTCCTGAACAAGCGGCGGCCCTAGTTTGAGAACCACTAGCATAGACCATGATTTTCAAGAACAGTCAGGGGCAGCTCTAGGCATTTTGCTGCCCCAAGCACTGCAGAAGGTTGCCTTCGATGGCTTGCCTGCAGAGGGTCTGCTGGTCCTGGGGCTTTGGCGGACTTCCCGCAGGCATTTGCTGAAGCCACGGAACCAGCGGACCCTCCGCAGGCTGGTCGCCGAAGGCAGCCTGCCTGCCGTCCTCATGGCGCCAGTAGAGTGCCCCTCACGGCTTGCCGCCCCAAGCACGTGCTTGGCATGCTAGGGCCTGGAGCCGCACCTGAGAACAGCGATTACCGGTAAATCATTTTTTCTTCTCCAAAGATTAATATTTAGGAGATTGCACACTCTTGGAAACTAGGAGACTCAGGAATATCTCTATAATACAATGGCAAGATAGTGAGAGAGGAAGGAAAAAGTTAAACACCCCACTCTCCAATAATCATTAAACTGAACCAAACAACCAATGAAATTTTCCTGTGGGTAGAGGATTTTAATCTTCCCTAGCCTGGTAATACTGACAGACTATATTTTGATTGCTGTCTTCAGGTAAAATATAGTCTATATTACTTAGACCTGGCCTACACTTAACATTTAGGTTGACATAGCTACATTGGTCAGGGGTGTGAAAAATCCACACCTCAGTTGATGTAGCTATGCTGACCTAATCCCCAGGTCCAATGTAGTCGCCGGTAGGTCAATGGAGGAAGGTCCATTAACCTAGCTACAGTTATATAATCCTAGCTATGGTGATATAGCTATGCTGCTACAGTCCTAATGCAGACATACCATTAGGGAATATATGTAGAGGACTCCATGCAAACCTCCTACATGAAAAGACTGAGTCTGTTGCCAACTTCCCTTATGCTGAATGTCCTTGATATATCGCTGGAGTCATGAGCCACCAAACTAATAATGAGAGATGTCATCAGACAGCAGATTGACATGCTTCTGTTGGAGACTACAGAATCTCTAAGAAGAGTGTTTTGAATAAATACTTGTAGATGCCAAATGAACTCTGTGAGTTGTTTATAGCCCAGGTGAAGAGGGTATCCAAGCAGTTTTTTGGGGGGAATACATAAAAGGATCCTCATTTGGCCCCTTTTGTACTATCTCACAAAATATTTCAAATTTGAATTTGCATGTCCTTTGGCAGAATCTTTCCAAGATGCTAGGAGGACTTGGGGTCTTTGTTAGCAGAATTTACAAGGGAGCCCTTTGTGATCTGTTCCAAGACACAGGATACAGGGTTTCCTCTTTATTCCTCTCAGACCAAAGTGGACAGTAACTGAGAGATAGATAAATAGTATGAAAAAAACACAAAATTCACAAACACTAAGAACAAGAGTCAACAGAATCTCTCAGATGCAATAGGAACTGTGGGGCTTGAGGCCCTAAAGTGTCACCTGCTGCAGGCTATGCTGTTGCTAACAAAGCTAGCTCACAAAAAGTTTTACCTGTTATTTCAAATAATTACAATGAAAGTAATGCTATGGTGAAGAAGAATTAATCCGTGGTGAGAGAAGCAAATTAGTCATCAAAAGAGACAAATTGCTGCACAAATTGCTGCACCGTCCAAGAGTGCATCTTCGTGGACTACAATCAGAAAGGAACCCGCTGTTGGAGCAGAGATGGTGCTGGGTGGACAATCACATATATTCCCCCACAGGGCCTAATGTGAGGGACCCCTTGATGGACTTCATTGCTTAGAACCATGAGCTTAGGTATTTCCTACCTTGGAAGAAAAATACTTTGCTTATCTTTGCAAAGTCCTCTCAGATCCTCCAATAAAAGGTGCTATATTTGTTCAAAGCATTTATTAGTTTGAAAATATTCTGCAATATGATGCATCCTCTTTTGGCCCCAGCTCTGTCTCCTTTATGTTGTTCTGGCAGTGCTAAAGGGGTGGAGAGCTGTTCTAACAGGTAGCTGGTGAATGCCTTGAGATAGCAGAAGGGTGGGTGGCATAGAAGTGGCTGACACTGGGGACATTCCAGGATGAGCCAGAGGAATAGCTGGGTGAGGGGCGGGAAGAGCCAGTATGATCACCAGCCAGCAGCTCCTAAGGATCTCTCTGGGCATCATAACTTAGAGCTGCCCTTAGCCTGCTCTAGTAGGTCGGGGCCATTTCAACTCCCATTTGGACCAACAATCAGAGAGCAGAAAACTCAGTTTATAGCCCCTTTGTCTTCATCTCACTTGGTACAGTTTGGTGAGATCTAGGGACTTGACTAATATTTTTTTCTATATAAATTGCTGTATAAATTAGCTAAGAAGGCAGTTCTAAGTTTCTTGGTACTGTAGTTTATATAGTATCTGCAGACATCATATAAATATATCCAAGCTTTTAAGACACTTTCAGATGAGATGACATTTTATTTTACATACAACAGGTAAAAAATAATGATCCCTTTAGAGTCTTAGTTAAGTATAGCATACGGATAGTACATTGTCCACAAGAGACATTATAAACAGTGAATGACAAAAAACAGCTCCTCAAACCTTTGGTATTCTACTCTACCCTGAAAAGAGAGCCCTCTGTCCCCTTTTCATTATATTCTCAACAAATTAGCCCTCCTGTGGGTTACTGGATCAAGTAATGTGTGATCTAACACAGGACCCTTAACAAGAAAGGTTACGTATGACTATATTGTTCCTTACTGATAAACATATCACTTTTCACTGGGCACATTTTAGATGGTAAAAGCTGCTCTTTCATTAGCAAAGCAAGACTGGAGCATTACAGCAGGAGGAAGAACAAGGTCACGAGATCAGTTACGTTAACTGCAACCCATTGTCATGAATCGAATCTTGCTTCTATGACCCACACCTCTACCTTGGAGACAGCTGAGATTCAGAAGATACAGCAATGAAAACCTTTGTGAAATACTAGAAGATGTAACCAGCAGAGAGTTGAAAATAGAAATAAATGTGTATTTTTTTTTGGGTATTTTATCTTATTTGTGAGGGGAAGAATTCCTTTGTGGATTTGGCTCTGATCACTTCAAATTACTTTGATGTATTCTTATATGCTTAATTTTTTTCTCTCTGCCTTTTTATAGGGCTGTCATGTTAATGGATTCATGTGCCATTTTTTGTTTTCAATCCAATCTGTCACAAACATCGAACAGCTACATGTTTAAGAAATTTGTAAACTTCCAAAACGTACTCTTCTTTGGCCTAAACTTGTCATTATTGTGTCATTTAATTGGCTGGCCATTCCACTTTTTTTCCTTTTCACAGTGCTATTACAGTGGAGAATAAGGAAAGACTGGTCATTGACCAGTCAATCAAAAACTTACACCTCAGAGAAGATGAAAATAGCAACTTCTTAAACATTTAATGTAATAGAATTAACACTCTCATTATGATAAAAGCCTCTTGAGAGATAAAGATTGAGAGGAGACAATTAAGCAGACATTTACTCGTTCATCTGACAAAGACTGATTTAAACGGTGCCATTTCCTAACTTCATTACAGTCTCATAATTGTACCCTCATAGGATATGTCTACACAGCAATGAAAAACCTGCAGCTGGCCTATGCCAGCCGACTTGGGCTCACAAGGCTCAAACTGCGGGGTAGGTTCATTGCTGTGTAGATTTTATGCTGGAGCCAGAGCTCTGGGACCTTCCCACTTTGCAGGGTGAGCCTGAACCCAAAAGTCTATCCAACAATTAAACAGCCCTGCAGCCCATGCCCTGTGAACTTGAGTCAGCTGGCATGGGCCAGTTGCAGCTTTTAATTTGCTGTGTAGTCATATACTGCCTTCAGTCTGCCTTCAAACCAGAAATAAGAGATTCAAAAGGAGTGAGATTTACCCTTCTACATTCCATCGGCCTTTTGCTGAATCGGTAAGTTTATGTGACACCTCTAGATATGATTGTGATTTTTCATAACATGACCCCAAACAAAAAAAATTGAGGACAGATTCACAATTCATAATTTTTGACAAGCTGTTTTACTAAATTTGCTTCATTTTCCTCACCTGCTTTCTATCATCCCATGCTAAGTTTGTCTTTTTACTATGTGTGTATGGTCCCATAACAGCTGGACACTGTCTGCAATACCACAATAAAAACAATAAATAATGGCAATAATGGTTGATCCAAGACAAGAAGGAAGTAACAGTCTACACTTTTGCATCATCTGAAAATCAATGCATTTCAATAGAGTCAACTCAACTTCAGGTTTTAGGGAGGTTCTGCTACTTTGTTGTACTGAAACACTTGGGCACAAGCCCTTTCAGTACTGAATTTAAAGTGATCAGGTCGTCAAAATGAAGAAATATTTCAAGACAGAAGCCAGGATTATTTCTTCAAGCATCTTAGAAAAGGAAACCAACTTTGGTGCAGAGGCCAATGCAAAGAAGAGTATAATGACTCCAATACAGGATATCTAGTCCTCTAAAATAAATACCAACCTACAGCAGGTAAGATGATTCCTTTCATGGGGAAACTATTTAGAAGGCTTGATTATCCCCTCTGAACAGCACTGTTATGGAGTGGGTGGAAGGAGAACAGGATGAAAAAGTCTGTTATTACTCCTGATTCTGTACCAGTCTTCCCTGGTGTGAACTGGAGTAGCCTAGGGTTTAACTTGCACCTCTGGCTTATGGTCTATCCTCCCTGAGCATGCACACCACATCTGAACTGAGGAGAACTGTAGTTCAGGTGAGTTACAGCAAGAATCCAGATCCTTTGTGCCCTCTTAATATTGCAAGGGGACCAGAGTATAATGGAGAAATGGTCCCAGAATCCTTGTCTTGTTCAAAAGAAAAAAAAAACTTGTTAATTCAAAGTTAAAGTTGATTGGTGGTACGTCATCCCCTTGCAGAATGCTGAGTTGAGCAAGGCTCAGGCTTTTGAAAACCAGGAAATATATGGTTATGGTCGCTCAAGCAAACTCAACTCTGCCTTCTTTTAGCAATGCCGTATTAGCCTGTTAACATATACACCTTTACTCTGCCAACTCCACAGTTGCTGAAATGTACAGGCTCTTTATCTCCTTTTACAACTCATTCACTCTCATCCACAGGATTCCAGGCATTGGCAACCTCAATTATGCATTGCCCAGTTTTCAGAAATGTGAGTCTTGCTCAATTCAAAATTCTGCAAAGGGATGACATACCGCCAAGCCTCCTTAACTCTGCATTAATGTGGGTTTCTTCTATTGAATTTTCTAGGGTTTATTTTAATCTGGAAAAGATATGTTGTTGATAGGAGTTAGCAGACTTTTTGCCAGTTTTACATATCATGTCTCACAATTCGCATACTGAGCCAGCCCCCTCAATCAGCTAGACTGCACCAGCCCTGCTTTAGCACACCTCCCCAGCCAGGCCCTTGACCTACTCATGGCATTCCCCCCTACAAATGGGTCCTCTCCTCAATACTGTGCCCAGGCCCCTTCCTCCATCCCCCACTGCAAGCAGAAGTCCTCACTCCCTGGTCTACAAACATTTCTAATTCTGTTAATTTCCTCCCTTCATCCCTCCCCAAGAGCAAATCATGCCTGACCAACCTGATTGCCTTCTATGATGAGATAACTGGCTTTGTGGCTATGGGGAAAGCAGTGGACGTGATATTCCTTGACTTTAGCAAAGCTTTTGATACGGTCTTTCACAGTATTCTTGCCAGCAAGTTAAAGAAGTTTAGATTGGATGAATGGACTATAAAGTGGATAGAAAGTGGTCTAGATCATTGGGCTCAATGGGTAGTGATCAACAGCTCAATGTCTAGTTGGCAGCCGTTATCAAGCAGAGTGCCCCCAGGGGTTGGTCCTGGGGCTGATTTTGTTCAACATCTTAATTAATGATCTGGATGATGGGATGGACTGCACTCTCAGCAAATTCACAGATGGCACTAAACTCGGGGAAGAGGTAGATATGCTGGAGGGCACGGAAAGGGTCCAGAGTGACCTAGACAAACTGGAGGATTGGACAAGTGCAGAGTCCTGCCCTTTGGATGGAAGAATCCATGCACTGCTACAGGCTGAGGACTGATTGGCTAAGCAGCAGTTCCACAAAAAAGGACCTGGGGATTACAGTGGACAAGAAGCTGGATATGAGACAACAGTGTGCCCTTGTTTTCAAGAAGGCTAATGGCATATTGGGCTGCATTAATAGGAGCATTGCCAGCAGACTGAGGGAAGTGATTATTCCCCTCTCTTCAGCACTGGTGAGGACACATCTGGAGTATTGTGTCTAGTTTTGGGGGCCCCACTACAGAAAGGATGTGGACAAATTGGACAGAGTCTAGCGGAGGGCAACAAAAATGATTGGGGGCTGGGGCACATGATTTATGAGGAGAAGCTGAAGAAACTGTGCTTATTTAGTCTGCAGAAGAGAAGAGTGAGAGGGGATTTGATAGCAGCCTTCAACTACCTGAAGGGGGGTTCCAAAGAGGATGGAGCTAGGCTATTCTCAGTGGTGCCAGATGACAGAACAAGGAGCAATGGTCTCAAGTTGCAGTGGGGGCGATCCATGTTGGATATTAGGAAACACTATTTCACTAATAGGAGGGTGGTCTAGCACTGGGTTACCTAGGGAGGTGGTGGTAGAGGTTCTTAAGGCCTGGCTTGACAAAGCCCTGTCTGGGATGATTTAGTTGGTGCTGGTCCTGCTTTGAGCAGGGGGTTGGACTAGATGACCTCCTGAGGTCCTTTCCAACCCTAATCTTCTATGATTCCTATAACCGACTCATATGCAGCACCTGGAGCAAAGTATGAGTCAGTGAAATGGTGTTACTGCTCAGGGTTCAGGATGGTTGGAGAGTGGAATTCGTGCCAGAATTGGTAAGAAGAATCACAGAAAAGGTTTCTGTTCCTCAATACTGACAGTTTTATGTCTGAGAAAAAAGATCCTCGAATCTCTGTCCAATAGATGTACTCCATCTCAGTGTAACAGTGAGGCATCAAAGCTTGCAATGTTTCTATGCCAAACAGTACACACTTTCTGGTCAGCCATGATGACCCCTTCAATTTCCTGATTAATGTTCTTCTTACACTAATTACTAGCTTTCATACTGTTACTGTAGCAATTATTCAGATGCTCAGGTAAATTAGAGAAAATAATCACAGCTCCTGGACACAAATCTCTGATGCCGTCCAAATCTGCTCTCATACATTTTATGAGGTGTACACCAGCAATAAGGCCTGGATCAGTTTTACGTGAGTGAATTGCCACAGTGGCCAGTAGATCATAACCTCTTAAATCACCAGTGAGATGCTACAGAGTGGACAAAACATGATGCCATTGCAGGCCACATCTCTTCATCCAAATTAGAAATCCCCAAGTCATAGTGTACTCCTTGCTCTCCCACAACTTCTGTGATCACCCAAAAATACACATGTTGCTAGCCCTTGCAGCACACATATTTCTTTTCCCCCGTTGGTCAAGGTACCTGGGCTGTGAGTTACAGACTTCTGTGCTAGGTGTCTTTCAAAACATCACATTAATCAGCCCTAGGATCTGGAAGTAGTCACTCTCCCCCATAGCTACCCAGGGTGTAGTAAAATACAGATTTTCTCGAACAAAATCAATCCCAGGCTTGCCTACCATCAGTCCTCATTCCTCCCTCAGCCCAACCTCAACAACTTCTCCTGTCTCTGTCGCCTGCCCAAACCCTCCACCACACACACATACAAAGCCCTCTGTCTCCAGCTCCTCCTCCTCCAATATAAATACATTTTTTGGTTACACAGGATGCTGATTATTCTTCTGTGTTCACAGTAGACATCCCCCTAAAATAAACATAGGCAATATTATAACAGAGACAATTTGTAGCAAGCAACATGAGTTATCAAACCTTTCTTGAAAAGGTGTATAAAGGTTTGAAATAGACACATCAAAGGCGGGGTGCCCCAGGGAAAATGGTGTCGGCGTATTCCCTTCAACTACCCAGACAAGAATAAAGTGGTTGAATAGAAACCCTCTCCTATTTTTTTCTTTACCGGTGCATGTGCACTGTAATCCTTCCAGACTGCACATCTACACAAACAAGTGAATGTGTCCTTACATATCATTCACAATTTGAGTCTCACAAAGACTAGTGGCTGTCATTCACTACCTTGGGTAAAAATTGACCGACAGACTATTTTGACCCACATCACAGCAACAGTTTGATCTCTAGCCTTGCATAAAAAAACAACCTAAAAGCAAGCAAGCAAACAAACATACACAACACCCATACACCTAGAAACTTGAAAAATGGCAGTTTTTCCTCAGGGTTTATATCTCCAGAATCCTTAGCTAAAATGACCCTGAATTTAAGTTCCTAAGCCTTCCACAAGGCATGGCAGATTTCAAGACAATCTGTGCAAGCCAGCAGATTTTAGAGCACTTAGAATATTGTCCTTCAAAACAGGAAGGCGAGAGAGAAAGGGCTCCTTCTACACATCCATCTGCAGCATAGGAGGCTCTGAAAGGCATGAAACGTCCCATTCATCTCAATATGATGTTTCCAGTTGAATGAAAACACTCAGGAGATGAATAGAAAACACAGGGAGATGAATAGAACCTAAAACAATAGCTCTGAGACACACAAACGTCTCCATTCCTCTCCTTGGATGCTCCCATCCCCCTCCTAAGTGCTTTAAAGCCTGAGATATGTATGCTATATGTCTGTTCTCATACTGGCTCATATGGAGGGGAGGGGGGTCATGAAAGAGACATCAGACCCTCCTAATGGGGAAAGTTGCCTCAGAACCTGCTTTACATGAGGGGGGGACAGAGCGGGGGGATCGAACACCTGCAGAAGGGAACCGCCACACCCCCAATCCTGGCAAGCACACAGTGACAGCAAGAGGGGCTCATTCGGGCAGGGAGGTGGATTCAGACTTCCTAGAGGAACAAGAATGCCCCAGATCTGTGCACACACACAGGACATGCACACATACGTGGAACTGACAATTCCCCCATTCCTATTATTCTCTAGTTCCCCTGCCACTCATTCCCACATCTCCCTACCCAGTGTCCCGCCCCTCCACTCCACCTAACTCCCATACCTCTCTCAACTGACCCCCCCAATCTCTGTTTCCCCCGCCATCCCCATTTATCCTCATTCCTGGAACCTTTGTCGCTGAAACTCCAGACCTCATCCCTCCTATTCCTCCACTCCTCTACCCTTTAATACTCCTCCCCTTCCAGGAAGCATTCATATGTGTAATTCCTGCCCTCTCCCACAAATACTTTGACCCCTCCAGCCAATAAAATTGCCACCCATAACTCACAAATTGTAGCAATCTCCAGCCACTCAGTCCAAAAGTCCTTTTGTTTTAGGCTTGTGATTAACTTATCGTTACTTAGGTTAATTGAAGGGTGAGTTCACAGCCATCAATCTCAACCTCTCAATTTAACAGTACAAGACCATAGAAAGAAACAATTTATGCAGGGTGGGCTGCAAATCAGAAGTCTCTAGATCACGTGATCCCAAATTTAGCTCATAACACTACCCCATGCCTCCATGAGGCACTCCAAATTACTAAGTAATCTGTGGATGTCACAGCACTTACAAAGAGAAAAGCTTTAAAACATATAAAATGTCAGTGTTTCAGTATGGTTGCATGTTTACTGCAAAAAAACCCAAACGTTTTCTCAACTAGTGTTCTCAGTTGGGGTCCTCCAAAGATTTAGTGGATGCCATGCATTAACTTGGATAAAGCTCAACAGATGGAGACTATTTTGACCTGCATCACATCAGTAGGTTGGTCTCTACCTCTGCACAAAAATAGCTTGCCTAGAATTCTTTTTTAGAAAATGGCTATTCTTTTTAGAGGTTATATGTCTAGCAACCCCAAGCGCAAATGATCCCTACCCAGCACCCTCCTGAGGCAGGCCAAATTTCAAAGGAATCCAACTGAGCATGCCAATATTAGAGGATTTATAAAGTCCACCTTTAAACAGATTTTGTTATGCTGTCATCATCTTAGAGGACTTTCTAGTAGCACGCATGGTCCACTCTTTTCATTGATGTTATTTATCTCTCTTCTCTACAGCCCATCACTACTCTACCTAAAGCACTTTAAAGAGCTTTAAAATAAAACAAATATTCAGGATTAACAGACACCAGTAAACTGCAATTCTAATTTTAACCTGCCCAGTGTTTTACTTTGTTGATCCTGTTGTTATTATACGGAGTTCTCTTCTGGTTAGTTTAAGACAGCTTCCCCTGTTTTTTTATTTTGGGTTGAGACAATTCCCTTGTTTTTCACTAGGGACTCATTGCAGGATTCTCTTTCCTTTTGAGGATATTGTTAATGAAGTTCATGACTGGCAAACACAAAATGGATGCTGTTTTGAAAAAATTCATTTGGCTGGCCCAGTCTGTGTGATAGAATAAGCAGGGATGTTAGGTTAGTGGAACCAGAACATGGAAAACAACGATCAGGTAGAAATTACCTTATTTGTCAAAGGGGTAGGGATTTGAAATGAGAGTGTGCCCTTTAGAAAATAAGCACCTAACCCTTTTTGCACTACACTACAGTAGTTCAAGCTGATTAGAGTGTGCATTATTCTCCCTTTTTCACTTGAACAAATCAATTTGCTGCTTGACAAATAAGTACATAATGCAGAATGCCAACTTACAGATTGGTATCATTAAAGAGAGAGCATGGTTATACTGGCAAGGGACCATATTTCGCCTACATTTCAGATTGTGTGATAGAAACTTTGTTTATACAGGATACATGACCCATTACATCTACATTACTGCAAAAAAGCTAAGATATGGTCAAATGGGACCAAAATGGAAGTGTAAGTATTTAGAATCACATACATATACCACAAGCAACAGTGGCTGATTTCTTTATAGGCATGTCAGAGTTTGGAATTGATTTGTTATAACAGACATGTAACAGGAGTAACGCAAAATGTTTTGCACAATTTTTGAAGAAGGATTTTAATATTAAGTGCAAAAACCTCATGTGCTCTGTCTTTAGGGGAGTTAAGTAATTAGCCAATTTTCATTATAGCTCAAAATACACACCCAGATATTAAATCTAATGGATTAAATTTATTAAGGTTACATTCCAGAAATCTAACATTAATTTGATAGAAAGGTAGGGAAAAATCTGCCTTTAATATGGAGGTTCTATTACTATTTTAATTATTGTAATCAAAGTCTGAGGGAGAAGGATTAAGTTAAGCTGCGTCTTTAGTGTTGTCTCCTCTGCTGTATTGGTACAATGCAGTCTAATAAAAAAAAACCCCAACACTTTCCACTTTTAAATTATTCATGCTCTTTTTCATTAAAAAAACAAAAAGTCAATTTAAAAACTTAGTAAAATTTTTATGAAAGCCAGAGACCCACAATAACTCTGACTTTGCACTCCAAGGTAATGACCTCTCTTTATATTTCCTTTTCTTAATAAAAGCAAATTTAAAAATTTACGTCTTTCAAGAGGGATGATGCCCCATAAACAAAGCATAAGTATGCATAGCAGCGCTGCGGGTTGGATGTCTGTCACTCAAATCACTGTCATGCCTCAAGCTACCCTGATACAATCAGAAAAGAAAATGGAGTTAGTTAGATGGGTTTACAGGATGATGTCTGCCTGAGTGACAGATGTTTGTGCTCTAGCAACATTATGTGCATTCAATTTTTATTATAGAACAATTGCTTCTAATAGCTTTTATGTTTATGTTCAATATGTTGTAAATCCACCTCCATACACACAAAAAATGAACAGAGAAATCTTATGAATTGGTTTTCATATTTTTTTCCCAATAAATGTACTTTTTCTCAATAGAAAAGTAATTTGGGCAGCTGGTGAACTGTGGAGTTCACCAATCTACGAGTTCTCAGACACACACAAACCATGTCTTCATGGTTCAAGGAAGAACTGACATTACGCCCGAAAGGATTATCAATCATCAACTGCACAATATCATCTGTTGTAAATTGGGAGTCTGATTAATAACAGCGATTCAAGCATGTTCCTGAAAACTGTGATCTTTATTGACTAAGTGGACTGGTGGCCCTCTCTTTTCGTGTTATTTGCACTCAATTTGTGCTGCTTTCAGTTATTGATACAGTACATTACTATTTCTGTTATGATTGTTTTCCACATTATATAGTCAATAGAAAAGTGCCAGGTGAAGCAGGTAAAGTTTTCATCAATTTTGTATAAAAGACTTATTGCCCTACTTTAGATTTTCTTTTTCATTCATCAGCAACCTAATTGAGCCTTGATATTTCTTTTATATCATTTTTGAGATATCAAGAAAACAAACTCTAACCTTGCTGTTTATAAATAGTCCTTCCAGTTCTTATTCCTTGGGCCTGGTCTAGACTGGGGGCGGAGAGGCAGGAATCAATCTTAGTTACGCAACTTCAGCTACATGAATAACATAGCTGAAGTCGATGTACTTAGATCAACTTACTGTGGTGTCTTCACCACTGTGAGTCAAATACTGCCGCTCTCCCATCGACTCTGCCTGCACCTCTCATGGAGGTGGAGTACAGGAGTCAACGGGAGAGCACTCAGGGATCCATTTATCACATCTAGACTAGACGTGATAAATCAACCCCTGCTGGGTCAATCACTGCCCGGGTGTTTTATGAGTACTGAATGATTACACTCACCTTTATTCAAACAGATGGATTCAAATAATTCTTTTTGTAGATTCCTTTCTAGTCTAATTGTTTCTAACTTTTCATAATAGGTTTGCAATGATAACAGTAGGTGAATCAGAAAATGTATGGAGTGGATTGGTTAAGGAAATGGACTTCTGGGTTCTGATCCCAGTTGGTCTACTAAATTTGCTTTGCCATCATTGGCCTGTCAATTGTCATCTCAGGGCCTCAGTTCCCCTATCTGTAAAGGTCGCTGTGGTAACACTAACTTGCCTTGCTAGGGTACACATTTGTAAAGGGCTGTGACATCCTCTGGTGAAAACTGCTTCAGAAAAGTGCAGCACATTATTATAACTATTTTTTCTGGGAACCAAAAAAAAGAAACCATAAATCATTATAAAAATGTCAGATGTTTTACCCCACATACCTTTGGGGTTACGTTGTCATTGCTGGATAACACATAACTGGATGATTTGGAGACAGAAGACAGTAGAATCTCACCTAAGAGAGGCAAAATATAATACCAAAGGTTCTTAGAGATTCTGAAGAGAACAACATGAAAAATAAAGCTATATTTTCACCTAGTTATGAAAAGACACTCCAAAATCTTGTTTAGTATCAAAGTGCTGCCTCCTGAGTTATGTTATAGGTTCCATTCTTTATCTTGATCCACTGTCGTTTGTCTTTTGCTTATACCCATTTAATAAATTTACTAGTAGATTTACACTGAATATATTTGTGTTTACTCCTGGGGGAATTCTGCACCCCCGTGATCACGCCCCAAACGAGCCCCAGCATGGAACACTTCCTAGCTGCAGGACCTCATCAGTGTTTGGAGTGAGGAAGCTGTGCAATCACAGCTGCGCTCTAGCTGTAGAAATTATGATACCTATGGGCAGATATCAAAGTCCTTGCTGCTAAGGAGCCATGAACGGGACACGTTGCAGTGCAGGGTAAAAGTAAAGGAGCTGAGCAGTGCCCATTGCAAAGCTCGTGAGGGAAACCGCCGCTCAGGAGCTGCCCCCAAGACCTGCCGTTTTTACAAGGAGCTGGATGCCATACTTGGGTGTGACCCCACTGCCAATCCTAGGAGCACGATGGAGAGTTCAGAGCAGGGAGAAGTGGGGGAGGGTGTAGAGGAAGCTGAGAGTGAGGCTACTGGGGTGGAGGGAGACACCCCGGAGTCCCAGGAGGCTTGCAGCCAGGAACTCTTCTCAAGCCAGGAGGAGGCTAGCCAGTAGCAGCAGCTGGAACTTGTTGGTGAAGAAGAAGCAGAGGAGCGGGTTCCCGGTAAGCAGATTTTATTTTTAGGATGGAAATGTTTTGGGAGAGGAGGGTGGGGGTTACAGCTGACTGCATGCATGCCTAAATGTGGAATAGCCCATTGATTTGGTCTATCACGTCTCTGTAATCGGCCTTGGTAATCTCTTCAAAAGTTGCAGCTAGAGCGTGGGCAATGTGCTTGCACAAGTTTATAGGGAGAGCCACCGTGGTCCTTGTCCTGGTCAGGCTAACTCGTCCGATCCACTGTGCCGCGAGGGGTAGGGGGACCATTGCTGCACACAGGCAAGCTGCATAGGGACCAGGGCGGAATCCACATTGCTGTAGAAGACCCTCCCTCTCTTCCCAGGTAACACGCAGCAGTGATATATCTGGCAGTAGAAAAATCCTGTTGAAAATGTAGGGATAGTGTTCAGTGCAGGTCCCTAAGTAGCTGCTCTCTGCTTTCCCCAATGCACAGAAACCCCAGTGAGCCCTCAGGCAGTTCCCCTTCCCAGGTGGTCGTGGCAGAAACGCTCACCCCATTACTCGCCATGCGTTCGCCGCCGTGGCCTCTCTGTGCTATGTTTGGTATGTGTAAATGATGCTACAGACAGTCTACAAACTCCTTCACTGTGATAATAAACAATGTAGCCTCTGTATTAAATGTTTCTATTTCTGTTATTTTAAGTGTCCTTGAATCCTCTAGCCCTATCACTGCCTGCGCGAAGACTACAGAACTTGAGGAAAAATCCTAGGAAATCAAAAGAAGATTTGATCAAAGCAGTTATGAATCAGTACGCCAGAGACAGTAAGAGGCTGCAGGACTGGAGAGAAAATGCATGAGTGGAGGCAAACACAAAGCAGGAGAAAGGAATTGGCTACCAAGAAAAGCACAAAGCAGCTGATAAGCCTCCTGGCTCGCCAAACGGACTGTATGCAGTCTCTCGTAGCCATGCAGGCAGATCAGTACCTTAGTAACCCCCACCCCCCCCCCAAAGCTCTCTCCCTTGTTCCCTAGTGTTTGCACAAAACATCTTTCTCCAGCAGCCTGGTTCTTACCACCACCAGCTGCCCCCAACACCTGTACGTTCACCTACCAGCCCTGAGAACTACAACCCTTACCCTATGCACTCAACCCCCATCATGATGCAGCATATTAATCCTGAAGTGCAGCAGGCATTGAACAGCAATCCAAGCAGGACATATTCAAACCTCTGAATGTACAGTCCACCACCCTACCCCTCTGCCCTTTTATGTACTGTATTTTGAATAAATGATTTCTTGGCTTTTAAAACATTTTTTATTATTGCAGAAAGTGAGAAATACTGTACTCCAAGGGAAAAACGGGCACAGCAAAGGCACCAAATTACTGTTGGCTTTCAGCCTCAAATTGCTCCCTTAAGGCATCCCTAATCCTTGAAGCCCTTTGCTAGGCCTCTCTAGTAGCCCTGCTCTCTGGCTGTGCAAATTCAGCCTCTAGGCATCGAACCTTGGAGGTCCATTCCTCATTGAATGTTTCACCCTTCCCTTCACAAATATTATGGAGGGTACAGCACGTGGATATAACAGCGGAGATGCTGCTTTCCCCCAAATCTAGCTTCCCGTAGAGACACCTCCAGCAACCCTTTTAACGGCCAAAAGCACACTCCACAGTCATTCTGCACCGGCTCAGCCTGTAGTTGAACCGGTCCTTGCTCCTGTCAAGCTTCCCTGTATACGGTTTCATGAGCCATGGCATTAAGGGGTAAGCGGGGTCTCCAAGGATCACAATGGGCATTTCGACGTCCCCTACTGTGATCTTGCGGTCTGGGAAAAAAGTCCCAGCCAGCAGCTTCCTGAACAGGGCACTGTTCTGAAAGATGCGTGCATCATGCACCTTTCCAGGCCATCCTGAGTAAATGTCAGTGAAATGCCCACAGTGATCCACAAGCGCTTGGAGAACCACAGAGAAATACCCCTTGCGATTAATGTACTCGGATGCCAGGTGGGGTGGTAACAGAATAGGAATATGTGTCCCATCTATTGCCCCTCCACAGTTAGGGAAACCCATTTCTGCAAAGCCATCCACAATGTCCTGCACGTTCCCCAGAGTCACGGTTCTTCTTAGCAGGGTGCGATTAATGGCCATGCAAACTTGCATCAACAGTATTCCAACGGTCGACTTTCCCACTCCAAACTGGTTCGCGACTGATTGGTAGCTGTCTGGAGTTGCCAGCTTCCAGATTGCAATAGCCACCCGCTTCTCCACTGGCAGGGCAGCTCTCAATCTTGTGTCCCTGCGCTGCAGGGTAGGGGCGAGCTCAGCACACAGTCCCGTGAAAGTGGCTTTTCTCATCCGAAAGTTCTGCAGCCACTGCTCGTCATCCCAGGTTTGCAGGACGATGTGATCCCACCACCCAGTGCTCGTTTCCCGAGCCCAAAGGCGACGTTCCACGGTGCTGAGCACATCTGTTACTGCCACAAGCAATTTAGTGTCTTGCGCGTCAAGCGAATCAATATCATCGCCTGACTCCTCACTGTCACTTTGGAGCTGAAGGAATAGCTCCACTGCAAAACGTGATGTGCTGGCAACATTCTTCAGCAAGGTCCTCAGCAGCTCGGGCTCCATTTGTAACAGAAATCGCGCTGCAGACTCACAATGGCGCCAAACTGTAGCAAAGCACCACGGGGCGTTGGAACAGGAAGTGGAAAGATCCGCACCCTTCCGTCCCCTTCCCACAACCCACAGCCCCAAAATGGGACGAGGTGCTCTGAGGGATAGCTGCCCACAATGCACCACTCCCAACAGCGCTGCAAATGTGGCCACACTGCAGTGCTGGTAGCTGTCAGTGTGGCCACACTGCAGCGCTGGCCCTACACAGCTGTACGAACACAGCTGTAACTCCCAGCGCTGCACAAATGTAAGTGTAGCCATACCCTCATACTCTGTCCCATTCTGTTGCTGCACCCCGGGCTGTGAGGCATAGGGCTGTGTGAAGCAGCCTCTATTCCACAGGCAAAGCAGAAATGTAACAACTAAGCAGGCAGGCTGCTAATGTTTCCATTGTTAGTTAATTGTTCCCATTCTTAGTAAATGAAGACTCCTTTACCTTGCCAGAGCGGTGTAAAGGAGCTTTATTGTGAATGACAGTAATGGAATCCTCAGTTAGGAAGGTCTATGTGCTTTCTCGCTTTTTTTCCCGTGCCAGAGAAGCACAAGGAGGTGAGATTACAGCTCAGGATCTATTTTACTTAGCAATTTAAAAAAAGATGCAGGACAATGATTAGCAAAGCTGTATGACTTTCATGTGTGAAAGTCTGAGCAATTTAAAGCAACATTCTACTTTACAGAACACTAAACACCAAAATAAAAGTAACTTAATTTAAATGAAACTGGAATGCAAGGTATTGGTTGTCAAATATCTATAACTTAAAATTTCATGTGTTTAGGAAATGTTAAACAGTTATTGTGATTTTTTTTCTGTATAGTAGTTTAAATAAATTACCAAAATAAGTGAAACTGGTGAGATTATATTGCATATTTTGACAAATAAAATATGCAGAATTTTGCATTTTGGGGGCAGAATTTTGTATTTTTTGGAACAGACTCCCCCAGGTGTATTGTGTTCTATACTCAAGATGGTCAGCTGGAGAGTGAAGCATTACTTTTTTTAATTTGTTCCAATGTATGATAATATGAGTTCATATGCATTCCTTTAATCAAAAACTAGAATAAATTCTCTATAAAAGACTGGACTGACATGATTGGTTTTTTGGTTTTTTTTAAAACTCCCTTTCATCTTCCTCAGTTTAGCCTTTGTGAGAATCTACCAACTATTTCTTGTGTCAGAAACTAGACTAAATGACCTTTGGTCTCCTGGTGCACAGCAGTTTGTTTGTTTGTTTGTTTTTTTGAAGGCTGGGAAAACTCATGCCCACACCCATCCCTTTGGTACTATACATGAACGTGTATACTAATTGAGTTGGCAGATCCTCACAGAGCTTCTTTAATATTCTGGTGTAACAGAATTTACTCAAGATGATGTATCTTAGGGCTTGTCTACACTTGAAACCCAACAATGTTACAGCCAAAGTGCTGCACCGTATGGTGTTTCATATATAGACATTGCCTATGATGAGAGGAGGGAGTGTCCCATCAGTGCAGGTAATGCACCTTCCCCGGAAGGTGGTAGTTAAGTTGGCAGAAGAATTTTTCCATCAACCTAGAGCTGTCTGCACTGGGGGTTAGGTTGGCTTAACTATTTCAATCAGGGGTACGGATTTGTCACATCCTTGAGCGATGAAACTGGATTGACTTAACCTTTTAGTGTAGACCAGGCCTTAGTTTTGCCAAAACAATATTAGTGGCTACTGAATATATATACTGATATAGCAGGGATTGGCAACGTTTGGCATGCAGCACTCCAGGATAAGCATCCTGGTGGGTTGGGCTGGTTTGTTTACCACAGGTTCAGCTGATCCCACTGGCTGCGGTTCGCTGCTCCAGGCCAATGGGAGCTGCGGGAAGTGGCAGCCAGCACATCCCTCAGCCCGCGCAGCTTCTCACAGCCCCCATTGGCCTGGAGCGGCGAACCACAGCCAGTGGGAGCCGTGATCAGCTGAACCTGCGGATGTGGCAGGTAAACAAACCGTCCCAGCCCGCCAAAGGTTGCCGATCCCTGAGATATAGGAATGAAGCCAAATTCTCTGAAAATCTCCATCTGGTACAAAATGCAGACCCCATCTGAGATTTTATGCTGGGATTTTATGTTGTGTTTTATTAATTCTGTTTTCTCCAGCTCCAGAAAGAAATCACGGCCAGTGTGGAGCAGGCTGTCCAGCACAGTCTGAGATTTGCGGGGCATGTCATAAACATACAGCTAAGGTAGCATAAAATCCCTCTTTACCCTGTAAAGGGTTAATTCCTCTTTTACTTGTAAAGGTTAAGAAGCTCAGACAACCTGGTGGGCACCTGACCAAAAGGACCAATAAGGGGAGAAGATACTTTCAAAACTGTGGGAGAAGGTTTTTATTTGTATCTTTGTTCTGTTCTCTTCCAGACAATAAGGAACCAGGGCAGGAAAAACACATCTCCTTAAGCATATCTGGACCAAGCATCTAGTAATGCAGAAATAGTAAGTAATAGCAAAGAAATTATTGATTACTTTTTGTTTTAGCTTGTGAATTTTTCCTGTGCTAAGAGGGAGGTTTATCCCTGCTTTTGCAACTTTAAAGTTTTGCCTAGAGGGGAAATCCTCTGTGTTTTTAAATCTTTTGTTATTCTGTAAAGTACTTACCATTCTGATTTTACAGAGGTGATTCTTTTACCTTTTCTTTAATTAAAATTCTTCTTCTAAGAACCCAATTGAGTTTTCATTGTTCTTAAGATCCAGGGGTTTGGGTCTGTGTTCACCTGTACCAATTGGTGAGGATATTATCCTCAAGCCTTCCCCAGGAAAGGGGTGCAGGGCTTGGGGGAATATTTTGGGGGATAGGACTCCAAGTGGTTCTTTCCCTGATTATTTGTCTACATCACTTGGTGGTGCCAGCATACAGTTCAAAAACAAGGTAGAACTTGTGCCTTGGGAAAGTTTTAACTTAAGCTGGTAAAAATAAGCTTAGGAGGTCTTTCATGCGGGTCCCCACATCTGTACACCAGAGTTCAGAGTCGGGAAGGAACCCTGATACCCCCTCTTGATTTTTTTAAGGTTTTCATAACTTTAAAAGTGTTTTGGTATAGCTAACAACATTGTCTCAGCTCCATGGGTCGTAATGCTAGGCACTACTGTCTGCCATTGTGTTCCTAGACCTGCTGTTCCCCAGATTAGACAACATGATAGTAATAGCACCTGCAGCTGTCTTGTCTACACTAGCACCAACACTACTGCATACATGATAACAAGGTTGGAAATCTTTTTGCCAACATACCTAGTGAAAGAGTGTTAGGGAGCTAGGTCCAATCCCAAGAAGACCAAGAGCTTGAGTTTGGCTTTGTATACTATGAAGAGATGGCTCAGAGAATGGAGTGCCAACAAAAGAAGCTACCCAGACTGGAAGAGAGACAGGAGGTTATCACTGTATGTCACCTTAAAATGCCTCATGTCAATAGATAGTTTTCAATCAAACAAACCTGAATTAGCTTAGATGCTATTTGGTAAAAAGGAACTGCTATGTATTTTCTTACCAATAACTACTCAAAAGATGCAAACTTCATTGTGATTATTTACTAGTTGGATTTGCCTCTCTCCATTTAGACAAATTGTTTTATTGCTTAGTTGGTCTGGGAATAAGAAAACACTTCTGAACATTCACAACCTTAACGTAATAACTTGGATTTTAAAAGGCGTCACTTCTAGTAGAAGGTGCTGGAGTGGGGTGGGGGAGGGGCTGCAGAGCAGGCAGGAGGATTGGTTTGTTAGCGCTGTGGGGCCTGGGGATCTGCTGAAGCAGGAGTTGTCCTGCCTCTACCCTTTGGCAGGATGGCCTCTGCAGACATTTGGCAGAATTGGTGGCATCCTCCTGTGCCTGCTCGGTAGCCACTGTATGGAGATTCAGAAAGTACTAATTCTGTTTCAAACAGCATTTATTTCTGCCTGGATCTCCACATGGAAGTCAGGGGTTTGAGCAGGGGACAGTGCTACAGAAGGAAATCACAACCCACCCCTGCTCCCCTGCTCCCCCCCAAAAGAAGATCCAGAGGAGCACCCACAAGGAAACTCAGGGGAAGAGAAAAGTGTTTCTGAAACAGTACAGCCTACTTCCACGTGGCCAGGAAGAATGCTACCACTCTGCTTCTGTAAGCCAGGACACAGAGTGAATTACACCAATGTAACTGAGTGGAAAAATTGATTCCTTATGTTCGTTCAAGTTTCATTGTATGCTGAATTGTAGTAATGCATTCTATGAAGCGGTTAACACAAAGATCTATGCCAGGATACATCCTAACAGCTCCAGAGCAGGTGTTGCAATGGATTAACTGCCTGTCATTTAAAAAAAAACAACATTTAAATAGAAGGTAAACATCTAAACCTGCAAAACATTTGTATCCTTGCCCTCCTCTAACTTAATTACAGCCCAATTGATTAAATTAATGCTTTAGAAACACTCTTCTGGACTAAAATGACCATCAGTTTTCAGAGTATGTTGCATGTCTTACAGCTCAGTTATAAACCCCTCTAAAAGGGAGAGTCATAATGAAAATTCCGACAGCCTCTTAACTAAAGTAGGAAAAATTACATCATGATTCCCCTCAAAAAGGAACATAGAAAATATTTGGCTAGGCAAAAAGGATTTCTTAATAAGATCCTATTGTATTCTGGAGATACAATACATAAATAAAAGTGGCCAGTTTTTCCAAAAAAAGCTCACCACTCTCAATTTGTGGTCAGTTTTCAAAATACCTCAGGCTCCCATTTACACATCTTGCTCAATGGGAGCTGCTGGATGTGGAGAATCTTGCACCTTTACTGAGATACCTAAATGTGCATTTTGCTCTTTTGAAAATTTAGTCAATTTTTTTTTCCAGGTGCCTAAGCGGGAGATGGTTTTCTTTAAGGGAAGTATTCTGCATGAGACAGAAATGTTTGGCAAGGGGAAAGCACCCAACAGAAGTAGGTTCAGCAAGGAAAACTGACACCTTATGGACACCTTCTCAGGAGTGGCACTGCAAAAGTAAATAAAAAGATCAATTGGTGGGATATTGTGTAGGTGGAAGGATTCAGCTAGAGGGATGATTCCTCAAGGATGATATGGCCAACATTGATGTTCTCCCAGGAACTAAGACCTCTCTTGGAAGATGGAACTATGGACAGAAGCACAATATTTTGAACATGGAACTAAACACTATAATGATCCTTGTAGCATCAAAGAAAGCCATGGGGATTTTGGGCATGATCCAGTCCCACAGAAAGGAACGGGATAATTTCTGCTGACTTGAATGGGCTTTGCACATTGGACTTGGTGGATGTAAGAAGTAGCCTCAGGCATAGAGTCAGAGGAGGAAAAGCATCACAGGCAATTAAACAGCCCCCAGCAAGGCCAGCTGGCACAGGAGAGAGAAAAGACAAAGCCAAGGTAAGAACAGGCAGGGTATCTGAGAGTTGTAGACAGACTAGCAGGTGAGCAGCATTCAGGCAGAGTTATTGTCAGTGGCTGGCTAGCCAAGGACATTAACCAAACTCCCAGACATCCAAACAGTGGAGAAGTGAAAGCATCAGGAAGTGAACAACTGTGCATTAGAACTGCAGCTGACAGCACAGTGGGCATTGGTAGTGTGAAAATGCTGAGGAGTCAGGAGCTATGGTTTTGCTGCATATTGGGATGATAAGACAATGCAGTGGAAATAAGTGGCTTGTTCTTTCTCCCCACTGAAGTCAGGGGCAATATGCTCAGGCCCATTGTGTGTATACAAACAGGTAGTACGGATTAACAGAATTCAGTTCACACACATTTCCTTAAATGCCCTGAGTTTAATTCAAAATTAAATTACCTCCTAGCCCAGATGCTTTGTTCAGCGAATGTACTGATCTGTGTGGACATCAAAGCCACGTTGCATCAATTGTAACAGCCTCCATCTACAGAAGAACCTGCACACACCTGCCTGCCTCCTCTGTGGGCTGTTGAAGACCTCAGGAATCATGTTTGGGCCTGGCACTAACACTCCCAATGAGCCCAGTCCTGTAGATTTTACCAGCCTGACTCATATCTTTAATTAAATAGGGCTGTTTTAGCCCTTTTACTGCTGGAAGATTCATCTTCTTTGACAGCAGGATAAACAGCAAAGGAAGAACTTTCACCTAGTCGCCATTTTCACCAGTAACATTGCTCTTCCTCTGATGGTTCTGCAGGTATTTAAAGCTGCACAGAAACAGGTAAATGAGCTCTCAACCTGGACGTTCCATCCTGCCCTTGTCACCTGCAGACTTCACCAGCAGAAGGCTCCAAAATGCCAGTTTTAATTTAAAAAAATGACATTCAATAGAACATGATGTTCATACATGGGAGGGACCTCGGTCCGCCACAGTTGGAGTTCACTGCTGCGCAGAGGCCAGAGACCACAAGGCCTAAGCATCACTCAAGTTCTGTTTTAGAGCCCTAACAGTTAAATTCACTCCCACCCAGAAGCCCAGCACAAGGCCATTGCACTACTTAGGTGGGGTGTCAGTGGTGCATAAGCCGTATGCTGTTCCTATGGGCTTAAGTGGGACTTGAGAGAGGCATAGTTTGCACAAAGATAAATTTCACCCCATGAGAACTTTCAGAGCCATGCAATGAAACACATATGGGCAGCTTTCATTTCCACTGCCATTAGTGCCATGCAGGGAGCCAGAATTGCTATTAGTTACCAGCTCATATTTCTAGATCCCATGCATGTCTGCTCTATTTGGAATGCGCAATGAACATATTCAGCCTGGCAACAGTGATTTACATCATCCTCTTGCCCCTGAAGTTCTTTTTCTCTGACTGGATAGCAATGTCCTCCTGCCGGATGCCTGCTGCTTTGTCCACCTGTTTAGAATTTACTTCCAAAATTCATCTCAACTGCACTGTTTTGCTCCTGAAAAGACGCAAGTGAATATGTTTACAAATTCTTAATGGACTCTTAGATCCCTTCTGCACTGAGATTCTGCAGTGTCAATCCAATTCTATGATTTGTGTTTCTGACCTTATGATAAAAGTCCCCCAGCCCAAAGGAAATATGTTAATTTGATTCCTGAAACGCACATAAACATGCAAACCACACACATTTCATCACAATTAACATTATAGCTCTTGTGTTTTCTAATACGAATCAGGGGAAAATGTACTGTATCATGGTTTAAAGTATATCCTGAGCTCTTAACATTCTAAACACATATAGAATACATTCCCCTTTTCCCCAGATGGAAAATTTCTATAAAATTTAATAGAGAATAATAACCTCTCTATAAAATATTTAAACCATCCCATAGACTATAACAGAGAATAATACCCCTATTATAAAATTCTATTGTATGGTTTAAGCAAGCTATAGCAAGAACCTCATTCTTTATTAAACCTTATACAGGAATTTCTTTCGAACCTTATTGGTTTCATCTCTGTTAAAGTGTATACCATATGGGACTGTAACATTTCCAACTGCACAGATATTCCCTCACACACACAGAAGTAGATATGTCCCTACTTTCTCCTCCCTTTCTCTAAACTAAATTATTATAGACTATTTTTAAAACTTATGGATTTCCAGAGTAAATGGACTCCTCAACTTGTAAGCATTATCATTAGTTGTCGTTGCGTTTGTGTGTGCATGTATGCATGCACACATGTGTAGACGGTGTGGTGAAAGTTGGTTAGCTTTGCATGTAATTTAATAAACCCCTATTGGAAAATGTAGGATTTCTGGAGCTAATTCTGCAGAACAGATGTATACTTTCCCCAAATGAAACACACGCATCTGTTTTCTAGAAATCAAAACAACAACAGGAGAAGCAATTGCACAAACAAGTTGAGGTTTGTTTTTCCACAGATGATTCTTATTTTTATATAGTTGAAAAATCCACAATGAAAGTATACACATTAGGTAATAAAGTGCATTAATTTTATTAAGATTTAGTAGGTCTCTTGGATAAAATGTTCATATACACGAGTTGTTCCTGAAAAAAAGAAAAAAAACCAAACAACCTAACAAAACTCTTCCTATATTTAAAAATAGTGCTTTTTTAGCTTACCTGGTTCCATTTAGTCACAGTTCCCTGATCTCTCTATCTGTGCATTTTTTCTGCTTCTATTACTTGTAGATCATTTTGTTTGTTCTAATAATCTGAATTTATGGTATGCAGTCAGGAACGGCTATGATCCAGAACAAACCCTGGTGATTAAATCTTCCTGCTTCATACACAAAGCTGATAGGAGGGCTATGTTACTTTTTAATGTAATGTAATGAATAACATTTTCTATATAACAACATTTTGTGCAGTCACAAAAGAATCAATAGAATAGGGTTACCGAAAGTGTCAATAATACCCCATCTAGAACTATAAAAATCTTAATGTAATTAAGCATTAGGATTAATTCCTTAATCCTTGTATTTTTCCTTGTCCATTTGAGAGATGCATCTCTAATTAAATTTCCCTTTGGTCACACTATTGAAAACAATATCATCTAGAACTCTAGTCACAGTCAGTATGTGTGGATAGCAGCAATAAGGCTGGGTAATTGCAGTATTAATAACTGGCATTTTATTGTGCCTGAAAGCAAAGTAACAGTATAGGAACTCACAGAGCAACTTGAAGCCACAGCCACACTTTGTAATATTTCTTCCCCTGATCACTTTTTCCTTTCTTTCTGATTTTTGCAAGCAGAGGAAGAATTGGGCTACAACCGTACAGTTGTTCCCAGTTCATTTTCTCCTCCTGGGTTTCTCATATGCAAGAAATGCTACTCTGGCAGCTCTAGTAGCTCTGTGATAAAGAGGAGCAAGTTTTAATAAACCTTGCTAAGCCTCTTCATTTATAGCACAGGGTAACTGTCTAAAGTGGTAGCCAGTTTAGCATATCTCTGTACCTTTGCAGAGACGTGAAGCATTACTGTAATGTTTTAAGATTGCTGAATAATTGCAGAAGAATTGGATTTCTCATTTCGGATAGCAAAACTTCTAACAGCCAGATCCTCAGCTGATGTCAATTGACTTCAGTGGTGCTACCCTGATTGATACTAGCTGAGGGGCTTGTCCCTAGATGTCTAAAACAGTATGGGTTACATAAAGTCTCCTTGCTAAGGATATGCAGAGATACCTGCTAACATATAGCTAACCCTTGCAGAATAAGTCCTGCTGTTCTTCCTAACACCACCTTTGGAGGCACTGCCATCATGCCATCACAGCTGGGGCAACTGAGAAAAAGTATTCTCTAATGGAAATATTGCCCCTTTATGGCAAGACCACCCCTTTGGGCCAATCAAATCACAGGTGCCATGATGTGGTCAAGCAACATCCTGGGCTAAGCAGTTATGGATCCCAATTAACAGATAGTGGACATGGAAGGATTATACCCCTCGTCATCTGATGTGTAAGAACACAACCAAAACTTTAATGTAATGTAGTGTTCACGAGTGTTGTATGGATGGGAGGGAGGGTATATAATCCTTAGTGAAAGCATTCTTCAGCCAGACAGAATTACTAGCTAAATGGGTGTAAGCAACCTAAACTAATATGGGACACCATTCTGATTCCCATGAAAATCAATGGGAATTTTGACAGCTTTCATTGACATATAGTTTCAACATGGTCTGGGGACTGGAACCATCACATACTTTTTTCTCTGCCCCTTTCATATGGCTCTGGGTCTTAAACACAGTGATATTCACATTCAGTAAACTATCACAAAGGTATGTTAAAAGACAAAAGGCCAGATTGTCAGCAGGTGTAAATTGACGTAGTTCTACCGAGTTCAGTGGAGCTTCACCATTTTATACCTCCGGAGGATTTGGCCTAATCATGTCTCTGACTAGCATATTTGCATTACAATCATGTGTGCTTGTCAAAACATAATTGATTTGTACATTCATCACATGAATACTAATCTGTTAGATAGCCACATGAACGAATAATTTTAAGGTCTGTAAAACTCTGAAGATATTTTAAGATTTTAGCTCTCATCTTCCTCGGGTTCAGTTCACCTAGTCTTCCACAATCATCTCCAGTTCCTTGACCCCTCCTGTGAGGCCCAGCTTTCCTCATGAGAACACAGTCTTTAGAACCTGAATTTCTTTCAGATGTCCCTCAACACTGTTGCCTTTTTGTGGACTCTCAGACCCACTTTCGGAATATCTGCGCTACAGAGCTCTGATTTCAGCATGGGTAGCCAGACCTGTGCTAGCTTTACTGGCACTAGCACACCTAAAAATAGCAGTGGAGACAGGGTGGCACATGCTTCAACATGAGCTAGCAACATGAATACGTACACAGGGTCTCCAGTACACTTATACAGCCCACACTGAAGCCTATGTGACCACCTCTATTATTTTTATCCAGGTTAGCACAGGTAAAGCTAGCAGAGTATGTGTACCCAAAATGTAGTCACACTTTGGGCTGTGGTGTAGACATACCCATAGGCTCCTGCTTCTTTGTTAGCATTTCCTCCATAGCCCCAGTCAGATATGGCTATTGCTACTGCCATTCAAGGTTGTGATCAGGGTTGAATCCAAGATTTCAGAGAACAGTTCAGGTCTAAACATCAGACTGGAACATGAATCTGAGGTGTTCAAATAATTGGTGTTGCACAGTAGTTTACAGGCCTAGTTGTGCCCTCATAGAAGTCTGGAGAAGTATCTTCACTGATTCAAGTGGGAGCAAGTTTTGGACCCTTAAATTTAACTTTTAAGGCAGGTTAAATTGAATTTAAAACAGCTTGATAGCATCCCCTTTATATATGTGACTATGGTGTCTTGACAAATCCTTCACACATTTTGTTTTAGTATTTTGAACTGTCTTTCTAGGACTACTTTTACTGTGCTTTACTCTGATTTAATGTTGCCTTTGTTCTTTGTTTCATTAAAAAAACAACCTCTTAAATACAGGTTTCCTAAGAGATGTTGTTATACACTGAGGGATGGCTTAAGGGAACCTTTAAAAGAATTCTTTCCTTTTACAAACTTTGTATTTTTCATGTAAAAAGATGAAAAACATGTTGCAACTTTAACAAATAGTTTCCTTATGTTAAATAGAAAATCATAAATGCCAACTTGTTTGCTTTTGATGCTTCTGAAGTGTTACTAGTCTTCTGAAGGAAAATGGAGAGACACTGGAAGACTTTGTTGAAGCGCCATCCAGTAATTTAAAAGTGAAGCATTTTAATTTTAGAAGACATGACAGCTCTCTCTCTCTCTCACTTCAGACTGGTGGACAAACAAAAAGCTTTGATGAGACATGTTAGAATGTATTGATTACTCTGCAAGTGCTTAAAAAAGATAGCAATATGGAAACATTACAGTGTGTATATTACTGTTTATTAGAACATTACACTTCAGAAACTTTCTGAATACACTATAGAAATAAGATTACACATTATGACTAATGTACACAGTGAAGGACTGTTTTGGTGGAGTGTTGAAACAGTTACTTAGTGAGCAAACTGAAAATGTTATTAAATTCCACTGATAATCTCTGTTCTGACCTAATTGTTTCCATTTTTTCATCTGTAATGTCATAAGAATGCATGGAGGATCATAACAGTCATAATGTTAGCATCAAGACTTGACACTTGCTTAGTTTAGCTGGGAGGTTTACACCATACTAATTAGTATTTACAACCGTAAGAAACTCTTCCTCCCCCTTCCCTCCCCACCCTCAAATATACACAGGATATGAAGTCAGTCAAGCTGCAGTGCAGTGGATTATGCTGACAGGGATCTATATTTGAAATGCCTTTGCTAAACTACACACACACACACACGTGCATGCGCACGCAAAGGTGGGTGTTTTTTGTTTGTTTGTTTTTCTAAGTAAAGCTTCCATAGAACATCATTGAAGTTGAATAAAATGCTTCATTATCTCAGCATTTCTTTCCTTCAGACATGTGGAATCTTTCCTCCTCCTTCCAAGAATGACAAAATAACATGAAAACATAAGCTGTTTGCTTGTGTTTCCTACCTAGTAAGTCTGGCTCACAGCCACTGGATTTTTTCTCCCCTTTTTCACGTAGGAGTGTTACAATATGCCATTTTCCTTTTGTTGCCTAGGTGCAGCAGTCTTTTCCAGAGTTTCTCTGGGTCAGATTCTGATCACATTTATATCAGCCTAGTGCTATAAGTTAGTGGTAGAGGAGTTACTTCTGATTTACACTGATTTAAGTGGGAGCAAAATCGGGTTCTCTCCCTCTCCTCTTCTCTCCTCTCCTCAGTAAAACACTTGGCAAATACAAATTTTTAAACTCCTACCAAGCATCCTTGGAGCTAATGCTGATCAAATTCTCCAGATTAAAATGTAACAGTGGGGACTAGTCTAACATGTCATTGCAGTTATTTGCTGGCAAGTGAGGGGAGGTGAGAATAAAGGTTAAACAGTGGGTAAAATCCTGACTCCTAGAAGACAATGGGAGTTTTGCTACTGACTTTAATAGGGGCAACATTTCTCCCAGTGTGCAGGAACAGGAGCAATGGATAACAGCAGTGGATTAATCCTTCAACTGCAGCTCAAGCTCTGAATAACTGATGGTTGCAAAGGGGTCCCTGATGAGGTTTGGGGCCATGGACACAATTTGCTCACAGCGTCACAGCACTAATTGGGCCAATGTATGGCTATTATTTCAGACCCAGGAAACCCTGTGCAACCCTTCTCTGCAAACTGTTTTCTTTAACATACTCTTAGGTCCAATCCTACATTCCAGTCCTTTCTCCACTTCTTTTCTGCATTGTTGTAGACACAGCCACCATGGAGCAGGGTTCTGGGAGGGAGGGGTTCATGGCCTCTTTATAGCATGCTGTGCAGTGGAATCATACTAGTTGGGAACATTTAAGTCCTTCTGTGCTCACAGAGGGAAAGAATGGGACTTCATTCTATATTGTGTCTGTATACGGCAACTATAGCACATATTGGGCCACATTCTGATATCATCACTCAAATGGAGGAGAACTTTACTGCACAAGTGGTTCCATGGGCTTCAGTAGGGCTACTTACATGAACAGATGCTCACCAATATAAGAAAGGGCACAGCACATTGTATTTTACAGATGTCTGACTGACCGATACAAATCCAAATTGGGTTATAATAACTCCAGTTTTAGTCAAATCCAAGCTAAGTACTGATGATGTCAAGTCCTTTGACTAAAATGCTCTGTCCATGCTAAGTGTTGGGAATTATAAGATTACAAAGGAACATCAAGGAATCAGCTGTGAGCCCTCATGCACATCCTGTGCCAGTGTAAGTGTGCAAAAGGAACCTCCTTGCACTCCTGCCCAGGCTACCTATGTCACTGGAGACTACAGGATAGAGACAGCAGTCACTGGGGGATTTCTTCTCTCCCCTGTTACAGGAGAGTAGGTGTGAGTGAATGGGGAGGGGTGAGTACTTTGTACTAGCAAAAGGGTTTTACTTTCCCCTGGAGCAGGGGAAAGCACAAGGTTGTGACTCTACACCATGCTTTTTCCTCAGACAGGGTGGTAAGGTTACATTCCCGCTCAAAGAAATTAAATTGGACAGTACAGAGATTTTAAAATAGAGGCACATTAATAAACACTGCACACTTCAGAGAAAGTTGGCCAGATTCTGCTCTCAGTTACACAAGAGCACCGAAGTGAATGGGAGTAGCCCCCATGTAGCTGAGAGCCAAATGCAGCTCAATGTGCACAAGAAGTTATCATTCCTTTTTTCAGGAACACAATGTCAGCTTGATAATATTCACTGTTTTGTTGTGAGTTGTCCGTGCACCTCCCCAAACAAATTGTCCCTCTGTGGTTTTATAATCATGGGAATATTTTTTCAACGGCCATATCAGAATGGTTGTATTCTGGCTCCCAACACCACTGGAAAATGGCCTATTGAATCATATCGGAAATTAGGGCAGAGTTGACTTCCTGGTAGACTCCAAACAATTAAACATCTCTCCTTGGAATGTACAGTCTGTTCTAGCTGGTTATTCATACAATATGTTGCTATTTGCTAGCCAGTAGTAATTACGGCAATCTCGGGGACTCCACCCATACAGCAGTATCTACTGTAGGAAAAAAGAGGGCAAGGAAATCAGCAGTCTTTCTATTGTTCTAGAAAATTTTATGCAAGATTTCCCTCCCCCACCCCCTGCCACCATGATCAGGGTCTGTACAATGTCTCTTAATCTTACTATGCATCTCGTTAGCCAAAACACTAAAGCAACTGCTGAGATTACCTGGACAATAAAACTGGAAAGTGTCTATCAAATATATTCAAACATTTTCTTACTTCTGTGCAGTGCTTTCTGGCCATGTAAGGCAAAACAACCACCTCCTCTTTGATTTTCAAATGAGAAAACAATCACTCCTTTTCTATAAGGCAGTGCCAAATGGTTCAGCAGAATTTAGAGACTGCCAGGCATTGCCAGCCCTCAGCTCCTGCAGTTTACCAAAGCGGCTAAGTGGGTTTTCTTTCTTAAAATAGCCACATTTTTATCTTCTTGCATGTCAAAATGTGCCACTTTCACATCAACTTCAGTGGACGATTCAACCATACCAAGCTCAGCATTATCAAGGAATTCAGAAGGGACTCGTGAGATTTTTCTATTTGAGGTTAAGAGGTAGGAATGGGGAGAATCCTTACAAATACTCCTCCAGCCAGACTAAGAAATTCATGGAAACATTTTAAATTGTTCAACATTTTGCAATAGATACATTTTATACTTTCAAATGTCCTAATCCCCATGTAGCAAACTGAACTGCATCAGTCATGTTACTTTGCAAGATGTGACACTGTTGCCCAGGACTCATACTTCCAGAATGCAGTAAGCAGCAAAGAGATGTAACCCAAATGGTTTTTTAAATGCCTATTAGCCAGAGTTTAGTCACCATTTCTTTGTGCTGTGCAGCCAACACAAATTAACTGGATTAATGTAAATAAATCTCTTTACCTGCTGAACTGTTTTGAACAACTGAATTTTGCTGAAAGAATAGTGTGTAATTAAGAATTTAGACCCTATGGCGATGGAAGCTATAAAAAACAGATTCAAAAATGAAATTTTATGTTTTTAAAAAATGCTGGCATTTAACATTGTGCACAATTTCATCACAGATTAGTCAATATAATTTTGCAGAATTTACTGTCATTCAGAAATGTAGAGGAATTCCAGTATCTCGAGAGAGTCTTTTTTTCTGGAATCCTCAATAAGGACTCCACTTCTTTGTTTCCCTACAGGCTTACTAGACAACGCCATGTCTGGGTCCCTCATCGTCTTCTCTACTCTTCCTCAGAAATCTCTCCTTTTAGACATCCCTACATTTGAAATTCTCTGAGGTCCAGTGCATCTGATAGTAAATCAGCAAAGGCCCTTGACTGCTGTTGCATTAAGCAAGTTCTGGGTCTTAGTGCATAAGGCACTCTAGGGAATATTTCCACTACAGAATGCATTAGATTTCAACTGTCTATATAAGGTTTAATTTATGATCTCTAGAAATGAAAGAACCTGCCCACTTGTGCCTGCTTTGTTTTTGAGATAGGGGAAGATTTTTAAGAGCACAAAGAGCAGGTTGGCATCCAACTCCCATTGAAAGTCACTGGAAGCTGGATTTCTATTTATGCCTTGGAAAATCTCCCCTGTAATCTGGTGAAGTCTACACTAAAGAACAGACATGAAATTCAAACACAAGAGCCGTAGCAAAAAGCCATGGCACACGGGGGTTGAAAGTGGCAGTAGTCTGGAGGTGCATCTGCTTGACGCTGCAGAGATCTTCAAAGTTTTTAAGAAGTCTGACTAGGAGTTTGTGCAGGAGGAAAGAGTCGAAGGAGCTCAGGAGAGCATTTCAGAGAGGTAGGGCGTGGAGGCATCAGTTAGGATTCATAGAGAAGAATGGAGCACAAGTCATCTTTTGAGGATCAGGATCACCTATTGTGCAGATTACTGGTGATTCAGGAAGAAGGAGGAATAGACTAGGGCTGTTGGAGCTTGAGAGATGCAGTATTGGCTGAGGTTAGGAAAATGGATCGAGAACTCCTTGTGCAATCTTTAAGGGTTGGTGTTTGTGGCTGAGAGAGGCAAAAGGCCCCACAGAGATAGGTATGTATGTATGGCATTGGTCAGTTTCTACAAAAGGTGCAGGTCAGTTTTTACATTATTTCATCCAAGTGGTTTAACAACTTTTCAATCAAAATAACTTTTCAGCAAGCTATTCGCGGGGCACAGGAGCAGATTAGGAGAATCTCTCATTTGTATTTTTCAGATCTTCATTCTTTCTACATGAAAAACAGAACGTGAGTCTACAACTTGCAATAATGTACTTCTCACAAATACCATAAACAACAACAGGCTAAATCATGTTAATACAAATTGCACAGAAAAATATGACCTGCCTAAGAGAATTCATGAAAGTGTGAAGGTCTGTGACCCCATGATGTACACTTTCAGCAAACGGGAAACCTTAGAGCAGCTCTAATGTTATGAAACAGTGACACTGACCTTGACAATTAAACCTGTCAATGTGCAGCCAGGCCTTTGCACTGTTACACCACCCAATATAATGGATTGATTTAGTTATAATGACCCCATAACTGTACCTCAGACACTGCCTGTTGGGCAGGAACAGATTTCTAATAGCACACTGTGGTATTATTTTTATTTATTACTATGATAGTGATGCCTAAGGAATAATGGCCTTGTTGTACCAGACATGCTCACTAGTCTCATGAGCACAACATTGACCTACTATGAATTACTGTCTCTCTCTCTCTCAGTTGTACATCTCCGGTGTGTGATATACCAGCAAATGGCCTTCCAGTGGGTCCAGGCAAAGCTGTACACAATCAATATGGAGGATTAAGCAGTTCAGCATTTCTTTACCTTCCTCCTCTCGTTGAACCAATGATATGCGCACCTTAGTAGAGGGAGCATGCCATGATGGGTTGGATGTTGTGGCCAGGCCCTTTTCCCACTCATTTTTCTTCTGGACACATGGCCTGTTTTTACTAGTGCCCCTTCTGTGTGCAGCTGCAGTGCACATCAACACAGTCCAGCATGTGCGAGAGAGATAGATCTAGGAGCAGACTGTTTTGTTTGCAGTTCAAGTGCCCTTGAAGTTGGAGTCTCTGCTTTTTCCTCACTTCCCTACTGCAGCACCCTACACATCTGACAGCAGTCAGGTTCAAAATATTTAGCACTGCAGTATTTAATTCAAGCCAAGAAAGATTAGTTCCTAGCAGCTGAAGTCCAAGCAGATTGCATTTCAAGCTATTTCACATTGTTTTTTTTTCCTTTTAATTATTCAGGTTAGAAATCAAATGTAGTGGTTACATTATGCTAATATCAAACTCATTAGTGTTAGGCTAAAAAATGTGGGAGATAGCCTGCCAAATGCTAAGTCTTTGCATTCACATTCATCCCAGTATAATTCATTGAAGTGGGAATTCATCTCTATACTCTGGATTAGAATTAAACTCTTGGCTTACTTAAAGAGCAATATAAAGAATCCTGGCTTGGAAGATGCTCCTAGGAAATACTATTGAACGTTGCTTCTTTCTGTTATTCTTTTGACTCATGTGCCATTATGCCCAGAGAGACCAATTCAAAGCTCCCCCAATGGGAACATTTCCAATGACTCCAATGGTCTCTGGATTAGACCCAGAGGGGGCATCAGTTTCAAACTGTGAGAGCTTTAGAGAAAGATGTGTGACAGACAGAGAGCCTGCTGTACATAGCATTATACAGTTAAAACATACTAAGAATTGTTCAGGTATCCTTAAACATAAAGAGGTCTGGGAATACAATAGGACATTTTGCTCCACATACCAGTACCCGTGACCCCAATGGAGACTGCCATATTTCCCTTGTCCTGCACATGGACTGTAATGTACAGATGGGGCCCATCTCTCACAGAATGGTCTACTGCATTGACTTGTATCTCATGCAAACTAGGCCTCTGTTTGCTACAGGATACTCTGGCCGCTCAGCCCTGGAGCCACCTCAGCTTCAGAGAGGGATGTTGCAGCAAAGGAATCTGCAGCCCCCAGGTCATTGGAAACAACCTGAGCTGTAGACATAGGTGCTGAGGATGCGGCAGCACCCCCTGGCTTGAAGTGGTTTCCACCACATCCAGGGTTTACAGTTCGGTTCTCAGCTCCCCCACTACACAAATTGTTATGGCACCCTAGCAGTAAATCCTGCTCCTCCTGCCCCCCAAAACAGAGCTGTTAACTGGTCTGGGCTCTGCCATCAAAATTAGGTAACTATGTCAATGGATTTTGTGGCACTAAAAGGAGAACTCTGGGGGAAAGTAGAAGGAACCACCCCTGAAAGAGAATCACCATATCAAATTTTTAGCCCTACGATAGGTTTTCAAAGGGTATCATAGAATATCTGGGCTGGAAGGGACCTCAGGAGGTCATCTAGTCCAAACTCCTGTTCAAAGCAGGACCAATCCCCAACTAAATCGTCCCAGCCAGGATGTTATCAAGCCTGACCTTAAAAACCTCTAAGGAAGGAGATTCCACCACCTCCCTAGGTAACCCATTCCAGTGCTTCACCACACTCCTAGTGAAACTTTTTTTCCTCATATCCAACCTAAGCCTCTCCCACTGCACCTTGAGACCATTACTCCTTGTTCTATCATCTGGTACCACTGAGAACAGTCTAGATCCATCCTCTTTGGAACCCCCCTTTCAGGTAGTTGAAAGCAGCATCAAATTCCCCCTCATTCTTCTCTTCTGCAGACTAAATAATCCCAGTTCCCTCAGCCTCTCTTCATAAGACATGTGCTCCAGCCCCCTAATAATTTCTGTTGCCCTCTGCTGGATTCCTTCCAATGTTTCCACATCCCTCTTGTAGCATGGGGCCAAAAATGGACACAGTACTCCAGATGAGGCCTCACCAAAGTTGAATAGACGGGAATGATCACGTCCCTCGATCTCCTGGTAATGCTCCTGCTTATACAGCCCAAAATACTGTTAGCCTTCTTGGAAACAAGGACACACTGTTGACTCATATCCAGCTTCTCATCGACTGTAACCCCATGGTCCTTTTCTGCAGAACCGCAGCCTAGCTACTTGGTCCTAGTCTGTAGCAGTGCATGGGATTCTTAAGTCTTAAGTGCAGGACTCTGCACTTGTCCTTGTTGAACCTCATCAGATTTCTTTTGGCTCAATCCTCTAATTTGTCTAGGTCCCTCTGTATCCCTACCTGCCAGTATATCACAGAGTAACAGGGTTGGAAGTGACCTCAGGAGGTCATCTAGTCCAATCCCCTCCTCAAAGCAGGACCAATCCCCAAACAGATTTTTGTCCCATATCCCTAAGTGGCCTCCTCAAGGATTGAGCTCACCACCCTGGGTTAGCAGACCAATGCTCAAACCACTGAGCTATCCCTCCCCCTCTATCACTCCCCCAGTTTAGTATCATCTGCAAACTTGCTGAGGGTGCAATCCACGCCATCCTCCAGATCATTAATGAAGATATTGAACAAAACCGGCCCCAGGACACCTTGATACTGGCTGCCAACTAGACATGGAGCCATTGATCACTACCAGTTGAGCCTGATGATCTAGACAGCTTTTTATCCACTATATAGTCCATTCATCCAGCCCATACTTCTTTAACTTGCTGGCAGGAATACTGTGAGAGACCTTATCAAAAGCTTTGCTTAAGGCAAGGAATAACATGTCCACTGCTTTCCCCTCATCCACAGAGCCAGTTATCTCATCATAGAAAGCAATTAGGTTAGTCAGGCATGACTTGCCCTTGGTGAATCCATGGTGACTGTTCCTGATCACTTTCCTCTCCTCAAAGTGCTTCAAAATTGATTCCTTGAGGACTTTCTCCATGGTTTTTCCCGGGACAGAGGTGAGGTTTGTCTGTTACAGCTATCCCCCTATTCCATTTTGTTTCTTACAGGTGTCCCCATACTCCATTTTGTTTTTGTTCTCCTCCTGTGGCCGCCCTTCCCTGGCTGTTAAGTTGTTTACCAGGGCCACTGCCCTTCTCAAAGGGAGGGCCCCTTAAGCTGTTTACCAAGAGCCATTGCCCTTCTCAAAAGGATGGCCACTTGTGCTGCGTGCTAAGTGGGACCACTGCCCTGTTCAAAGGGTTAGTCCTGTTATCACCTTGTTGAACCTGGGCTTGGTGTAGGGCAGGCAATGTCGAGAGCTGCAAGACCTATTGTGTTTTTAAGATCCTGGGCATGAGTCATAGGCCTCATGTGCTTTTGAGTCACCTATTGCACAGGACTCTGCCCAGGTATGTCTGTGTGCTCACCTGCAGTTTTTCCCTGTGCCTCCTCCCTTGTGACAGAGGGAGCCTATCAGGATCACTGGCAGGAAACTGCCTAAGTTTGCCTTTAATAACAGACATTTTTGAAACAAACATCAGAAAGGTTCCTGTATTGCTGCCTGGTCTGATCAGCCAGGGGCTTTGGGGGGTCCTTTCTCCACTCTCGTTTTATTTTTTAGCGTACCCCCGGTTTTTAACCTCCCCCGCAAGAACGAATTGCTGCCTGAGAGATCTCCTGATTATCAAGATCGTACCGAGCCCTCCTAGCTTCTTCTGATGTTATTGCTGCTTCTCCCTTTGCTGTTGCCTTGGGGACTGGTAAGAATCCCTCTGTAAAACTTCCCATACTTTTATTTTATTACTTTAGCTGCTGGCTCTTTTTCCCTGGCACACAGACTCAAGCTAAACCTTGGTCTGTGTCTTAAAACCTCTCTTAATCTCCGCTGTGCTTTGCTGCTAAAAATAAGCTTGTGCCGCTGCTAAGCTCTGCTCCCTGCTTTCAGCTGTATCCACTGCTGCAGCCACCATCCCTTGGCTTCCTTGGGGGCTGCCTTGGGAGCTGTATCCTGGGCACATACCACTCTGCCCTCTGTGACTAGCATAAGGTGCACCGTAGGTTTTGCTTTTTAGTTTAATAAGTCATAGTTTGCTAAGATTGTAGAGCTGGTAAGTTTCACCTGCCTTGTTACAGTTTGCTGTTTTGTTGCTCTGTATAGTTGCTTGTTATAGTTTGCTTAGAATTGTGATATTTGCTGTTTTGCCTAGTCGTTGATTAAGATAGATTTAAAAAAACCATTGCCTGGTTGTATTCTGTACCTGTTTTATTACTTTGTATAAGCTGCTTGTAATTTATATAAGTTTAATTAAGTTAGAGGATAGATAAGGTTTTTACTGCTTGAATTTGTCTTCCCGCTGTCCCAATCTCTCCCTGAACTTTCCCGTGTCTGTTTTTCCCCTGCTCCAATCTCCCTCTCTGTGTACTTCTCCGTGTCTCCCTGTGGTAACCCCTTGCTGCTCCCCCCTCCCCGCGTAACTTCCCAAACCCTTTGCCGCTTCTTTCCCTTTTTTTTGGGTGTCCCTCTAGCCCTTCTTTACACCTCTCTGCTGCCTCTCCCTGTATCCTCTGTGTTCGTGCCCCCGCTCCTCCGCTGTCCCCCCCTACTGAAGATCACCATCACACTGCTCCGTTTGTCTTCACCCCGCTGCTCCAGCAACTTCCCTGAAGTGCTCTCTGCTGCTGCAACCTGCTTCTTCCCTCAGCTGTCTTCCCCATTCTCCACGTGCCTTCCCATCACTTACACGTTCAGCGCCCTCCCCTCTTGCTGCTCCCAGACTCCCCTTAAGTGCGCTCCAGCTGCTCTTGACTCCCGTACTCCAGCCCGCAGGCTCCTGAAAACTGCTGCTCTGGGCTTCACCCCACAGGGCTTCAGAGTCTCTCGCTGCTTGCAGCTGCACTCTCCTCTCGTTAGTTACCACTAATCACTCACTCCCCTCCCTCCTCCCGCTTCTTGATCCAGCTTTTAGGTACACTCTTGCTATCACAGCCTCACAAATTAAGTCAGTAATTTTCTACATTGCATAATTTTACTTATCACCCATATTGTATTATTGCACTATGACTCACATTTTACTTCTGGTTATAACACCCCATTAGTTGCCTCAGTTTTTCCAATATACTTTGTATACCATTTTTATATAGAAGTTACCATTTTATTTTGCATTCCACACTGTATCTAGAGTTATTCCTATATAAAGTTGAGTTGCTTATTGACTGTACTGTATCCCATTGTGCTGAACCCCACTTACTGTACCCCACTGTTAAAACTCCCTACACTGTTCAATAAGAACCCCCCACATCATTGTCTATTGTAAACACCTTATACATCCCATCCCATCGCATTTCATTGTTAAATTCCCACCACTTCCTTTTTCCTTTAATAAAGAAATTAATTGGCACCCCACCTGTGCGGAAATTGCTCCCCAAGATCCCATATACCTGCAGGCAGGGACAAGGCTGACTGGCCTGTTGTTCCCTGGATCTTCCTTCTTCCCCTTTTTAAAGATGGGCACTACACATTAGCCCTTTTTCAGTCATCATGGACCTCCCCCGCTCGCCATGTGTTTTCACAATGGCTCTAAAATCACATCTGCCAACTCCTTTAGCACCCTCAGATGCAGTGCATCCAGCCCCATGGACTTGTGGTCATCTAGCTTTTCTAAATAGTCCTGAACCACTTCTTTCTCCACAGAGGGCTGGTCACCTCCTCCCCATACTGTGGTGCCCAGTGCAGTAGTCTGGGAGCTGACCTTGCTTTTTCAGGTATCTAAAAGGATGTCATCAGGAGGAGGGAGAAAACTTGTTCACCTTAGCCTCCAATGATAGAAAAAGAAGCAATGGGCTTAAGCTGCAGCAAGGGAGATTTAGGTTGGACATTAGGAAAAAGTTCCTAACTGTCAGGGTGGTTAAACACTGGAAAAGATTGCCTAGGGAAGTTGTGGAATCTCCATCTCTGGAGATATTTAAGAGTAGGTTAGATAAATGTCTATTAGGGATGGTCTAGACAATATTTGGTCCTGCCATGAGGGCAGGGGACTGGACTCGATGACCTCTCGAGGTCCCTTCCAGTCCTTGAGTCTATGAGTCTATAAGATAGAGGCAAAAAAACCATTGAATACATTAGCTTTTTCCACATCCTCTGCACTAGGTTGCCTCCCCCATACGGTAAGGGGCCCACACTTTCCTTGATCACCTTCTTGTTGCTAACATACTTGTAGAAACCCTTCTTGTTACTCTTAACATCCCTTGGTAGTTGCAACTCCAAGTGAGATTTGGCCTTCCTGATTTCACTCCTGCATGCCTCAGCAATATTTTTATTCTCCTCCCTAGTCATTTGTCCAATCTTCCACTTCTTGTAAGCTTCTTTTTTGTGTTTAATATCAGCAAGGATTTCACTGTTAAGCCAAGCTGGTCGCCTGCTATATTTACTATTCTTTTTACATATCTTTACATGAAAAGCGCTAGTCTTGCTAGAGATTAGATCTGAGACTTAGAGTTCCAAATTCAGGGACTTGTGTTGGCTAACCCCAAAGGGCTAAGTAATTCTTTAGATGATAAATAAAACCCCAACATGATGACATTTTTCACCTATTGGGCAAATGGTTTTGAACTCTAGCCTCAATTCCAGTAAATTCATTATATTATTTTATATTTTAATCATATATTATTCCACCTACAAAATGTTATATATAAAAAGTATGAGGTGGAGGAAATATCCCCCCTTATTTTTGTATGCATATGTAACACTGTCCATTTTACTTAACATTTCCCCCCTTAGTATTTGTTCTATGTAATTGCGTTATAAATTAATACAGAGGAACTATCCTCAAGACATTATCATGCTTTTGCCAGGGCTTTGCAGATTCTGCTGGTTCATGTTGAGCAGTTGCTGTATCTCAGGAATAATCTGATCTTCATAGGGTAGGGGCAGGGAATCTAAAAAACATTTGTTAAAGCTTTGCTCTGACATGGAAAGAAAAAAGCTTTTTCTGTAATCACTAGTTCCCCCTTGAGCCAAAACAACTTCAGAAATACTGAAGGCAGAGCTAGACAGGGCTGGTAGGCTAAAAGTGGTTGTAGGCTCTAAGCTACAATAGTAAAGAGTTCCCTGGCATTCATTCAACTTGAATAAAACTTGGAGAAAAAATAAAATGGAGCAGGTGTGTAGTTCTGAATTGATTTTCAGAGGGGCCGAGTATTTGCAGCTTCTCTTGTCTTCATTGGGAGATAGGAGAGCTCAGTGCCAGAGAGAATCCAACCAAATTTGTCCCCTAATATTTTCCCAGCCCAATTGTGGGTGAATGGACTGTTTATGGGGATGACTGGGTAGCAACATCATTTTGATTAGATGGTCATAAAGAGAATATTGCATGTTTCTGCCCTCCTTCCATTTGAATATTGTACAGTGATCTCCATTACATTCTTTCCACTTGCTGTTTACAAGAACTTTGCACTGCTCCATTGTTTCAGGAAATAACTCAGTAATGTTAATTAGTGGCCCAAGCAAAACTGTAGAGGTTTTAAATGGTGTCTGATATAAACCCCCAATTATTAGTGGTGATTAGAGGTCTGTAGGAAGGATAAAATCATCATCCTACTGCTAGCAAATAGGTCTTTTGAGGTTGAAACTGGATTTACTGGCTATATGTCTTCCTGAATCTGTAAAAAAACCTGAGCAAATTTTCTCCTATAAGAAGGTGGTGGACTAAACACCTGGAGGCTTCTAATAATTGATGATGAGAAACCAGGTACTCTTGAAGTTAGTTTTCTACATGACATGTATTTAGTTCTGTTTCTCAAAAATAAAAACACATCAGCTCCTTTAATGAAGAATAAGAGAAATATTGAGGAAGCTTTCAGATGGTTTCTTATCCTTGAAGTGACATTACCAGTCCTGCTGAGAATTAATGTGACTTGCAGAACATTAAGATGATGGGTTTGATTATTCAAAACCCCCAATATATAAGTTTTTTGTTTAAAATATTATTAATGAGTATTAATTTTAACAAGATGTGAGAAGAGGATTACAGCTCCTGAGCTATAGACTTCCTGTTTTTTCTGCCAGTAAGAGTGATAGTCATGACAGAGATTTGAAGAAATCATTCGGAAACAATTCCATCCCATAGTTGACCAGTAGGCAATGTACCCTAGAGACTAGGGTTTTGAGTGTAGTACAATAGAACATCAAAGCAAAGACTTTTACCACTTATATTTTTTGGTGTAAATCCACTAGCTAATAACAATAGTAGGATCTGGTGGTCTGGAGGGGAGTGGATCATGACTAGAGCTGGTCAAAAATCAAAATTTCTGTCCCATGGCACACTTTTGAAAGTTGTTTTCATCCAGAATTGGAATAAAAAGTTGAAATATCGATTTTTTTCCACAGACTGGAACCTTCAGAAAAAATTAATTTAATTGCTACCCTTGGTATTGAAACAAAATGTTTTGAAATGCCTGAACTGAAATGTTTTGATTCTGTTAATAGAATTGAACAACAACATATGGTTTTGGATCAGTTAAACATCAATCTATGTCCCCTAACTGCCATGGCACTTCACTCTTCCATTTTCCTGTATGGGTCAGCCCCCAATATTGACTACTTCTCTCATGATTCACTATATTGGTTCAACCAGCAGCAGACCACAATGCATTACGCGAGATGTAATCCAGCTGGGAACTTGCCCAATGGAGGAGATGGGGGAGGAGGCACTTGAACTACAACTCACATGGTGCACTGTGGCAGCTTACGCAGACACAGATTAATGTCAAACTGACTCAAAACAAAATGCTTGGCTTCAGTTCAACAAACCAAAACATCTTGATTGTGATCAATTTGCCCCCAAAATGGAATATTTTATGTTAATTTTTCTAATAGAATACCAAAAAAAAAATCAGCAAAATCCAAATTTTCCAACAGAAAATTTTGATTCTGCAGGCACTGCATTTTCCATCTAATATAATTTCAACAGAAAATTCTTGACCAACTTTAATCATGACACACTTAGCCAGTGTGATACGATCCCTGTTTTTTCTCCTTTGTTTTGGATACTTGTTACATTACTCAGACATGGAAACGGAAGTCTGCAGCCCACATTTCTGAGCATACTACAGAGGCAAGTTTGTTAAAATACTAACTGTACTAATTCTATTTGTAAACACCAAACATCTAGTTTTTATCTTTCACTTGAATTCCCCAGCCATATTTTTTAACTTGTAGCCAAACCTTTGCAGTTTATTTTAAGGTTATAAATAAGGCTTTTGGATTCGAAGATGTTGCCTGGCACTTTAAGCTAATTTTGCTCTTAGAGTTCCCACATGGTACTTACAGAAATGACTGTATCTGTAACCCAAAGACAAACTTCCTCTTATTCACTGTGGGAGAAATCTCTCAACTCTTTAACAACCAAGGATCTGCACTGGGATCCAAAAGAATGAGTTCTGGTTTATGGCACATATTGACTTATTAGAATACATTCTTTTTGATAATTTGCTTCCTATTTCACACTGATAGATATATTTTCAAATGGAATTTTGACCTTGATTTGGGCAGTGACATGATTAGTTAGGATATGTGAATCCACTACCAGTAATCACAATACCTTGCATAATTATTTTTTCTCCGTGTATTGTTCAAGGAGTCCCTGTAACACCTTCCAATGCAGCGCTTAATAAACAAGCAAATGAAAATTTCACCCTGATTAGTCACATGTCCACTGGACAGCTTTTGTGCAATGATTAGCACCATTCTTACAGTGAATACAAGCGTATACATCTTAACATGAAAACTAGATATGAAAATCTGCCAAGTGTAATCAGCATAAGAAATGCTTAGAAAATGGGATATCTCACAATGACAAATACCGTCCGTTGAGTGTGATTAACCCAAAGCAAAATCTGAGTTCACCCTGATGCATCAGTTAATCTGTTTAATATTGTTTCTAGGTCTGACAGCATTGCTTCTCTTTCTGAGCCAGCATCAGCAAACACAAGGCAGCCAAACAAAATATTTGCTGAACGAAGAACAAACTGGTAAGAAAGAAATTGTATTTTGCAGCCCCACACAGGCATTGTAAATACAGGAGAAAGATATTAAATTATTGCTATCAGTGCTTCTCCCTTTGCTCTAAGAGTTTCATTTCTTTCACTAATCTCAGAGTCCAGTTTCTCTTTCCTCTTCCAGGCTCTTTCTTCTTTCAGCATCCAGGGACCTATAACCCTCATTTTTATTTGCTTCCAAATTGATGCTTCTCTGCTCTGAAGCTTTTTGGTCTCTATCTGTTCCCAAACCTTTCTCCTCCTTTTTGCACCAAAATCATTCCTCTTCATTTCCCTTCACATACTTCCCCTCCTCCTTTCTCTAACTTGCTTTTTCCTCCTCTCTTTCTGACAGCTGCAACATCATGGGGCCTCTGAAAGCAAAACATTTGAAAAGGAAACAGCTGGAAGAGAAACCAGAGTAGATAAGTCTGATGAGCCAGAGCAGAGTTTGGAATATTGTCTGCAGGGAATGTAAATCTATCAGCCACAAACAACGTCAAAAAACATCCCAGTCAAGTGTTTCATTGGCAATGCTATGAATGATCTGAGACATATCTGCCCCTAGTGGTTACAGTTCAGCTCTGCAAATAGACTGTGCTTTACTAGGGAAAATAGACACAAGGTCCCTAAACCAAGGGGCTTTCATGCTGAAGTTAGGCCAAAGAGTTAGTAAAATGAGCACAGACACAGGCCCTAAAGTGCTCTGTGAGTGTGAGTGGGGGCTCTATGTGGGCATGAGGGCATGCTTGAATGGGATAATGGTCCTAGGAGGCATCGGGAGGACATAGTAAGCATTAGTATGGTGACATTTGTAGGGGGGCAGAGTTTCCCACAGAGAGGAGAAAGCTGGTAGGATTGCAGATTTATTGTTAATTTTTGCTAAGCATAATATCCCATTAAACATATTCATGTCTCCTTCTCTGTATCTAAAATAGCAGTTCCACCTCCTCCCAGTATATGTGATAGACTAGCACAGAGACAGTAAGGAGAATAGAGGAACAGACTTTGGCCACAGTCTGGTGTGAAAATGAAGAAATCAGGAGTCAGTGTTACTTTAACTCCCCTCTTCTAGGTTCATTTGCACTGGATGTGTGAGGTAAACTGACAGAATTGCTTGCCTCACAGATCATTTTGGGAGCTCCAGCAACGCAACTAACATGCAGAACAGCGTACTCAACAGGAACATTGCCAGGGCTTCAAATTCAGCTTCAACTAATGTACTTAAATGAAAATACTGCCTTATAAGGAAGAGTCACTGGCATAAGACTGCAGGTGACATGCTGAACGAGAGACTCAGTGTTGAGTCCCAGCGTTCTCTCCCAAAAACATTCTGTTTGCTTTACATCTATTATTCTTCCATCTGAACTTTTAAAAAATAAGACCTGTTAAGATGGCCTCAAATTCCTTTTAATTAATAGCTTTCCATAGGGTAAAGACGGTCTCTTCTTGTGTGTTTGTAAAGTGCCTAGTAAAAAAGGGGGCCCAAATCGTGTCTAGGGAATTTGTCAGTAATAAAGAAGTGATAAATATGGAATCTGATTCTCCGCTATGCCGGAGCTCTACATTGGTGTAGAGGAGAGATGGAACCCCTCACAGCTCTCTGATTTTCAGCACAGCTCCTGGCTGGTGGCTTTAACGTGCCACTGACATGAGTTCCCTTAGGGACCTAATCCCTGTGGAGACTCTGCAGAAAGATCCTCACCGTGTCATGCCCAATCTCCTGCCATGCCTCTTCCTGCCCTCAACAGAGCCCCTCTCTTCTTTCACTAGGGGGAGAAAAGCACAGGAGGCTGCAGAGCCTCTGCCATCCCATCGTTATCCTGGTGGAGATTCCCCGACAGAGGAGGAATTCTCCAGTGTTTTAGATTAACTTCCTGGTGCAAAATAACTTTGGCAGATTGGAGATTCAGGCTTATTATGATTATTTATTTGCACTGCAGTAGCGATTAGAGGTTCTAATAAAAACTGAGGTCCTGCTGTGCTAGGCCAAGCCCATAGTAAGAAACAGCTTTCACAGTCTAATCTGAGACAAGAAGAAACAAAGAGAGGAAGGGAAGAAATGAATAACAAACATAAGATCATGTGGCTTCATCATTTAGCTATTGTACAAGATGAAGGTTCTAGTGGTTTCCATTTTAAAGAAATAAAAGTAGATAACCCTGAGCGTCACACAACAATACAGTTATTGAAGGACTGATTTCTCATAGGCATGACAGGGTAAGTCCTGAGGAGTGAGTTGAATGAGGAGAGAGCAGTTACCCTGTAGATTAGTTCAGGGATTGCATTCCATGCATAAAGGACATGGTTTGGAAGAAGCTGACAAATGCGTGGATGAGACCCGCATAACTGACAGAGGAGAAGATAAGGGGGAGCCTAAGATAAGAGACTAAAGCACACAAGCAGAGAGAGGTAGAGAAGGATACCAGTTATTATTTCTTCCTCATACACATGACACATCAAGGAGCATGCATAGTAATGAGAGACACATTTGTATGACTTAGATGTTAGGAAGCGTTTTTTTCTTTCCTGCCATAAGCTCTACAGCTGAACTGAGTGGAATGGTGAACTTATGGAAATAACAATGGCAGGTTGTTGAGGTAAAACACTGTAATTCAAAAAACAATTAGGTGGTGTCCGGGCAGGGAGGGATGGAAATGAAGTGAGTGCATGGGAATGAGCTGTGATGGGCCAAATGGCCTTTAACTCATTCTCCAAAAAATGTCTTATACTCAGTCCTGATCTTTGTCAATGAAAGTTTAAAGTGGTGTCTGTTTTACAGTTCATAGCACTAAAGTGCAAGCCAGGCCAGTATTTATGGCAGCAGCAATGCATGTGCCTGTAATTGTCTTGGATCAGACTATGAAAGGGCAAACTCTGTTATACTCATTCTGTACTGAATAGCTATACTAGTACATACTGTATTATGCATTATACTTTTTCTATTCAAGTGAAAAATATGAGCTGATATATTCCCCATAATTTTATGATTGTTAGCAGTACATCAGCATCTGTAGAAAAATGTACACTGTGCATATGGTCAAACCAAACAACAAATCATGGGATGCGTGTGTAACACAACGTTTTATATATGTGGGAGTTGAGGAATGGAACTTGCATGCTTGTGTGCAAATGCAAGCAAAAGTTTAAGCTTCCTCCACATGTATTCAAGGTTTTACTTGCCATTATGAGAAGATCTAAGTCTCAGCAAGCTCATCAAGCAAAGATATTTTCACACAAAGCTTTAAAAAGAGACAGATGTTACCTATATTTTCAGTAAAAGGACTTCTAAAAATTACAGCCAAATCAATATTTCAGAGTGAATAATTCATTTGAGAAAATTTTGTCTCCATTTGATGATGGTATCTCCAGGTAAAGTACAATTTCCTCAAAATGTATCCATTCATTGCTTGAATTTACAAAGACTCTTTTTAAGAACTCTGTTGCGTGACAAGGTATTTGACAGGCAAGATGCAAAATTCAAGCTTTGTTGGTTGGTTTTAAAAAAAGGCACCTGGTACAGTTCTGATACCTAATTGGATGAGTATGACCCTGATAAGGAGGAGGAAGGCATAAAGAATTCACGGGGGGCACTGAATCTCTCAACAAGAGGCAACGGTTTAGGAAGAGGTACCAAATAAACAGGATTAGGGAAAATATTAACATTTTTTTCTTTTCTAGGCCTCACAGCTCTTGCAAAAATGTATGATTCCTATAAACATTAGGCTGCTATAACATTTACTAGATGAGTACAGATCATTTAAACTAGATAAATTAAAATTTTAATCTTTCATCACATATACACAGAAATAGTGGTCATGTGGATGCTTCCATTGCTAGTAATGGGTACCAGACTCCCTCCCCTTGCCTGGCAATGGAGACCCCTCCGATAGCCTTTGCAAAAGCAGAAATTCATTCAGCAATCACTCCACTGCTATGATCAGTACAAACACTCAGTTTTATTAACAGTCACCTTGATCAGCAGACCAACCAACTCAGAATCCAAACCACCCCAGCCCCAATCTCTCTATGATGGAAGCTTGGGTTCCCAAGTTTAGGTCTCTGCTTCTGTTGGCACCTGCTGCTGCAGTCTTGGTACTGGACTTCTCTGCTGGGTCTTGGCTGTCTTAGGCAATGTCTTATTTCCTCCAGCAAATGTGTTGTATGTACTACTCTGCCACATTGAATCATTACCCCAAAGCAAGTGTGTGTGTGCGTGCGCGCACGCACAAAGGCTTTGGGAGATTCTTGTCCAGTTCATTTAACTGACTATGTAAGAGCTTCTGCTGAGGGATTTAGGGAACCTGTCAAGTGCTACGTTACACATTGCCCTATATAAAATATACTAAATTACCTTTGCTGCTCACCAGCACTGAGACACAGAGGCCTATTGGTATCAGTTGGCAAAGGGTTCACTGTTCTGTAACAGGGACTGGGGTGAATCTATTGTTAACCTGCAAGCCAAAGTGAGGGCTGGCATAGCCAAGAGGAGATTGTTTAGGTGCTAACGGACTGGAAGTGTCAGGGAGCTGATTTCCAGTTAAACACCAGCAAGGCTCTCTCTGTTGTTGGATGGCAGAGCAGGGCAGCTCAGAGGATTCAGGGGGCCTGGGACAAAGCAATTTCAGGGGCCCCTTCTATAAAAAAAATTGCAATACTATATTATTGTGGGGGCCCCTGCAGGGCCCGATGCAAATTACCCCACTTGCTCCCCCCCACCCACAGGTGGCCCTGGAAAAAATAAACCTTCCGCATCTTGGCACAAACCCAGTTTTGAGAAAACATCTTTACAAGGTATCACTGGTTCTCAGCATCAGCTAGTGCTAAAAGGCACTAAAGCTCATTAAAAGGGTTGGACAAATATTTTCCAAAAAAAGTTTTTTTGGATTGGAAACTAGGGGGTTTTAAAAAGCAGAAAAAAATCACGGACAATGTCTGCTTTCCTTCAAAATTTGTTGTGGTTTTTTTAATTGAAAAGCTGAAATTAGTCTGCCAAAACCTGAATATGGTTTGGAGTTTCAGAAGTGTGTGGCCAAATATTTTCTGCTTGCTGTGTTTGATTGTTTAAAGAAACAATAAAAAATATTCTGCGTAAAAAAAATCCAAAACTTTTGAACCACTTCAGCTTGTGACCAAACACCTGAGCCCATCCAGTCAGAGATTTTTCCAGGTTTCTGATACTCTGCTGGCTTCCTTGACTCATATCTGTCTCCATAATTGTGGGTTCATTTAGGTTAGAACATAAGAACAGCCATATGGGATCAAACCAAAGGTCCATCCAGCCCAGTATCCTGTCTACTGACAATGGCCAATGCCAAGTGCCCCAGAGGGAGTGAACCTAACATGTAATGATCAAGTGATCTCTCTCCTACCATCCGTCTCCACCCTCTGACAAACAGAGGCCAGGGACACCATTCCTTACCCATCCTGGCCAACAGCCATTAATGGACTTAACCTCCACGCAATTATCTGTTTCCTAGATACTGGCTCCATGGGGTCCCTCACAAACTGGAGACGGTTACTGTGGGTTTGTCTTTAGTATAGCTTATGTACATACTCCACGAACTGAGCATTTGAGCTTGTTCCAGAATCTGGGATGAGCCTATGCTGTGACAACTGAAATGTTCAAAATAGCACATGCATGTGAATAGACACAGGGTGCTAAAATTAAATAAACGCAGGGGTTCTCAAACTTTGGGGTTGAGACCCCTCAGGGGGTCATGAGGTTATTACTGGGGGTCGCAAACTGTCAGCCTCCACCTCAAACCCCACTTTGCCTCCAGCATTTATAATAGTGTTAAATAAATAAAAAAGTGTTTTCAATTTATAAGGGGGGGGGGGTCGGGTCACACTCAGAGATTTGCTATGTGAAAGGAGTCACCAGTATAAAAGTTTGAGAATCACTGAATTAACCCCTCTGGAGCCTCAGGGAATGTAGGGGAGCGAGGTCTCTCTTGGTAGGGTTGGGAAGGATATTGCTCTTCTCATGTGATCCCTCCCCCAGTGGCTAATTTTAAATGAAGCTACCCTCCCCATACATGAATCTCCCTATGGCACTTAAATTAAATATAGACTATAATTTGGCATTTGAGAAGTGTAAGGGATGGTAGCCTCAATGGAAAAGCTAACCGCTTGGCTCTTCTGCAAGCCTCAAACTGCTGAATGAGCTTTAGGGTAGGGAAGGCTGTGACTTCCAAACAGCCTGGCCCTGCCCCCTATCCAACCCCCACCTACTTCCTGCCCCCCAACTGCCTGCGCCCCCTCAGAATCCCTGACCCATCCTGCTCCTTGTCCCCTCACCATCCCACAGGGACCCTACCCCCAACCACCACCCCGGGACCCCACCCATGCTCCCTGTCCCCTGACTGCCCCGACCCCCCCACTGAGTCCTGACAGACCCTCGGAATTCCCACAATCCAACCCCCCCATTCTCTGTCCCCTGACAGCCCCCCTCAACCTCTGCCCCCTCCCTGTGCCCTGACTGTCCCTGGGACTTACTGCCCCTTAGTCAACCCCCCCTCCCCGGCCCCCTTACCCTTACCCTTACCCGGAGTCTCAGTGCATCCAGCAGCTTCCCTCGACAACTACAGTGTGGCTCCGGCAGGGCCCCTAAGCTCCACCCTGCTCAGAGCCAAGTGATAAGGGGGCGGGGCTGCAAGCTCCGGGCCGAGAGAGGGAGCTGAGCTCATCTTGGAGCTCGCAGCCCCGCCCCCTTACCACGCGGCTCTGCGCGGGGCGGAGCTCAGGGGCTCCGCCGGAGCCACTCTGCAGCGCTGTTCAGGGACCTGGGGCAAATTGCTCCACTTGCCCCCCGCGCGGCCCTGTGGCAGAGTGATAACACAGTGACTCAGCGATGAGTACAGCCATCACAAGCACACAATGACAGCAGTAGAGGACAGAGAAAATTATTTTCCAAATAGCCAAGTCCTAATATCCCCAGAATAACGTTATCACCATAACTTGGCACTTTGGTATCTGCTAGTGCTCATGCACGCAGGCTTTATATTTGCTTACTGTGAGCATTTGTACTGATCACTTTAATGTCTACAGAAAATGAACACAAAAGGGGTATGAATACCAGCAAAGCAAATACATTTTAAGTTCAAGTTGAAATGTGATTAGAAAATAGCATGGCAGTAAACATCCAGACAGTGTGTCTGATAACTTTCTTATTTAGGAATACTCATTTTGTCTATGAGTTGGCATGAGGCTATGACTATAAGTTGGCTAATAGTGAAATGTTTACATCTTTGAAAATTTAAATTGATGCATATTACAAGTTTAAGTATTATTACTAAATCTTATATTATATTTTGGAACACTGTTGTCTAGTTAGCCGAGAAGGTGGACTCAGGAAACATCTTGGGAATTTGGCTACACTGCTGAAACTTTGCATATTAGGGTATGTTTACACTGCAGTTGGGGGTATGAATCACAGCTTGTGTAGGCATAGCTATACTAGGTAGATTAAAGCTAGAGTGGGTGTGCCTACAAGAGCTGCAGATCACACTTCTAATTGCAGTGTGGACATATCTTATGAACTTTATCACTAAGGGTATCAAACAAGCCAGGGAGAGAGAAAGAAGCTTTTATACAGGTTCTGTATTTGTGTCTTCCCCATCCTCCACACTAACTGGTTTGTTTGTTCTAGCCCCGTTTTAGTCTGTATGCTCTTTTGATCAGATATTGTCATTTCATATATGCTTGCACAATGCCTATCACAATGGGGTCTTGATTTGGCTGGCTTCTAGGTACTACTGCAATATAAATGAGAGTAATAATTGTTGCATTCATAATTGTCTGAATAAACCAGATCAAGTATCAGAGGGTAGCCGTGTTAGTCTGGATCTGTAAAAGCAGCAAAGAATCCTGTGGCACCTTATAGACTAACAGACGTTTTGGAGCATGAGCTTTCGTGGGTGAATACCCACTTCCTCAGATGCATCTGAGGAAGTGGGTATTCACCCACGAAAGCTCATGCTCCAAAACGTCTGTCAAACCAGATCAAGGCACTGTGAACCTCTTGACCATACTAGTTTCTTTTGTTCCTGTCAGGGCAGAAAAAGCCCTATGTCTGAATAATATAAAGCCACAGGGTTTAAAGGGTGAATTAGTGAACATATTGAAATCTTAGAATCATCATATAAGCATAGAAATGTAGGGATGGAAGGGACCTCAAGAATTCATCAAGTCCTACCCCGTACTCTATATCAGGACCAAATAAACCTAGCTCATCCCTGCTTCCAGTAATGGGGACTCCATGACCTCCCCTGGAAGCCTATTCCAGAGTTTAACTACCGTTATAGTTAGAAAGTTTTTCCTATTAGCTAACCTAAATCTCCCTTGCTGCAGATTAAGCCCATTACTTCTTGTGTCACCTTCAGTGGACATGGAGAACAATTGATCATCATCCTCTCTATAGCAGTTCTTACCATATTGGAAGACTTATCAGGTCTCCCCTCAGTCTTCTTTTTCCAAGACTATACATGTCCACTTTTTTTAACCTTTCCTCAAAAGTCAGGTTTTCTAAATCTTTCATCATTTGTGTTGCCCTCATCTGGACTCTTTCCAGTTAGTCCACATCTTTCCAAAATTGGGGTGCCCAGAATTGGATATAGTACTTTAGCTGGTACCTCAACAAGGCCAGTACAAAGGTACAATTGCCTCCTGTATTTTACATACAACACCCCTATTAATACACCCAGAATCACCCCAGCCTTTTTTGTAGCTGCATCGCATTGATAACTCATCTTCAGTTTGTGGTCTACTAGACTCTTCAGATCCTTTTCAGCAGTACTACCACCTAGCCACTTATTCCTCATTTTGTAGTTGTGCCTTTTACATTTCCTTTCTAAGTGAAGTACTTTGTTCTTGCCATTATTCAATTTTGTCCTGTTTGATTTAGACCAACTCTCCAATTTGTCAAGGTCATTTTGAATTTTAAACCTGTCCTCCAAAGTACTTGCAACCCCTCACAGCATGATGTCATATGCAAATTTTATAAGCATATTCCCTATTCCATTATCTAAGTCATTAATGAAAATACTGAATAGTACTGGGACCCCGTAAGACGCCACTAGATACACCCTCCAATTTGACAGCAAATCATTGATAACTATTCAACTAGGTTTGCATCCACCTTACAGTAATTTCATCTAGACCACATTCCCCTAGTTTGCTTAGGAGAATGTTATGCAGAACAGTGTCAAAAGCCTTACAAAAATCACAGTATATCATGTCTACTGCTTCCTCCCTCCCTACTAGGTAATCCCAACAAAAAAGGAAATTAAGTTGGTGTGACATTTATTCTTGACAAATTCATGCTGACTATTCCTTATAGCTCTATTATCCTACATATGCTTATAAACTGATTGTTTAATAATTTGCTCCATTATCTTTCCAGATATTGAAATTTGGCTAACTGGTCAATAATTACTCAGGTTTTCCTTTTCCCCCTTTTTAAAGATAGGTATTATCTTTGCTCTTCTCCAGCCTTTTAACACCTCTCCTGTCTTCCAGGAGTTCTGAAAGATAACTGCTAACAGTTCTAAGATTGCTTCAGCTAGTTTCTAAAGTACTCTAGGATGAATGTCATCAGGCCTGACAACCTAAATACATCTATTATTTAATTTATTTTTCTTTCCTATTTTGACTTGCATTCCTTCCCCCTGGTTAATATTAATTATGTTGAGTATGTGGTCATCATTAACCCTTTGTAGAGAAGACTGAGGCAATTCTGGCATTAAGGACTTCAGCATTCTTGATGTGGGGAGGGATAGCTCAGTGGTTTGAGCATTGGCCTGTTAAACCCAGGGTTGTGAGCTCAATCCTTGAGGGGCCATCTAGGGCAAAATCAGTACTTAGTCCTGCTAGTGAAGGCAGGGGGCTGAACTCAATGACCTTTCAGAGTCCATTCCAGCTCTGAGATAGGTATATTAGTTCTCAATCCCCACTAAGCAGAGGAGCTACACTTTTCTTTGTCTTTCTCTTGCTCTTAATGTATTTAAAGAACCTCTTCTTACTGACTATTATGACCCATGCCTGGTGTAACTCATTTTGTGCTGTAGCCTTTCTGATTTTGTCATACTTATGGTGTTCTTTTGTACTTGTCCATATCAATTTGACTAGCTCTCCACTTTTTGTAGGATTCTGTTTTGATTTTCAGGTCATTAAAGAGCACCTGATGGAGCCATACTGGTATCTAACTATTCTTCCTAATCTCCATTGCATTGGAATAGTTTACAGTGGTACCTTTAATATTGTCTTCTTGAGGAACTGCCAGCACTCTGGCACTCCCTTTCATTAGATTTTCTTCCCATGGGACCTTACCTACTAGTTCTCTGAGTTTGTTAAAGTCTTCTTTTTTGAAATGCATTATCCTTCTGCTGCTGCTGTCACTCCTTCCTATCATTTCATGATCACTGTCACACAAATTGACTTTCATTTTCATAATTGCTACCAATTCCTCCCAGTTGGTTAGAATCAAGTCTAAAATGATTGTCTCTCTGGTTACTTACTCCATTGTCTGGAACAAAAAGCTGTTCCCAATACATTCCAAGGACTTACTGGAAATTTTGTGTTTTGCCATCTTGCTTTCCCAACAGATGTCTGGGTAATTAAAGTACTCCACTGCAATCAGGTCCTGTGTTTTGGATATTTCAGTTATTTGTTTTAGAAATCCACCTCCTCTTCCTCATCTGGTGGTCCATAGAAGACCCCAACCAAGACATCATCCCTATTTTTTAATCCTTTTATCTTTCCCCAGGGACTCTCAGCTGGTCTGTCTCCCATCTCCTTTTGGACCTCAGTACAAGAGTATATATATCCCCTCCTCCCTTTTTCCCTGCCTATCCTTTCTAAACAAGCTATACCCTTCTATACCAATATTCCAGTCATTATACTTGCCCCATCAAGACTGTATTGCCAATAGAATAATAATTTAGCTTATGTACTAATACTTCCAGTTCTTCCTGTTTATTCCTCATATTCCTTGCATTTGTGTACAGACATCTAAAATGTTGATTAGATTCCCCTTGAGAAGATCTGAAATAACATAGCATCACCTAAGGTTCAGGGAACTTTCTATTTTCATATTCAGTTGAAAATTCAATTGAATTGAATAATCAGATTAATTGATATGTTTTCATTAAACTATTTGAAGATTAAATATTCAGCTAACAATGCTAATGCTGAAAGTACTGCTTTAGGTTACTCCCTTGCTGTGCACACAGAGACAGTCATTGAAGCACTGAACAACATTAGCTGAACTCTGTTTCCTGAGAAAGTGGACGTGGAATCCTTCCATCTGCAATGAAAACATTACTTTTCTGAAGAAGGTGGCATAATGCATTTAAGGGCACCTGGCAAACAAACATGGAAATGCCTATACATAAATAAAATAGCTGGATTAAAACCATTTACTTACCCGTGGGATCAGCACTAATGAGACTCTCTAGAGGAGGCAAGAACACCCTTAAAAATAAATAATAATGCTTTGCACCTATACAGAAACTCCAGAGATGAACAAATTATTCATAGTGAATAATTTGCCAGACAAACTTAGATTCTCTTTTCTGCTTACAGAGAGTATTACAGCAAATCAAAATTTCCCTTCATTTATTCAAATTTATTTTATTTTTTTTCATCTTTTTTGGACTGATAGGAAACAGTTCACTCTGAGACTGATACTTTATACTTGACCTTCAACCTGCGTTATTTAGCTATGATTGGTCATATGGCTGTTCTGTCCTATGGTTGCGTATGTGCACAAACATCTCCATCACAGCTAGTTTCAGGTTCCTGCAAACACTTCCTTACGTGACTTTGAAACGTTGTGCTTTTAAAACTTACTTGAATGTGATAACAGAAATGATGTGTATGGACAAACAAAGAGAATTCATACCAAATTCAAATAAATGTCCACACATTTGTCTTTAGCATATTCTCTTGGCTATGTAGAGTACAGTTCATCCATGGATCTAAAGCACTATCCAAAAGTGGGGGAATAAATCATGAAAGCGAAGGGAGGTTGCAGATTTCATAAAAAGAATATGCAATCCCAGGATAAAACATATATCTCATGAACTCCAATAGCTCAGTGAAAATTGCCAAGGAACTTTTGTCCCCTACAGCTGGTTTGAAAATTTTTGGAAGAAACAGACAATTCCAGTTCAATGAAATAGAAACATTTTGCGAGTATGAATCAATTTTGTTGATTTTTCCTAGGGAAAATTATCTAAACAATTCAATGAGGAAATGTTTCAACTCTTGTATTATAAATTATAACAACATAAAATTGCAATGATAGAGCTAAATTGACCTTTCAATATTTCCAAAACAAAATATTGCAGAAGTTTCATTTGCAAATTTCATTCCAATTTGGGATGAAATGAAATGTTGGAATTTCCCAGAGAATAGAACTTCTGTTTCCAACTATCTCTATTGTCTACTTATGCTTCAGTGTCCCACTCCATGGAAAAAGATTGGGTGGAGTTGTTTCTCTTTCATCTGCCAATATCTTGCCAATATGCTACCGCTTGAAGCAAAACTACTGTGCATGTGTCTCTCACCATTTCCATCGCACCTAGGCTGGTAGGTGTTTGTGTACAGATATTACTATTTTACAAATGGTCCATGTTATACATTGCCAATCTGTAAAAAATGCAAAACTGAGGCCTAAAAAATTACACCAAATAGATTGATAAAAAAGTCATCCCACACAAAACTTTTCACCAGTGTTGTCCAGCCCTAGTTTTTTCCCCCTCTCAGAATCATTCACTATTAGCTCTTTAATATCTTTATATCCTTCCTCCATCTACTGCTACAAAAATGAAAGGCAACATGGTGCTGTGGTTTTCTCACACAGTTGAGTCCTTTCATAGTTGACAAGTAGCTAAACAAAATTGATGAAATGTAGAGAATAAAGGCTGATTAAAAGGTAGATGGTATTTGTAACATTATTTTATTTGTTTTAAAGCAAAGGAAACAAGCTCCATAAAAACATCTTGATCTTTGAAAAGTACAATACTTGACATGTCACTGGAGAGTGTAGTAAGCTATGGTTTTAGTACGTTAGTTTGACTGTTTTGGGTTTACCAGCCAGATAAATTGCTCTAAGCACTTATTTTTAAAAATATAATTCAATAATTTAATCTAATTAAATTAAAAATGGAAAACACTGTCTTAACTCAATTATGCCATGCTTAGTTATGTCATGTAGTAACATACTAATCAAGTAATCCCATTTACTTCAAAGGGTTTCAGAATCTGAACCCATATAATTGGAGGTTGAAATCAACGAAGCTAGCAGCTGAGGATTTGGCTCATAATTTTAAACCAAACTTTGTACCACAAACCATTTTAAATAAAGGACGGAGATTTACAGTTTTTGGTCATCACCAGGGGGAATCCTAATACCAATCAGTTTTTGGAATACACTTAACTACAGGGCTGACAAAAATGTTTAGGTGCACCTACAAGAAATTACACATTTATAGTAGGAACCAACCTGGTTAAGATTTAACAAGAACTTTAGTCTGAATTACTAAAAGCTTTGTTAAACTTCATTGTTCATTTTCATAATGGCACTATTTTCTATTTTCTTCCAAGGCTGAATGTTGAAAAATACCATGAAATTACCTATGCTCAGAACATTTTGCAAGATGCATATTCACGTGAAATTTCACACCCAGGTTCCATGCTTTTAGATCTGTACCTAGACCACTAAGGGTTTTGAAGTGGCCCATCCCTAGTTTGTATTGTGACATTTTTATTGGAGTTGTGTATGCGAATTTACCCAGAGAGTGGTTGTGCTGTACCACTTTCCAGATGTTTTGTCAATTAAATGCAGGGAACGCATCAATGTATATAATTTATTGTACTGCTGAACTGAAAGTGCACAAAAACCAAATACTGCAGGACTATTTCATATTGTCAGTATCTACCATTACTTTGAACATGGCTCCAATATTGCAATAATATCTGCCAGTTGTGACTAACTGAGCCTCATATGAAATCAAATAGCATAGGAGTGGATGGAGCCAGGGCCAACGTCAGCTATTATGTGGCAGCTTGTCCTAAGGGGACACACTGACAGACATTCAAACTTTTGTTTGATATTTCTTATTGTGTTTTTCATAGAGAGACTACCTGTCTTGCAGCAATCATTTGTGAAGAAGACAAACAAGAATGAAAGGAAAGCAAAGGAACCTGCATCTCAAAACTCTTAGATTTGATAAAGTGGCACTTGCGGTTTTGGTTTTAATAACAATGGGCCAAACCACCAGTTATTAAATGGTACAGTAGAGAAGCTTGTGTGGGGCTAGCAGCCACATAATGGGATGGCAATATTTCTGACTGGAATCCAGTTAGAAAGGGAAGTTTCTCTTCACATATCCAGTATAGCAACATGGTTGCAGTGTACCCCCTAATGGAAAGGTGCCCAAATATCTAGATATATAGGGGAAGTGTGATGGGTAAAAGAATGTTCAGAAAGTTAATATAGCACAGATATGATTTTCAGCTTCTCTGGCAAAAGAACAAGCCAAGGAAGAGATTCTTCCTGAACTACAGGATAGCTGTAGTCATCCTACTGCTAGGATGTCAGTGCTTCAATTTAATCTTCTTTAGTTAGCACACACTGACAACGAAAACCTCAACTGAACATAACTAGGAGGGGCAGAACTGCACCTTATGTGCATCTTGAATATTACCTTGGCCAACATTCAAATGGGGGTCTATTAAGTGAGTGACAAGATAGCCTCCCCCCACATGAATTGTTAGGACTTGAGCTAGGCTGGTTCCAAAGAAAGTCATTCTCCATACCTGAGATGTTACTGAAAGTTTCTGATCTATTAATATAACTCAGAATAATTTCCAAATAAAAAAGACAAGATGTACCTGTCCTTTGCAGAAAGCATGTCGTACAACAGAACACCACAAATCATTAATCCGCTTTCAGCAAATATGGGGCTTGATCCAATGTCTACTGAAGTCAGTGTAAGGACTCCCATTGACTTCTACAAACATTGTATCAGACCAATAGTGAACTTCCTTCTTTCCCTTAAGTGTCCCCATCCTCTACATCATTGGCCTGACCCCAGCTAGAACCTTCCTTCTCTAGCCTCTTTCCCTCAGTGCCCTGACTATCCTAGATGTATTGTTCTGGCATCTTCCCACAGCTAGAGTCTTTGACACTCCTCATTCCTTTCTGTTCCTCCACTGACCACCTTAGGTTTCTGTGTCAGGGGAAGCTTCCAAGAGTGATCAATCTGAAGACAAAGATGGTCTGAAAGAATTGTTGAATACAGCCCTGAAAATACAGCATCACATTACAGAATGAGGGCGAATTGCTCAGCTGACTTAAATGAGCACAGCTCTGCTAATGCTAGTGGAGCTTTGTGGATTTATACCAGCTGAGGAGCTGGCCCAGTATCTTTAGTGGAACTATATAGATTTAGTGAACTGAGGATCTGACCCAGGTTTTGATGGATTGGGGTAAAGAGAAAGAAAAGCAGCCTAGGAGGGAACAGTGAATGGGAGTCACTGTTGGGGAAGCAATCATGTTTGGGAAGCAGGGTGAGGAGGTGATTTCTAATGTTGGGGAGATGGAAATATGAAATCAGTGGGAGAGAGAAGGACTTGGCTGGGAGAACAAAAAGGAGGGGCAAAATTATGGGGTGTGCTGAAGAGTGGGTGGACGCATCAGAGTACAGTGGTCAGCAGAGGAACAGAGAGTATGGGAAGAAAGGAGGATGGAGGAGAAATATATCAAAGTTTGGGTAAGCGACCAGACATTTTAGGATTAATCAGAGCTGATCCAAACCTCTAAACCATTGGAGGCGCACCGATCACTAATCTTGGCCCTTTCCTTAAAAAAACCCTACCAACATAACCAAATATAATCAATTACAGGACTCGTAACATGATGCAGTTGCAGTGGAATGGCCTGTATTTCGGCTATAGTAGCAGTGAGCTCTTTTTTCCTACATGTCACAGCTTATTGTAATTTACTATCTGAAGATTTCTAATTAAAACCATGTGCTGCACTTTTTATTTTCTTTCTTTCTTTTTTTTGGGGGGTGGGGAGAGGAAAGGGGGTACACACAAGGGGCTCTATGATTTCCATACTTTTGGCCAATTGTGAACTCATCTATCTCTCCACTAGTTTGTAGCCCAACTGTGTGTAATAAGATGACAATTCTGAGAATGATCTTTGGTTACACTCTATTGCTGTAAATTGCTGCTGTCCTCTAATGGACTGTAAAATATAAAACTAAACCACTTAGTCTGAAATAAGCTAAAATGAATGCTATAGTTCAGGAGAGAACGATCAGATTCTTTTAATTAAAGTAAGATCTTCATGCAGTAACTCATTTGCATTTTCTAAGGCTTTGAAGGTACATTTTGGATGTGATCCTAGCCCTTGATAAGCCCTTTTGTCCCAGTGCAATGGTGCAAAGGAGCTATAAAGCTGTCCTAACTGAGCAGAAGGGGATTATCCAGGTATGGAGGAATCCATGGAGATGTGATGCTGATTTAGCTAATTCTATGTCACCCTTCCCAGACAAAGGCTCTTGGGCAGTGGGCATCAAGGGACTTTACTGGGTAGAGGATGTGGCTACAGTGCTACTATTCTTTGGCAATCATTTGCTTGGGAAATGGACCCCAGAGGATTGTTACCACTCTACTTTGCACTAGTAGTTAAATTTCCTTCCCACCTCCCACCCAAAGGTGGTAGTTTACAGCCCCTCCTTGCTTTCTGGGTCCTGCTCAGAGTATAAATCAGCCAGACCCAAGAGCTGGCCCCATCATACCTACAGTATTATACAAGCATAAAACTCTTTCACAAAGGATGAGACATCTGCATTAAGATGTCTATAATTCATTTTTTGTACCATATCCAGATATGGGCATGTTTTCTACAATAAACAGGTTGGACTGACAGTCAAGCTCATTGAACTTCAGGCTGATTTCTTGTCACCTACAGCACTACTCAGATTCTGGAGCTGCGACTTTACCTGAAATCCTAACAATCTGAGTATGGAGCTGTCAGACAGGACAGTGCAGAACAGATACTGCAGAAATAAAGGCTAGACATGATGATTCAGAGCAGTTTGGTTTCATTGTGGTGGTTACTCCATCCTTCATCATTGGAGAGCTCTCTCATAAGTATCCCAATAAAGACAGACCATACAATGAAGTGGTTTTTACCACAGTGTCTATAAAAGAGAGACAACACCCCTAAAAATATCATATGCTAATCTTCATATTGCAGAATGACGGCGAGTTGCTCAGCTGTTTTAAATGACCATAGCTCTGCTAATCCCAGTGGAGCTTCGCAGATTTACACCTGCTGAGAATCTGGCTCAGTATCTTCACTGGAACTATACAGATTTAATGAACAGAGGATCTAGACCAGGTTTATGTTTTAAAAACTTTCAGTCTGATGTGGGCACTCATATGCAGAAGTTACATTCCTGCCTAATTGTTCATCTGCATGTGCAATTACTGAACTTCCATGCACAAATGCAAGGCAAAAATATATTAAACCTCTCTTTTGCAGAATTGGCCCTTAAGAAGATCAAACTTGGCACAGCAGCCATTCAGACTTACTTAGATAAAGGAAATGCGGTAGATATAATTTACCTAGATTTCAGTAAGGCGTTCGACACGGTTCCGCACGGGGAACTGTTAGTCAAATTGGAAAAGATGGGAATGAATATGAAAGTTGTAAGGTGGATAAGGAACTGGTTAAAGGGGAGACTCCAGAGGGTCGTATTGAAAGGTGAATTGTCAGGCTGGAGGGAGGTCACTAGTGGAGTCTCTCAAGGATCGGTTTTGGGACCGATCTTATTTAACCTTTTTATTACTGACCTTGGCACAAAGAGCGGGAATGTGCTAATAAAGTTTGCGGATGACACGAAGCTGGGGGGTATTGCTAACACGGAGAAGGACAGGGATACTATTCAGGAAGATCTAAACCACCTTGTAAACTGGAGTAATAGAAATAGGATGAAATACAATAGTGAAAAGTGCAAGGTTATGCATTTAGGAATTAATAATAAGAATTTTGGATATACGTTGGGGGCGCATCAGTTGGAAGCGACAGAGAAGGAGAAGGACCTTGGGGTACTGGTTGATAGCAGGATGACTATGAATCGCCAATGTGATACGGCTGTTAAAAAAGCAAATGCGATTTTGGGATGCATCAGGCGGGGTATTTCCTGCAAGGATAAGGAGGTGTTAGTACCGTTATACAAGGCGTTGGTGAGACCCCATCTGGAATACTGTGTGCAGTTCTGGTGTCCCATGTTCAAGAAGGATGAATTCAAACTGGAACAGGTTCAGAGACGGGCTACAAGGATGATCCGAGGAATGGAAAAACTGCCTTATGAAGGAGACTCAAAGAGCTTGGCTTGTTTAGCCTGGCCAAAAGAAGGCTGCGGGGGGATATGCTTGCTCTATATAAATATATCAGGGGGGTTAACGTTAGGGAGGGAGAGGAATTATTTAAGTTTAGTACTAATGTAGGCACGAGGACGAATGGGTATAAACTGGATATTAGGAAGTTTAGACTTGAAATTAGACGAAGGTTTCTAACCATTAGGGGAGTGAAGTTCTGGAACAGCCTTCCGAGGGAAGTAGTGGGGGCAAAAGACTTTTCTGGCTTTAAGACAAAGCTTGATAAGTATATGGAGGGGATGTTATGATAGGATTGTTAATTTGGGCAATTGATCTTGGATTACCACCAGATAGGTCTGCTCAATGGTCTGCGGGGAGATGTTGGATGGAATGGGAACTGAGTTACTGCAGAGAATTCCTTCTTGGGTGCTGGCTGGTGACTCTTGCCCACATGCTCAGGGTTTAGCTGATCGCCATATTTGGGGTCGGGAAGGAATTTTCCTCCAGGGCGGATTGGCAGGGGCCCTGGAGGTTTTTCGCCTTCCCCTGCAGCGTGGGGCACGGGTCGCTTGCTGGTGGTTTCTCTGCAGCTTGAGGTCTTCAAACCAATTTTGAGGATTTCAATAACTCGGTCCTGGGATAGGGGTTGTTATAAAATTGGATGGGTGGGGTTCTGTGGCCTGCCTTGTGCAGGAGGTCAGACTAGATGATCAGATTGGTCCCTTCTGACCTATGAGTCTATGAGTCTATGAGACCATGTAATTTCATTTTCTTTTACAGTTTTCCCTGTCACCAAGACTGGGTTAGTGTAGTTTTACTCTGAAGAATGAGTGCAGATAGAGTCATGATATTCTATTTTATTGTCTTAGGTAGAAATGTTCTCAATTTACATGTTTGGTTTTTTTTCACTCTAATTCCCAGACCAGCAAAATCAAATTTGGATACAAAAAAATCTTTTCTTTTCATGCATCATCAAAACTAACTTCATCCCTTTTGAAATCGTCTCATTTGTACCTCAATTACACATATAGTTCACCTCAGAGAGGTCAGAGTTAATTGGCAATGATATGGGAGAATGAAAGAACCCAGTTTGACTTTTGCATGCCAGGTACAGTGTGTATGAGTGGCAGTTAAACACACTGGAAGAAATCTGATATGAAATCACTGAGAAACAAACAGGGAACCCAGACCCTTTTCAGAGTATAGGCAGAGATTAATCAGAGAAAAATAATTTTTAAAAGTGGAGAATTTAGTTTTGTATCTTTTCACCATATAGCATCTTCCATAATCTTAAATCAGAGAATGTGGGAGCAACTGGCTCTTGATAAAAGGCTCATTGATATTTCTTCTCAATCTTTCATATTACATATCCTCATCTCCCTAATACATCTTATACCTCACCATAAATGGCAAGATGATAAGGTACAGAGAACAATTGGAAAGGTACAGACAATAGAAGACTTCATAATCAGACACCAGGGAATGAGATACAGCATCATACGCTTACAACTTTATACCAATGTTTAAAGAAAATGTCTGGGGAGATTAGCTACCTAATTCCCAGTAACATAAATGGGGACTACAGGGCTAAATCCCTGGGTACTGCTTTGGAAATATACCAGGGTTAAGGACCAAGACCCCCATGTTTGTCCTGTCTGGCCAGCACAATAACAGCATCTCTAATAGAATGTCGTGCCATTGCTGAAGTGCTTTCCCATTGTAAGCTGTATGATTTAGGTGGGGGTAAGTGTTTTATTCTTTGTGCGAAGAGTTATTGATGTACATGACTCTTACTGGCAATACTGGGAGTGGGGAGCCCAATTTCCCCGCTTGCTTTGCTGAGAAGTTAATGTACCTTGATTTGTTCCAAAGATCTTTGTTGGCGCACTCTGCAGCTCCAATCTCACAAAAATACTGTGCTAACCCATCTCACACAATAGCAGGTGACCTTTGGAAGGAGATCCTCACCCCTGAAATTGCTTCTAAGTGTGGTGACAGTCATTTGTCATTTTAAGAGCACAGCATCTCCAGCCAGAAGGGTACGTTAAGGTGGTGAAGTTGAAGTTTTTAAAAATGTGTTAGCACAAAGTGCTCCAAAATGAGGGTTAAACCTGGAGGGAAAGGCTGGGCAGCAAGTAAAGGAAATACATTCTGTTGTAAGTCTAACAGAAAATGTCTGTGCAAATTTAAGATACTTCTAATAATGGGAAAATGTAGAACCCTGTGTTTGCCTGCATTCTGACACCTGTAAATTATAAAAAGAAAGCCTGGGTTGCAATTCCAGTGAGACAGTTTGATTGTGGATAGAAGTATTCTTTCACCTTTTTTTCCTGGATATTCACCTCTCGTTGGATTGCATGTTCAGACCTGCATTCAGAAGGGAGCAGCAATATTATTTTAAGGTTATTGATTCTAAAGATGGCAAGGGAGAAATTCTAGGTCATTATGCTGCAAATACCTAAAGTGAGAAACCTGTCAAAAGGAAGCAGGATTCTTTAGTATTTGAGATAGATTGGAGATTGATGGAGAGAGACAGAACAAGAGCATGTGTGTGTTAAAGCTAAGTATGCTGTGTGGAAATGCACCACTAAAGTTCAGAGATCTCAGGATGTGATTCTTACATCCAGCATTATCCTGTAGTTAAGTGAAAATATTCAGGCCCAGATGTAAAGTCAACATTCCTTAAAAGCAGCTGTTGACTAATTTCAGATGTTTTAAGTTGTTTGCCTTATACAAGTCATAAAACATAACCAGACTTTTACTCTTAGGAGCATAGCACCGGACATGGTATATGCCTGGGTTACATAGTGGCTCTTGACATCATTTAGATGATATAAAGTCAAAAGTGCTCAGGCTTGTAAAACATTTTCAAGAAAGTAGCACTCAGAGGTATTGGGACTTAGCTACATTCTGCTGCAATGTATTACTCAAGTTCCATGCTCCCGAAGGAGGACGCAGGTGAGGTTTCTGTACTTTTTTTGGTAGGCGGTGTAATTGAATTCTGATGACCTGCAGCCTACATTACCACAGGGATCATCACAATACCAGCTGCCTGCCACCCACATGTCTCTCTAGACACTAATGCGTGGGGGCTCATTGATTAGATTAAGTTTTTGCAATCCAGTTATTATTTGCATTCTGGTTGTGTTCACAATTGTGCTAGGCACTGTGCACACACAGCAAAAAACAAAGTGTCTGCCCTGGGATGCTAGCAATCTAAAGTCCAATTCTGCAATCATCTTTACGCAGGCCAGTGGCGGCAGGTTTGTATAATTTTTGGTGGTGCCCAGAATGGGTCCAAATCCTGCCTCCCTCTCCACCTGCCTTGTAAGCTGATACATATATTTTTAAAGAATGTAAAAATGGACTGGAAACAGTAAGCGTTTAACAGTTTCCCTATATTGCACAATATCATTATCATAAAAAAGTATTTAACTAAGAATATTAACTTCATTAATACTCTTTTGAAACCAGCAAACACTCTTGAAACCCCTCAAAAGCAAAAAAGCTCTGTCTAATTCTCTATTGTACTCTAACCACGTAAATCTTGATCACTATAGATGAAAAATCTAAAAGATAAGAAAAAGAGTTGCTGCATCTTTCCTTTGTATCACTTCAGTTTGCAAGGCCGTCACTTGATGAATTACCCTTTTGTTCTTTTTCTCTGGGTAACTTTATTAAGAATTTATCCATTGTTGATTATTATTACACAAAATTAATGGGGTGGGGCCGAGGGGTTTGGAGTGTGGGAGGAGGCTCAGGGCTGGTCAGAGGGTTGGAGTGTGGAGGATGAGGGCTCTGGCTAGGGGTGCAGGTTCTGAGGTCAGGCAGGGCCAGGGATGAAGAGTTCTAACTTTAGGGTGCAGCAGGCAGGGTGCCCTGGGGCTGGGACCAGATAGGAGGACTCCATCCAGCCCTCTTCCCATTGGTGGCAGCAGCAGTGAGCTCCGGGGGAGAAGCCCCTCTCTCGTCCCCTTCCCCCACTGCATGACACTCACTCAAGCCCAGGCTGCTGCTCAGGGGATCCCTCTGAGTCACCTGCTGGGGGGCAGGGCTGCCATGCTGCTGCGCCTCCACCCCTTCTCCCTCCGCAGGCGCAGTAGTCAGCAGCAGCCAGCGGGGGAGTGCAGCTGTGGAGCTGCAGGGGGCAGCCATGTGCTGCCCAGGGCACAGGTGAGCCAGGGATGCTCAGGGGAGGTGCATGGGGCTGACAGGCAGGGGTGGGAGATGCTCCAGGGGAGGTGTGTGGGAGAAAGCCCCCGACCGAACATTGGCAAAGCCAGACTCCCAGGGCCCTGAATTTCTGGAGCATGGGCACCACTGGCCCATACAACTCACTGCCCCTGATGCAGGCTAACCCACTTGGGCTACGCATAGCTCTAGGATGTGTCTGCATAGCAGGGCCACCCAGAGGATTCAGGGGGCCTGGGGCAGGGCCGGGCCTTCAGTGGCAATTCAGCGGCGGGTCCTTCTCAGAGGGAAGGACTACCACCAAATTGCTTCTGAAGAATGAAGCGGCGGTGATAGAGCTGCTGCCGATTGCGGCTTTTTTCTTTTTTCTTGCTCGGTGCTCCGAGGCTTCAGCAGCACTTCAGCGAAGGGTCCTTCACTCGCTCCGAGTCTTCCGCTGCACTGAAGGACCCTCTGCCGAAGACCCAGAGATGAATGAAGGGTCTGCAGCCGAAAACCCAGAGCAGCTCGTGGGGCCCCAGGCCTGGGACAAATTGCCCCACTTGCCCCCCCCCACCTCTAAGCTGCCCTGCTGCACATAACTCATTGTGGGATCAGGGCTGAATTCTATCAAATTACAAAATTGGGCAAATAATTTGCTTGATATACTGGAAGAAAAGGGACTTTAAAATGGCCAAACTATCAATGTTGAAAAATCATGCATTCTGTTTGAGTGGTGAACATTTTAAACATCATCAGGCTGTTGACAAATATTCCTCATTGGCTATCTGACAAGCTTGGTCATTTTACATCAAGTGATAGAAAATTTTGTTCGGTATCCAATAATGTGATTTTGTAACAAATCTCTTATCTTACCATGCTTAAGTTATTCATGTTAAAAATATTTAGTGCAAATATTTGTCATTTGTCACTTCATGACAAATTGTCAGGCAAGGTGTCATATTACATAAAGACACCATTTGCTGTAATTATAGTACAATATTGTGCTCAAGAGGAAAAGTGGGGAAGATTTTAGATGCTCCAGGTGTTTAAGAAGAAGCAGAGACTTTCTTTATCCACCATGGGCCATTCATAGGTAAGTATATAAGTTGAATATAAAATGCCTAAAAAATCCTGGTTGAAGTGATGAGACAGCCTGTAAGGGGACAATGGTCTTTTTATTTCCACAGATTTCCATTCAAATTCTAGTTAATTCACTAGTACAAATGAGTTTTGTGGAACCATCTTTTTAATATTTAATGGCCGTATGGGCCTGGATTTGGAACTATGACCACAGCTCAGGAGGTGGGATGTAAGGATGGCTTTAAGTTAGAGCCAGTCAAAAAAGTATATATACTTGGAACAGTTTGTCCAAAAAAAAATCAGTTTTGTCAAAATCAAAATATTTCTCAGGAATGTGTCAGTTCTGATAAAGTTTTTCAGCAGGAAGAAGTCACGATGTTTTGTTTCAATAGTTTTGATTTTGTTTTGACATTTATAATATATTACAATTAATATTTTATAACAAAAATGAATAAATTGAAACAATTAGTTCAATGTATTTTTCCATTTTGCATAAAATTTTGGCTTTTTGTTTGAAAAAAAGTCAGTTTCCCTCTGAATGGAAATTCAGGTTCTCAGCTAGCTCTACTGTAAGTCACCTGGTGCTCCCCCTGATTCTAGGACAGCTCAGGTACTGGTCTGGATTCTGGCAAAGTTTAGAGCTGCCTGATATCCACTGAAGTGTATTCTGGATGCAGAAGGCCCTGCTGTTCTAGTTTTTGAGGATCAGCATGATATAAGGTTCTAAGCTACTCAAGGATTCCTCTACACTGTGACATCTTCTGGTGATGGAGCACAAACTGGTCCCTTTTTACCAGAAATTTATTTGATTTGTGTTGCAGACCCTTTGGCACAATAGGATGTCTATATAGGACTACAGAGGAGTCACGTAATATGCTAGGATTGTGTGTGGAAACATTACCACCATCTGCTTGCACTAAGCCTGGCTTAACTCAGTGTTAAATCCCTTATTTTATGAGCAGCAAATTACTCTCTCACTCAGACACTTCACAATGAACAAAAGGAAGAAGGAGGATCCGGGGAACTACAGGCCACTCAGCCTCACCTCAGTCCCTGGAAAAATCATGGAGCAGGTCCTCAAGGAATCAATTATGAAGCACTTTGAGGAGAGGAAAGTGATCGGGAACAGTCAGCATGGATTCACCAAGGGCAAGTCATGCCTGACTAACCTAATTGCCTTCTATGAGAAGATAACTGGGTCTGTGGATGAGGGGAAAGCAGTGGATGTGTTATGCCTTGACTTTAGCAAAGCTTTTGATATGGTCTTCCACAGTATTCTTGCCAGCAAGTTAAAATATGGGCTGGATGAACAGACTGTAGGGTGGATAGAAAGCTAGCTAGATCGTCGGGCTCAGCGAGTAGTGATCAATGGTTCCATGTCTAGCTGGCAGCCGGTATCAAGCGGAGTGCCCAAAGGATATGTCCTGGGGCCAGTTTTGTTCAATATCTTCATTAATGACCTGAAAGATGGCATGGGCTGCACTCTCAGCAAGTTTGCAGATGACGCTAAACTGGAAGGAGTGGTAGATATGCTGGAGGGTTAGGATAGAATACAGAGAGACCTAGACAAATTAGAGGTTTGGGCCAAAAGAAACCTGATGAGGTTCAACAAGGACAAGTGCAGAGTCCTGCACTTAGGATGAAAGAATCCAATGCACTGCTGCAGACTAGGGACTGAATGGCTAGGAAGTAGTTCTGCAGAAAAGGACCTAGGGGTTACAGTGGCCGAGAAGCTGGATATGAGTCAACAGTGTGCCCTTGTTGCCAAGAAGGCAAACGGCATTTTGGGATGTATAAGTTGGGGCATTGCCAGCAGATTGAGGGACATGAGCATTCCCCTCTATTTGACATTGGTGAGGCCTCATCTGGAGTACTGTGTCCAGTTTTGGGCTCCACACTACAAGAAGAATGTGGAAAAATTGGAGAGTCCAGCAGAGGGCAACAAAAATGATTAGGGGGCTGGAACACATGACTTATGAGGAGAGGCTGAGGGAACTGGGATTGTTTAGTCTGCAGAAGAGAAGAATGAAGAGGGATTTGAAAACGGCTTTCAACTATCTGAAAGGGGGTTCTAAAGAGGATGGATCTAGACTGTTCTCAGTGGTACCAGATGACAGAACAAGGAGTAATGGTCTCAAGTTGCAGTGGGTGAGGTTTAGGTTGTATATTAGGAAAAAACTTTTTCACTAGGAGGGTGGTGAAGCACTGGAATGGGTTACCTAGGGAGGTGGTGGAATCTCTTTCCTTAGAGGTTTTTAAGGTCAGGCTTTACAAAGTCCTGGCCCTGGATGATTTAGTTGGGAATTGGTCCTGCTTTGACCTCCTGAGGTCCCTTCCAACCCTTACATTCTATGATTCTATGAAATGGAAGTGCATTAGATGATATATATCTGTCCTTTGGTGTAATTACATAACAAAGACATTTCAGAATTATTTTTAAAAGAGAAAACAAAAAAATTCCTTAAATACAATGTACAAAAAAACCCCTTAGAAATAATACTGTCTGAGAAAGCACCCCCAAAATGAGGGCAAGATTTATATTTCTGCCTCTAAACTTCACCATGCAAAGCAGAAATAAGTTAATATTATAGATATAAAGAGCTACATTTTACTCTATACAACACTATTGGACTGGTGACTTAAAATGAATGGCCATCCGTTCATTGGGGCATCCTATGCTGATGATAAATAGCAAGAAATGCCTCTAGACATTTTTTCCTCTATTCATTGCTTATATTTCTGGTACTCGTAAGAATTGTCTGTTGTTTTTGTCATCAGGTGAGGGAAGAAGTGTGGTACCAACATTCACTCTTAGCATAGCCAAAAGGCTACCTGATCAAAAGCTTTTGCTATAGGACTCCTTGTGGTAAGACTGTCTTGGTAAACTTGCCAGCATTAATTTTCAGGAGTAGCAATTGGTGTTGTGTGAGTCTGTTTTTGGGAATCCAACTTGAAACACCTGAAAGAGGTCTAATTTTCAGAAGATGGATACTCAGCACTTTCTGAAAATCAGATGTGTACCCCAAAACTGGAGGATCCAAACTCACTTGTCACTTTTGCAAATGTGGGTCATCATTACCAGGTGCACATGTGCTAGAAGACATTTGGAATAAGTTGTTAGTATGCATCAATTTATCTAACAAATGGATTTGGGTTTAGGCATCCAAGAAACCAGGCTGAAATTTTAATGCTATTGAAGTCAATGAAATTTTGCTATGGACTTCAACTGAGCCAGGATTTCACCCCAGAGTCATGCATTAACTGTGAATGGCACTGTAACGGCATGCACTCATCTCTCGTGAACATCCCCTTGGCCTAGTATATGCACCTGCACACTCACTCTGTCTCCAGGCAGGGAGCCTTGGGTCACTGCTCTGTCCCAGAGTAGGGACAATGTCTTTGCTCTCTTGGGGCTTCCTGGCTACAACTCTCCAGCATAAAAAGAGAGAGAGTCAATTGGATATTTTGGCTAGGATACAAGTGTTCATAATATCTTGTAGCAAAGCAACAAGCCTTGCTTAGCTGCTATAATTATAGCACCTGGGTGAAGGTAGTTTAGTTTATGGAGTTTCTCCCTCAAAACTCCCACCAAGAGTTCGCTGCCGTCTAAAATGTTATCTCCCATATGCAAGCTAACAAACACTAGTATATGCAGAAGTTTAGTTTAACTCCTCTTCCAAAGCATGGCAGATTTTGCAGCTGCACTGCATCCTGCATAACTACAATGAGGGCTTGATGTGTTAAGGAGCCTTAGCCATGCTGGAAGACTGAGAGGAAGGAATAAGGGACACCATGCAAGTGGTGATGGTAGCAGAAGCCACTAAGCTGGTGCGGTTCAGAAGCCAGCATAATGCCGCAGTGGTGTCTTGGGGAGAGCTTTTATCTTCAGCAGTTTCCACACCTATGTAACAGTGTGGTTTGTGTTGTTTCCTTGTGCTAGCTGGTATTGGGGAAGATATGACCGCTCACTGAGTATTGTCAACCCCAAGCATTCAAAATCATGAGGCAGGCCCCCAAACATCACAAGATTGTACATTTGAGGCTGTTCATTTATATTCTGATTTTTGTGACTTTATGGTTGTTTTCAAGTATTTCTCTGCTTCTAATGGAAGTTTGCCGTTGAGGCCAGGGCTTCGCCCATAACCACGTTTAAAAGAAACAAAGCAGAGACTCTGGCATCTGGAGCTTTAAGAAAAAGACCTATAATGTGAGACTCCCATTAAAATTCCAGAAGTTGAGAACACTGCACTCTCCTGTCCAGATGTGGGACTTTCAGTACCTTCTTCCTAAGGAAACAAAAAAGAAGAGAGAATCCCTTGTATTCTGAGGGTATACGGTGCCAAGTCATTGTTGCTTCCTTTGTGGGTACACCCGGTACCTCCTCCCTGCTTCCATCTAGTGCATATACCCCTTATAGCAGCCATACCTGGACCCCAACAATTAAAGTTTGGTAACAACTTAGGTACAGAACAGTAAATCAATAGGAAATAAGATATATGAGGATATAGTTCTAGGGCTTACACGCAGCACAGTATTATTATAAAAGCTTTCTCTTCCAGTCTCTATCAGACAAGTGTAAGTGGAGAATAGATCCATATTGTATCTTTTGCACTGAATTATGCTCAGTAAAAAGTAAAATTGTATATTCTACAAGCCATGGAAATATAGGGTGGAATTTTTGAAAGTGCCTGAGTGACTTAGGAACAGAACTTTCATGAAAAGTCAATAGGATTTATGCTCCTGAGTGACTTAGGTGCTTTTGAAGTCCCATCCATACTCTTATAGAAGACACCTAAGAATGTGATGGGAATGAAACAAAAAGGGCCATATAGAAATTGCTCTAATAACCTGGAGATCTGAATGGAAAATGGTAACATTTCTAGAGAATTTTTAAAATCATCCCATAGAAATCCAGGGTGAGCAGTATCCACCTAACCTACTCCCATTAACTTCAGTCAGAGAAGACTTAGGTCAATACTGAATGCTTTTGGAAAAGAAATCACACCCCTAAAGCAGGGGATACAATTCTCTATTAAACTCTATAGGAGGGTTTCACAAAGTTCTATAGAAAGGCTGTCATTTGCTATTCAATTTTACAGAGGTTTTTCCCAAGGATAGAGAGAAGACTCTTTGCAAAGTGGTTTAATTTTCTGCTGTACCTGTCATTCCCAGAATGTAGGCAATTATTATTTCTGTCAGACACCTTACTGTACAGATAGACAGACATTGCCCTGAAGAATTTACAATCTAAGCCTCCAAATTCTGTAATTTATAACCCGCAGGCGATGCCCAAATAAAGTCAACTACAATGAATAGCCTGTGTACACATGCTATCAGTTGAAGGATTAGGGCCTAATATTGGCTACCCTTTCACCCCAAAATGTTGGGGCCACCTCCAGAACTCTCTGGGATAGCTCTTTAGCTGTGAATGTGTATAACTATCACTTTCCTTTATAGGGGAGTAGAAAGCAACTCCATCATTTGTCTCTTTTACCCTCTCTGCATGTGTGCTCAAAAGGACCTAATTATTAGCACCCTCCATCGTTACCCTGAAATTACATAAAGGAATTTCCACTGTGCTGGGTGGGCTACATCATAAAAATATTATGATGGAAGGTGTTAATGGCTGCCATCAAGCACCTCTTTATAGATAATTACAGATCTGGTTAAAGCCTGGTTCTTTCAGGCTAATGGAAGGAACAGTTAAGTGCCTTTATGTAGTGAGATAGCTGGAAACAATAGAAGCCTCCACCCAAGGGAATGGTCACTATTCCAAACCAAAATTGGATTGACTGAAAGCATTCCTTGATTACAAATACAGGGATGAGAGAGATCATTTGTAAACTGCAGGGTGTGAAGTGATGTGTCCCTGAGAGGGAACAGAGACACATAGCTTTTTGGGCTTGGGAATTTCTAAGTAAGGTAACTGCCTGCTGTTTGTTTCTACAGTGTTCAGGAAACACGACTCTCCATAAGTTTTTTGTAAATGAACAGGATTTCATGTACTTGACTCATAATATCAATGTCCTCTCCTAATGGAGAAAAAGCTGCAGTGCCCCAAACATTGGTTATCTGCTCAGGCCAAAGGGGCAATAACAAAACAATTTAGCAATATTAGCACTTCTCATTACACTGTTAGAAAATATTGATTTCATAAGTAAATACTTTTTCTACCATTTCTATCCTCCATGCTTCAGTCCTATTTGCTATACATTCCATATCTTACACTTTTAAAAGTGTATTGTCCATTGTTTCTCTTAACAAATGTGGCTTAAATATAGCAAACAGGGGTGGATTTGTGCTGAGATTATATATGGACTGGCAACAACTGTTACTGTACCGTGCATCTATCAATAGCTGTTTATTTTATTTTAAATCTGTAAAATCCCTTGATCTGTACAGTAATTTCCTTTTGTTCCAAGCTGTTAAAGGTGTCTTTGAACTACTCAGAAGGAACTATTCGTGTTCCCTCAAGACAAGGCCACTTTCATCATAAAAAATGAACACAGAAATCAAAGCAAAACACCAAAGGTGGGTGAACTCTGCACTACAACAAGATAAGAGTCTGGATGGCTGTGGAAAACTGTGAGTCATTATGATTTTAAATTGCTCTTGATTTGTGCAGGGGAACAGACCCAGTGCACTGCACCTTAATCTTTCTTCAGAGTTATCTTTTGTGTTTATTTTCTGCTCTCAGGATCTCTAAAAAATTCTACTCACTCTTTGTCACTGCCAGGAAAAAAACAACAACCTGTAAGCTCTCCCCTTGTTGATAAGTAGGTCTGGTTACTTATGGATAGATATCCTGTTGTGCTCGCCTCCTGTGGTCTTGAATTTTGTTATTGGTCCAACCACAGTGCTCTCTGGTCAGCATTCTTCACAAAATACATTTACATGAAAATCTGTCAGTTTAAGCTTAAAAAATAGCAAATAACCACCTAGCTACATGCTTCTGTTTGAAAAACATGTAACCAGAAGAAAATCTTCAAAATCTGGAATGAGAAGCAAGATCCTCAGATTGTAATCACAGAGAACATCCACTTTTGAAGTGTAATGTGTATAGACACTGATGCATTTCCAACATCAATGGAGCAGCAAAAGGAACATGCTAAAACAAAAACAAAAACCCCAACAATTTGGAGATATTGTAAAGAAAAAAGAATAAAAACATAAGACTTGATCTGGTGCTAGTGTAAATCAGCATAGCTCCACTGGAGGTAAAAGAAGTTATGCCAATTCACCCCAGCTAAGGTCCATGATTCAGGCAGCTAAAGAAAAATGTAAAGTAAAGTAAAAACATAGGCTTTGTACAGCTGAAAATGTTTTGGGCTAGTTGGTTTCAGGTAATTACTGGAATTAAATTAGTGTATTTGATTTACAATGCAATTTTTGGAATTAAATGGCAATTTCCATTTATTTGTCTGAACAGGAAGCAGTGTTATACGAGTTTCATGCTATTTTTCACTTGAACACAAACTCACATAACTAAGCCAAAATTATCTGGTCTTTTTTTGCAATTAAATAAAATACTCTTTTGTAATGGGCTCTTCTTGGTTATGCTGTTCTCTGAAATATGTGACTTTGCAAAGAATAGGAAAGAGATGAAAACCTGCAAGATGTATTATTTAAAAAGAAGAAAAGAAAAAGAAAAGAAAAGAAAAGAAAAGAAAAGAAAAAGAAAAGAAAAAGATCGCTAATCTAAACAAAACCAGAGGAAAAAAAACCCTCGGAAAATATTTCAGAAAAGGAGTATATTTAATTGACTGCAGCCTCAGGAGAGGCAATTTTTGTGCCAACAAGTTATGTGGATTTTATGTGCCTATTAGTCTGCTATTCAATTAAAAAATGTGCACTTACCATGGAAACTCCTGCGTCTCATGATACACATGCTAATTCTGAGATATTTCTATAAAAGCACTTTCTTAAAGCATATGCAAACACCACCAGCCATGATCTCTAGGTGTTAACAGTCACTAAAAGGAAAGGTAGTAAAGCACACAGATGAAGTGCCCTGTTTTATAATTAATTCTTTTTATAGTATAATTCTAATTCTGAAATACAGACCTACTTCCACACAGGAACATACCAGGATAAATCATATACATTACAATAAGCCACTGTAGAGTCCTGTAAAAGAAAAATGTCTACTTTTTAAAAGAGTCTTATATGAATGGATTCAAGATAGCAATGTTAAATAACCCCCCCCCTGCTTCAAATCTATTGGACATCCTTTCTTGTTTTCCTTTAGAAAATGAGTAAGATTTACACAGCCTGAGCCCCATGAGTCCAAGTTAGCTGACACGGGCCAGCTATGGGTGTTTAATTGCTGTGTAGACATACCCAATGAGTGCAGTGCCAGGCCTTAGTTGTGTAGAACAGTTACTATGAAAAATAAACCAAATTTGCAGGTACTTCCAAAGCCAGAGGAATTCAGTCTGGCATGGTAGGTTAGAAAGATTTTGTATTTTGACTAGTTAACCTACCTCAAAATCATGGCAGCTGCCATGTTAAAGGACGTCTCACTTAGAAATTATGCCCTAGTATTTATTCTTATAGAGATGTCACCCTATAAGTGATCTAGGTCAATTTTCTCATACAATATTTCCTCTGAAACTACTTGAGACACACATGACAAACAGAGGCTTATCTTCAAAGACCATTATATTGAAATGGCACAGACATATGAGCCCGTAGAATATTCATAAACCCTCTCTAGCAGTACAGACTATGTATGTGTGTGTTCCTGGAATCAGTAGGGAGTGATTAATACAAAGCCAGCCTTTGAAGCCCAACCAACCCAGGGGATAGCAAGATGGACTGGTTTTACTGGTTTGCAAGAAGCTGGGAGACAAAGCAGAACTTTAGGTATAAAAGGCTGAGTTCAACCTGATAGAGTCGTCTTCTTTCTGATCCAACAAAAAGACAAATATCTGGTCCAAAGGGGTGTGTAAGGGTGGAAGGTGAGGGATGACTCAATCCTTGCTGAAAAGTTCAAAGGATTTTGGCCTGCTAGAGCCTCATAGAACAGATTTTTGACCAATTTTTGATACGTGTAGGTCAGTTTATTTGTTTTGATATTGTTTCTCTGAATGCTTTTTATTTCTGAGTAAATATATTCTGCTCAGAAAAAGCTGGGTGGTCACTTATCATTCACAGAGAGAAAGCAAAGCACAGATGCGGGCCTTTAGGCAAACTGGCTTGCTGGGGATATCAGCTTGTGATCTGAAAGGTGTGCTTTGAGTTTCCCGCCTCATGAAGCCTGTAACACATTTTAGGGCCAAATTCTAAGCTCGTTTACCTCTTGTTCTCACGTCACAGAGCTCTCCTCCTCAAAGCTCTTCACTTGCCCCTACAAGCCCATTTGATCTCCACTCCAGGCTTTCCTCACCCCCATTCTCATCCCCTTCCTTTCACTTCATCTTAACAACTCACTCTCTTCTGGCTCTTTTCTCTCACAATACAAGCAAGTTCAAGTCTCTCACATTTGAAACCTTCCACCCTTGACCCCACTTGCTTCTCCAGCTACCATTCCCTCTCCCCCTTCTTCCTTCCATTTTAGAGCTCATTAAATGTGCTGTCTACAATCACTGACTGGAGTTCCTCTCCTCCAATTTCATTATGTATGAATTCCATTCTATATGAATTCCATTCAGAATGAGGGAGGCAACCTAGTGACAGAGGATGTGGAAAAAGCTAAAGTACTCAGTGCTTTTTTTGCCTCTGGCTTCATGAACAAGCACTTCCCAGACTGCTGCGCTGGGCAGCACAGCATGGGGAAGAGGTGACCAGCCCTATGTGGAGAAAGAAGTGGTTCAGGACTATTTAGAAAAGCTGGATGAGCATAAGTCCACGGGGCTGGAGGCGCTTCATCTGAGGATGATAAAGGAGTTGGTGGATGTGATTGCAGAGCCATTAGCCATTATCTTTGGAAACTCATGACATTTGGGGGAGGTCCCCGATGACTGGAAAAAGGCTAATGTGGCGCCCATCTTTAAAAAAGGAAAGAAGGAGGATCCGGAGAACTACAGGCCAGTCACCCTCACCTCAATCCCTGGAAAAATCATGGAGCAGGGACTGGTAGATACACTGGAGGGTAGGGATAGGATACAGAGGGACCTAGACAAATTAGAGGATTGGGCCAAAAGAAATCTGATGAGGTTCAACAAGGACAAGTGCAGAGTCCTGCACTTAGGACGGAAGAATCCAATGCACTGCTACAGACTAGGGACCAAATGGCTAGGCAGCAGTTCTGCAGAAAAGGACCATGGGGTTACAGTGGACAAGAAGCTGGATATGAGTCAACAGTGTGCCCTTGTTGCCAAGAAGGCTAATGGCATTTTGGACTGTATAAGTTGGGGCATTGCCAGCAGATCTAGAGACATGGTCATTCCCCTCTATTCGACATTGGTGAGGCCTCATCTGGAGTACTGTGTCCAGTTTTGGGCTCCACACTACAAGAAGGATGTGGAAAAATTGGAAAGAGTCCAGCAGAGGGCAACAAAAATGATTAGGGGGCTGGAACACATGACTTATGAGGAGAGGCTGAGAGAACTGAGATTATTTAGTTTGCAGAAGAGAAGAATGAGGGGGGATTTGATGCTGCTTTCAACTACCTGAAAGGGGGTTCCAAAGAGGATGGATCTAGACTGTTCTCAGTGGTACCAGATGATAGAACAAGAAGTAATGGTCCCAAGTTGCAGTGGGAGAGGTTAAGGTTGGATATTAGGAAAAACTTTTTCACTAGGAGGGTGGGGAAGCACTGGAATGGGTTACCTAAGGATGTGGTGGAATCTCCTTCCTTAGAGGTTTTTAAGGTCAGGCTTTACAAAGTTCTGGCCCTGGATGATTTAGTTGGGAATTGGTCCTGCTTTGAGTAGGGTGTTGGACTAGATGACCTCCTGAGGTCCCTTCCAACTCTTACATTCTATGATTCTATATCCTCTCCATACTGGCTTCTGGTCTTTGTACTCCACTGAAACTATTCTCATCTAAGTCTTTAATGACTTTTTCTTAGCTAAAGCACAGAACAGGTACTCTATCCTCATCTTCTTCGACCCAACAGCCACCTTTGACAGCTCTTCTCCTTGAAACCTGGTCCCCCTCCTCAACCTTAGCTTCAGCAACTGTCTTCTCCTGGTTATTCTCCATCCCTATGATCACTCTTTCATTGTGTCCTTTGGAGGATGCATCTCATCCCCCTCCAACTTCTGCAGGATGTTCCAGGTTTCCTTGGTCCCATTCTCCTCTCCCTCAATACCTTATATCTGAATAATCTCATCCATAAACTCAAATTCAGCTACCATCTCAATGCTAAGGACTCACTGATCTCTACTCCTGTCTCCTTCTGTCACAAACTAAAATCTTAACTTGCCCCTCTAGCATTTTGTAGTAGGTGTCTAGACATCAGCTTAAGATCATGATAGCCTAAACAGAACTTTTTCCACAACCACCCAAAAATTCTCCCTTTTACCTCCTCTTGACCACTGTTGAGGACACCACCATCCATCCACCACTCCGTCCTGTAACCTGGACATCGTCTTTGACTTGGACCTTTCTCTAGGTCTTCACCTCCAGGTCATGTTTATATTTTGTCTGTTCTTTCTGCACAGTATCTCTAAAATATAGCCTTTCCAATTGATACACACAGATAAAATTCTCTTCAGACTCTTGATTACCGCATCCTTTTCTCTCGTCTTGACAAATGCAGTCTTGCCCAGCTCATGTCCATTCACAAATGCTGCTGCAAAGAATATTTCCCTTGCCCATTGCTTTGACCATGCCACCCTCTTCTTTGCATCCATTCATAGGTGCCCTCTCCTCCATTATGCAACATAAGCAGCTTGTCTTAACTAGAGCTGTGAGGGGAAAGTTAACCCCATTTTGTGCAAGATGTTAATATTTCAAAAATTGGTTTAATTCTGATTTGGAAAAAAATGAAATTCTCCAAGACACAGCATTACAGTTCTCTGTTTCTAGTGAAGGCAAGCAAATTATGTTTGATGCATGGCAGACTACCTGGAGCCAGAGTCCCTGCACACCTTGGGATATTGGGCTGCAGAGAAACCACAATCCCAGGCTCCTGGTTCCCCCTTAATCCTGCCTGGCAGGCTACAGGATCCCAGCTGGTGAGTGGTGGAGGAGCTGGCATCCTGTGAGTCTCCCACCAGAGATGGAGGATTTGGCATTTCAGCTTTCAGGCTCCTAGTTTCCCATCAGACTGCCTGGCAGGCTGCCAAGGTGCTGGGAGCCTGAAACCATCAGAGCTGGGAACTTCGACAGTTGGGACATGCAGCATGCAGCAATTGATCTGACAGTCGAATTTTGAAACCTTCCACTTTCAAGGCTATTAACAGGCATGTTTAGGCTACTGGTGCACTGATCCCTTTGCCTAGCAGCTCACCAATGTTGTGTCTCATTGTTTTCTTACACTCTCCTGTGTATATCTATCTATTGTTTCTCAATTTACGCTTACATAGTAGGCTTTTTGGGACAAGAATTGTCTTTTTTGATCTTTGTTTGTTCAGCATAATGGGATCTGCCATGACTAGAGCTTCTAGGCCTTATGGTAAAAGAAATATATATTGCTAATATTATAACCAAATCAATCTCACTGTAGTCAGACACAGCTGGCAGAAACTAGGACTGGACAAGAGGGGAGGATCACTTGAAATTGACCTCTTCTGTTCATTCCCTCTGAAACATCCAGCACTGACCACTGTCAGAAGATGGGATACTGAGCTAGATGGACTATTGGTCTGACCCAATATGGCCATTCTTATGTTCTTACATTTCCAATGAAAGCAGAATTTGGTCCTGTAACTGGAATTCAGTTAAACTATTTTTCTGATTATTCCTGAGCCAGAATAGAATCCTCCCTCTCTTATAACTGTTTTGTTGACTCTGCAGTGTTCACATCAGTAAAAACTAATTTGTCAGTAAAATAAGCAGACATAACTGAATATACATGGTAGCAGATCACTTCAAGGTGGTACCCTTTTACACAGTTGCTTTTCAGATTACAGCTATATTTTCAAGAAAATCATCTCTTACCTTGCTTAGGTTTCTTAATTTCTCTCCCCTTCTTATTCACCTGATGATGGAATGCCTTCATTTATCTACCTTTTACGGTCTATACACCAATATGCTATATAATTTGTGCCCTATGTCATCTTCTTTCTCATATTTGTAAATTTCAGTATGTCAAATGTTGAGGTATAATACAGTTGCAAGAATGTCTGGTATATCAAGTTAAATTCCAGACAGGCTCATCTTTTGGAGGTGTTGTGTAAGTTTCCTTTGAGGATGAGGACTGAGAGGTCAGATATAGGGTGATCACTTTATGGAAAGTGTTCACCCACAGGTGATATGGTATATTTTGTCTTTTATTATTTTTCTGTGTTAGGTCATTATCACTATATCACCTGTGGGTGAACACTTTCCACAAAGCGATCACTCTATATATGACTGTTCAGTCCTCATCCTCAAAGGAAACTTGCACAACACCTTCAAAAGATGAACCTGGGAGCTTAAATTCATAACTTTTCTAGATACTAAAAATCATGAACTCAACAGACACACTGGATTTATGACTTTGTTGCAACAATCTAAAACCCATTTAACCTCCTTCCCTTCCTCCCACTCCTCAGGTTCTTTTCTTCTATGACTGGAGAGAAGCTAAATGGACCATTTCACCTTAAATGGTCCCTTGAAATAAGTATTTATCTCCTTATGCTAAATAATCTGTTCCATCTTGCATTTAGCTGTGAAACTCTAAGCACATTTCCCAGATCTGAAGAGGAGTTCTGTTCAAGCTCATCTCTCTCTTCAATTGAAATTGGTCTAAAACAGTGGTTCTCACACTTGGGCTGCCGCTTGTTCAGGGAAAGCCCCTGGCAGGCTGGGCTGGTTTGTTTACCTGCTGTGTCCACAGGTTCAGCCAATCACAGCTCCCAATGGTGGCAGTTCGCCGCTCCAGGCCAGTGGGGGCTGCAGGAAGGGTGTCCAGCATGTCCCTCGGCCTGCGCCACTTTCTGCAGCCCCCGTTGGCCTGGAGCAGTAAACTGTGGCCAGTGGGAGCCATGATCAGCCAAACCTGTGGACGCAGCAGGTAAACAAACTGGCCTGGCCCCCCAGAGGCTTTCCCTGAACAAACAGCAGCCCAAGTTTGAGAACTACTGGTCTAAAAGATATTACCTCACCCACCAAGTGTGTCTACTATCACGTGACCTCAGCATACTCCTCAGTAAGTAATGTAAATTGTGCTTTATGAACTGCATTCTGGTGTTATTCCACAGAAAGTTTTGAAGATGCTAGATATGGAAGTACTGTACTATGGGCACAGGTACTTGGAAATATTGTAGCTAATCCCACTCCAGGGAAGAACAATTCTGAACTGCTTTTTCACATGATGGATGTGAGTGATTGTCATGAGCAAGCTACAATGTCCTGTTTGTATCACATCTCTGCAATCCTGGGAAGGGAAAGTAGATAAAAACTTCAATTTTTATACAAACCATTTAAAGTTTTTAAATTGAACACCGCCACTTTAAAGACCCACACCTGGTTAAGATTCGTGTTTCACTGAATTCTTGCTACTGTAATGAGCCCTGAACATCAGACTGAGAATGTGATCAATACAATTAATCACCAGCCCATTCACAATTTCAATTACACAAAAATTGCACGCAGTTTGATTTTCTAACTAAAACCAATATTTCATGCAATGAAAAAGGTGAAGTTTCAATGCATAACAAAAAAAAAAAAAAAGAGTTTGAGTTTAAAAAAAAGAAAACCTGGCAGTCAGCAGGGCCACATGAAGGTGAATGCATAAATCAAATAACTATACCATCTGTTATAGCAAACTTAATAGGAATTAAGTGCCCCATATTTTCTAAAAATATCTTTTATTGCAGTGTGCAGAAGTACATCTCAAGAAGTGACTGATGAAGAATATTGGAATTGGACTTTAATTAGGAAGCTTTGGATTTGGAATACAATGCAAGCTCAGTCAAACTATCAGAAATATGAGCTTATTAGCAGAGAAATGGGAATGAATATAAATTTGCAGTACCCTCTTTCAGTAGTTTAACAATGTACACCTCCTTGTCAAGAGCGAGGAATGGGATTAAGGAGTACCTACTTTACAAGTTATAGTGAGTGGGCACCAAAGTGTGCACAGAAGTTCCTCTCCAGTGGGCTCTATACACCAATCTGATTTAAATTTCTGGTACTCTTTTAAGAGACTGGGAAATTCACTAACAAAAATCTTTCTTAAAAAATTAGAGTTGAAGGTATATTTCAGTGGAGAGATAGTCACCTTGTAAATGGGGTATTTACCAGAAAGCATAAGCATAACTCAGGGGCGGCTCCAGGCAACAGCACGCCAAGCGTGTGCTTGGAGCGGCAAGCGGGGGTGCTCTGCTGGTTGCTGCAAGGGCAGCAGGCAGGTTGCCTTCGGCGGCATGCCTGCGAAGGGTCCGCTGGTCCAGCGGCTTCAGTGGACCTCCCGCAGGCTGCCGCCAAATCCGTGGGACCAGGGACCTCCCACAGGCAAGCCGCCGAAGGTAGCCTGCCTGCCGTGCTTGGGGCGGCAAAATACCTAGAGCCGCCCCTGAATTCCGGTGTATGGGGGAAGCTCCCTGGATCATATGGAGGCCATGATTTTGATTTTCAACATTGTCTTCTATAGACAAAGATGGTTTAATGGTTGGGGGCACTAGCCTGGGATATGAGAAATCCAGGTTCAATTTGCTGCTCCGCCACAGACTTCCTTGGGCAAATCACTCAGCCTTTCCATGCTTCAGTTCCTCCATCTGTAAAATGGGGGTCTTGGAGAGGAGATGGACACTGCTGGGATAAACTCATCTATTGAAATATCATGTGAATGATACCCCTGTGATCCGCTGAGTCACAGAATACATGCACACACTGCAGTATCATCATTATCACCTCTTTCCAGATTCACCTCCAACACTAACCAGTGGGAACAAACTAGGGCAGAGGAATGCTGGCTTACTTACTCTCCCCCACTGCACTACATAGATTATAAGAGCTTTAGGGACCATCTTTTTGCTATATGATTATACATAACTTAGCATCATAGGGGCCTGGTCCCTGATTAGTGCTTGTAGGCACTACTGCAATACAAAGAGTAACTTAAAAAAAATGTAAAAAGGGGCAATTTGGGGAATCAGGTAACACAGACAGACTTCCAGTTTCATGAGGGAAGAGACATGTTTACAGACTATGGTGATAGGCATGGTATAAAACTCTACACAGAATAGAGGAGCTGAGATTTAGGGATTGAGTGAGATGTTCTGAGAAAAAAGGGGTGGCATATGGACTCTGATGGGGGCAAAAAAAGAAAGAGGCTAGAATGTAGAGAAAGTAAAAAGTGAAAATAAATGTGTACAACTGAAGATGGGCGTCTTGAATGAGGAAAGAGGAGAAAAGACTGATCTTTGGGAAAAAGTGAACAGAAATTTGTAAAGAGCAGTAAAATACACATTTTTAAAACCTGGGGTCTATTCCTGGCTCTCCAACAACCTGCTCTGTGCTCTTCACCTCTCTGTGCCTCATTTTCCCTCTCCCACCTCTTGTTTGTCTTGTCTAGGTATTGTAAGCTTTTCAGGGAAGGGACCGTCTCACTTTATGCATTTTTATAGTGCCTAGCACAATCGGACCAGGCTCTCACAGAAGCACCAATATGCCCCAGCTAACTCAAATAGATTTTGGGGACAACTAATCAGGAATTTTCCATCTCAATAAATTTTAAAAACTGAAAATGAAGTTTCTGCAAAACCAAATTTTTCCATAGGAAAATTTCATCATCGTAAAAAAATTTAAAATTTTCCATCTGAAAAAATCAAAATTAAACATTTTTGTTCCAGGAAACATTGGTTCACTGAATGGATTCAAAAAGTTTTGTGAACTAAATATTCCTATTGAGTGCACTGCTTAGAGAGTAGTAGTTTGGATTCCTGATATCCTCTTTCTTTCCTATGGGCTGGTTTCCCTAGCTGGACTACATCTTCCATGATAAGAACAGGAGTACTTGTGGCACCTGAGAGACTAACAAATTTATTTGGGCATAAGCTTTTGGATGAAGCCCACTTCATCAGATACATGCACTGCATGAAGTGGGCTGTAGCCCATGAAAGGTTATGCTCAGATAAATTTGTTACTGTAAGGTGCCACAAGTACTCCTGTTCTTTTTGCGGATACAGACTAACATGGCTGCTACTCTGAAATCTTCCATGATGTAATACAGTATCCCTGGTGACTGAAATGGTGTGGTCACATGATTGCAATGCTTCATGTGAGATATAGTCCAGCTGGGTAGCTCATGAAGACATTGGTCAATGAACTATAACCGCCATGAGGCAATGCAGTTTAGCACTGAACTGACTCAAAAATGAAATGTTTCACTATTTCCGAGTAGAAATTTTTCAGAACTTTTTGTCCCATTAATAGTTTCAATATTTCACCTTTTTATTCAGACCCAGAACAAAAATGAATGTTGAAATATCAGAATTTCTTATGGGATGGAAATTCCAATTTTTGCTCACCCCATTATTGGGTATTAGGCATTGGCTTTTATCAATGTATTCTATGTATATTCCCAGATCCCAGGAGGGTGAGAGACTACAGTGGAAAGGGCTGGGTAAGGAAGCAAACTGCCGTGGGTGGGGGAGCGGGGGGAAATTAGGCTGTAGTAGAAGGAAGCAGATAAGGGAAGCAGTTTCTGGGGCCAAGAGAGGAGTTAAGTGCAAAGAGCCAGCAGAGGGTCTTTTGAACAAGTGAAGTTCTATAAAACTGCTAAAAATCTATATCAAGTCTTTGGGCATAGGAGGTGATGGGAGGCGAGTAGTACCATAGTTAAAATGGCTGCTGTTACATAGTGGTGGTGGTGGATCAGGGGCATTTTATTGTTCTTCTCTGGTGTGTGGGAGGGAGTGGGCTCCCAATGCAAAGTATAAGGTAATGCATATAAATTTATATTATATGGCAGAAAGAAAATGAGCATTAAATCACAGAAATGAACATTTTATTTGTTTGTTCAGGTGTTGGGTGTTCTTGTGGAATATATTTCACAGTCTATCTTACTCTGATAGTTAATGCACATGAAATGCCTAAAAAGGAATGTTGATTAAAAACAACAAAAACTGTTTTGGGTCAATCACTTGCAAGGCTGGCAGTGTCTGGGAGTTCTGAAGAGGTAGCACACTCAGTCACCCACTGAAAAGGTGTAGTTCACATCAGTAACTAGCATCTGAGCTCCAGATACCATACCAGGCTGGACGGGTAATTCTAACAAGACTTTTGAAAGGGGACACTCAAAGCCCTATAGAATAGGGATGAAAACCGAAGAGGGATATACAAATTTCTCTAAACCCCCATATAATTCAATAGAGATATGATTATTTCTATAGGTTTTTGACTTTGCCTATAGAATTGTATGGCAGAGAGATAATGTCTCAGATTCTATAGACTGTGTTACAAAACCTACAGAAACATTATTTTCTATGAAAGCCTAGAAGTCTTTTCTGTGATGGGAATTAAAGAAAAATAGGGGATTCCAGAGAACTGCTCCCCATCTCTCTTCTCCCTTTAAAAATGTGCTTCCTGCGGCCATGAACTAGAGATAAGTTATTAAACTTCACCTTTTTCTCAGCGTAGGAGCATAACATCAGAAGGGACATTTTTGCGGGTGACTCACTTCGTTTTCAATACTGAATATTCACAAACTACACTTATGTCCCCTTGACCTCAAAATGGAAAACCTGTCAAAAAGGGCATGAATACCTGTTTGTTTACAACAGAATTGAGAGAGAGAGAGAATTGGCCTTTATGGTGGACAAAAAAAAAAAAAAAAAAGCAAGATTGTATACTCTGTAGTATTTGTTCTGCCAGAGAAATAGCCACAGTATATAGTGAAATATAAGATAAATAAAGTACTGGGTAGAAGTTCACTTCCTTCCTAATGAAAGTAAGCCCCAGGACAGAAGAAAATGTGATGATCATTACTAGGAGTCTGTTAGCAGCCCCCATTAGGGGACAATCTAGACCCCTGAAGGTTTACTTTCAGGTTGATCTGCTGCACTATGTGCTGTGAGTCAGTTTCCACTAGACGTGAACATCAGCACTCTCTCAGAGCACAGTCAGTTGAGTCCCACAGACATCATCAGTGCAGATGTAATGCCTGGCTCGATGCAAGAGACTGTTGCCAAGGGCTACATTCTAGGAGTAATAGCCATAATTCAAGCCTAAATCAAGACTAGGCTATATTGGTGAGGATATAGCAATACTCACAATGATAACAGAATTAAACAAAAATATATTTAAAAACTACTTGTATCAAATGCATATTATTGTTAGTATTATTAGACTTAAAAAACATACTGTGGGTATAAATCTAATTAAACTGCAGTAACCAGCTATAAAAGCTATATACAAACACTATGGTTGAATTCCTGTAATTCTCATATTAAAACCTTTTACCATAAGATGTCTTGTTTAAATAAATAATCTGTTATATTGCTATAGTGAATGCTCTCCGATTGTTATTACCAGCTCTTTCCAAGAGAGAGCAGTAGTGAATTGTGTTATCTTTTCAGGAGATAGTTTTACCCAAACACGATGTACGTTTTCAACTTTATAACCTTTCAACCTATTGACCATGAAAAATGCTCCAACATAACCTGATACATATAAATGTTTAAAGTCCAAAGGGTAATTATCTATATTCATAGTTAAAACTGTGCCTTGATTTCACAATAGAAACCATATGTTCACTCAAAACACTTTCAATAGGCTAAATAACACCCAGATTAACCCTGAGTTAGTTTACTGGTTAAAATAATAGCAGCATCTTCTTCTAATTCAGTAGTTCATTTATCATTTTTGATCAAAGCATTGAATGTGAACTTTCAATATTTGAAAGCTTAACTTGAAAAATAAACTGCATGCAAGAATGGTAGAAATTCTACAGATGCTGAAGTCTTATCTTTACAGTCACAGAATGTGTTTGATACTAGCTCAGGGCGTGTTATTTGGTTGAAAGTGGAACTCCATGTTGCCATGCATTTAATAAACTAAAAACAATTCTCTCCCCCAAATGGCAAGGATAATGACTTGTTTATTCCCCCCACCTCCACATCCTGCACAACGCCTGACATAATGCAATTTAAAGCAATTCTTGATCATTTTCTCTTATGAAAAATGCCTCTAAGCCCAACTCACTCCAAGGAAGGGTATGAAATGGAGGAGGGCACGCTGTGTAAGACACACATAATGGATTCTTACCTAGCAACAAGAGCAGAAACTTTGGTGGTATATTAAATGGAACCTCATTTAAGTTTTAGAATAAGTAAGCTATTTAGATATATGTCCCCTTATCTTCTTCCTGGTAAGATAGGAAGAGATCATATGGAGCCTTTGAAACCAGTGCAGCAAAAAATTACAAACAGAAGACAAAATTGTATATTACAGGAGTAATGACAGGTCAAAGGAAAGAGATGTTTAAAAAATAGGGATACAGGCAAATGACTTTTCAGTGAGTGCCAATGCTGTGCACGTTAAACTAGTTAAAAGCTCCTTCTTTCCCTGCTTGTCATGTCATTGTTTCCTGTCAAGCAGGGGAAGACAACTCCTCCAGCTAGTACATAGTACACAGAATGCTTCATCAAAAAAAGGTGTTTTCTGCCTGCAAATCTGAATTGACATTTTCCCTATGTACATTATAAAAGCTCTACGGAAACTGCAGCAGGCTGAAGTGCAGAGTAAGCTGGGAATTCTGCAGAAGGCTTAGTGGAATGTTGGCTTGGTTACAATGTCATTATTTCATGTGGAAATTGAAGCCTGCCCCTCTCTCTCTCCCACACACACACACAGACTGCAAAAAAAAAAAATCTGTCTGGACAGCATCACAGAGAAAAAGCAAACTCCTGTTGTGCACACAAGGTGCCTTGTTCCATCTCTTCTGGCTTTGCAATAGAAAAAAATTACTCTCTTCTGCAGAGCGAGGGTGAAGCCATGTGTTTGGCTGATTAGCATAAGAATATATTTCTTCATAAATTTGGACTCTTCCCTTGAACTGCTGCTGTTCCAAAATGCTGCAATTTTGCATCCATCATTGCATGGTATGCCCTAAACAAGTCAGTGGAACTATTCACCCTTAGAAAAGCTGGCTTTCAACTAATTTATTCACTCTGCGAGAGTCTTCATATGGTTCTCTTACACACCTTTACCATCATTTATGCATCATTTACCACACAGATAGGAACTGCTAATAAATCTGTTATATCGAATGCTGTAAGTAAATGGGAAAGGTCTTTCATATTTAATATCTCAATGACTTTGTAGCCTTCATTTTGTCATATTGTAAATTATTTTGGAGAAGGTTTACTTTAGGCTCAGTGTTATTTATCAACAATGCCTCTGCACTTCTGAATATAAACCAAACACTCTGAGCATTTGCATTGCTGGGAAGAAGTGTATTAGATGCCAAGTCCAAGTTACTGAAAGTTAATGCTGGTACAGTGCGATTTACAAGGGTACTTGTAATTATAATCTGAGTTGCATAAACTCTGCCTAAACAGGGCCACAATTTTGTTTTTGCATCAGGTCCTGTCGCCAAGTGTTTGCTGACCTTGATGTTCAAAAGGTTTCAGGTCTGAAGATACTAATGTCAATGAAACTCTGTCAGTTTATGCTAGCTGAGAAGCTGATCCATAGTTTCTCTCAAGGCAGATTCTCACCATGAACCTTTAACTACGTTCTAGCTCATGTTAGTGCGCATAGGCATTTTTAGAACTGGACATGCCATCAGTGGCTCAGAATGAGTCATTTTAGAAAACATCACATGACATAGGCCAGAAACCTGTATTAAACCCAAAACGAAGAGCAAACAGGTGTCTAAAATGTTCTCAGAGATTCAGACAGAGGAAAAATAGGATATATCACTGTGTGTCATCACACACAACCTTGTGGGGAGAATCTAATCAACCACTCCTGGGTTTGTGAATGCAGGTCAGACCCGAATCAAGAAGTTTTCTGTTCCCATGTCTCTATTTGCAATGAACTATAGCAAGGATTCATGAAGGCAGTACAACATTCTGCAAAACTTTTACATTACATTTCAGGCCCAAAGAGAGAAGGAACAGGTAGCAATGCAAATTGAACAGGTCATTAAATTCCCCACTCAACAAGCGAACGAGCAGAAAAGAAGAGATACACAGTTAATGTTAATCAAATGGGGTCATGCTCGACAGATCTAACAGATTCCTAAGCATAAGTAGGGCCTAAATTGGTGGGAAGAGAGACACTGTGGGGAAGGATGGAAACAGCAATTCCTCTTGTTAAAATACAGTAATTGAATTCACATACACCTAGGGAGAAGCCAGAAAGAAAAAAAAGAAAAGAAATGTTCATCATTCAAGCTCTGGGTGCAAAGAAATAATTTGGAAAAATTAGGAATGATATAGTTTATCTTTGCTCTTCGTTTATGGTCCTTCAGAAAGTTCAGTCCACAGTCAGTGTTTTTCCTCCAAGCCACTTTTAATTAATTTTTCAAGTAGGATTTCATGACTATATCAGTCCTGACTATCTATTGCATTCTCTTCAACCAAAAGTGGGGGAAAACAAAAACAAACAAAAAACCCCAACAACCCAAATTTAATCTGACAATTTTTCTTTAAAAAAATCAGCTCAGTTAGTGGTTTCTCTCACTATTTGTTCCATTATTTCACTGGACTAAGTCTCAGTTCCCACAAAGACTTACACACGTGTTTAATGTTAAGCACATTAGTAATTCCAATGACTTGCAGGATTGGAGTCTTATAAAGTAAATTTCATGGATGGTAACTGCTAGGTTCGCTCTGATTGTCTTGTATACAAATCAGGGTTTCATCTGTTTTTTTTCTGCATTCTTCCAGCAGTTCTCGGTTCTCCATGGCTTTTAGAAAATATTTGTCAGTGGTTCAAAACAGTTACTTGTGGATTCTCTTAGTATCAAAGGAAACACATCAAGGCTGGCTGATCCAGATGTGTTCATTCCTTCAAAGTATTCCCTTACTTGCTCTTTAGAAACAGTCTAATTTTACAAACTCTTCCTTGCTAAATGCTCAAGCTTATTTTTACTTTCTTTCCATTTTTGGGTTAACGGCAAACTTTTTAAAAAAAGTTCATCTTTGCAATTTTGAGTCATTAATTTAAACTCTTCCCCCAACCATTAGGGCTTTAATTTCTGTTAAAGCCTTTTGTAGTCTAGCTTAACCCCTATACTTAGCATCATCTCATTTTTCTCTTTTTGCTGCTCTCATTCCAACAATACTTGGCTATATTCTTGTTGGGTTGTATCACCTCTTTTCCAATACAGTATTTTTTATTATTATTATTATTTTCTTGAAATTTGAGCCAGTCCCTTGTGAAGCCACATTGCCCATTTCATCTTCCCTTGTTCCATATTTTTTTCTTCAGAGAAAGCTAAAAAAGACACCAGGACTTTAATTGTGGCACCCCAGTGTTCTTCCAGGCAACTAACTCAGTAAGGAAGCAACTCTGCCATTGACTTCAATGGGGCTAGGATTCCTCCCTACATGTCTTATTTCATGAAAGTTTGCTCCCCTTAAATCTAATATTATTGGACAGCTCCATGCTGTGAAATAGATCTATCCTATACTATACTGAAGTCAAGGTCCCTGGTTCTAGACTTCTCTATTATACTCACATTCGCAGTAAGTTCCAACCCCTCAGTATGAAATAGATCCATAGTGGTTTCTCCTTTCTTTGGGAAAAAAAAAAAGCATGAATTTCTCCCTGACAATGCATTCTTGTGAGTATCTATAACCCAACAGATTTATGGGCAGCTAAAATCCCCCAGGAAGAATGTAGCCAAGAATTTTCCATTCCTGTTGTCCTTGTTCAGATGGTTTGTAGCTGATGCGCACTATTATTTCTGCTTTGCCTTTCATTCCTTGCATCCTTATCTTAAGAATAATCACTAGCAAAAAACTTTCCATTGTTAAAATATAGCTGGCTGGCACTGGAAAAATATCTTTTAGCATAACAGCAGTACCCATTCGCCTCTTCTTCCTTTTCAACATATTTAATATCTGCTTCCAGTTCACTACTAACTACTTTGAGCAGGAAAAGGAATGTTCACATTGGCTATAGAAACACTTGTAATCATATTCACCACAGCAACTTCATAGTGCTTGACACAAGTATGTTGTTGTTTTTTTAAACTTAGCAGACATTTTGAAATGCATTACATCACTGCAGCTTACCCCATTGCAGCTTACCTTACATCACCATTTTAAATATTTTTTTTTTTTTTTAGCAAACTTCTATCTTCGGAGTGAACCAGAGCAACAAAAATTATAAAGAAAAATAAAGAATTAATTCCCCAAACAGCACTTCTAGGAAAATACAGCCAGGTATTTATGTGAGCATGTATGTGGTCTCAAAGCCTTCCACTGTGTAGAATCAGAACTGCTCAGCTGTGTGTCATAGACCTTTACCTGCTACCAGACAATAGCAATTCTCCTTTAAAGTGTACTTTTGGATTATGAAGATCCAGGTTCTATCCCCACTTCCACCAGGATATTCTGACTTGCTATGACATGCAACACAAAGACAAATGTGAAATTCCTAGATGGTTTAGGAATCATTAGTATTCAGAGAAAGACAGAAGAAAAAAATAAAAAGGATTCACCTTCTTGAAAAATGCAACAGGGTTGTTTGAATTTCAAACACCCAGTGTATTGGTATATAACTCAGAGAAGCCATGAATAAGAACCTACACGGGGTAATCCACACATCCATGAGTATTTTGTTATTTACTTCTGTCAGGCGTCTCTTTCCCACTTCGAACTTTAGCTTCCAGAAAGTGGGGACCTGCTTATTCCCTTCTAAGCTTAATTCCTAGTTTAGATCTTATCACGCTGCCACCAACCCAAAATATAGTGTTTGGGTACACTCTCTGTCCCCCAAAACCTTTCCTGGGGAACCCAAGACCCAAATCCCCTGGGTCTCAAAACAAAGAGAAATAAACCATTCCCCCCTCCTTTCTTCCTCCCAGATTTCCCCCCGGGGTTACACTGGGAGCTCACTGTGATTCAAACTCCTTGAATCTTAAAACAGAGAGGAAATTCACCTTCTCCCCCTCCTTGACTCTCTTTGAGAGAGAGACAGTGACCCTAACACAAAGAGAAATTAACCTTTCCCTCCCTCGTCTCTCCTTTCCCCCCCCACCAATCCCTGGTGAGTCCAGACCCCATCCCCTGAGGTCTTACACAAGAATAAAAAAATTAATCAGGTTCCTAAAAGAAAAGCTTTTAATTAAAGAAAAAAAAAAGGAAAACTTATCTCTGTAAAATCGAGATGGAAAATGTTACAGGGTCTTTCAGCTTCACCTAGACCAGAGGGCTCCCCCTCCCAGCCCAAGTATATAAGTTACAGCAAACAGAGTTAAAATCCTTCCAGCAAAATACACATTTGCGATAAAGAAAATAAACAAATGCCTAATCCGCCTGCTATCTAGTACTTACAGTATTGAATAGAAGAGACTTTTCCATGTCTGGTCCTTCTCAGACCCCAGAGAGAACAAAGAACAGGACAAAAAGCACAAAACAAAAACTTCCCTCCACCAAGATTTGAAAGTATCTTGTCTCCCGATTGGTCCTTTGGTCAGGTGTCAGGCAGGTTCACTGAGCTTGTTAACCCTTTACAGGTAAAAGAGACATTAACCCTTAACTATCTGTTTATGACAACTTCACTACAGTTAATGACATAACATTCCATTTGTTGTATGTCCTTTTCTGCATCTGCTTCTGCCTATAAATATAGTACAGAAGTGTTACTCATCATGACAACAGGAGTGGGAATAACTAATAGGTTTATATTACTTGTACTTATCTAGTTTTAATTGATCAAGTTCTATTTGTGGTGAAAAGTCCCTTAAAATCATTAAACAAACTGATTATGAAGAGATGTGGTAAATGGGAAGTTACCATAGATGCCACTTCTGTGATGCAGTCAAGTAGGCTGACTGTGAAGATGAAAGCATATATCAAACACCTATGCCTCCTGAAGCAGTAAACGGGGAATTAGGACAATTGCAGCAGGTGGGTGGGGAATCTGGGAATGGAAGCTACTGTTCTTCATCTCAGCCTCTTGCTCTTTTTTTCTCAGCTCAATAACAAATAAAGAGTTTGAGGGGTCTAGTAAGGTACAGTAGAAAGGATCTCATTACTCTGAGCCATTCCTTGAGCTCTAAAACAGTAAGAAATACTTAAATATCGTGCAGTCAGTATCATCCCTCTCAGTATCATCCCTCCAGAATAATCAGGAATAATCTGATGAAACCATGATACAAAGAACCCTGTTTCCTTGTTGGGTGCAATTTTGCAGCAGACCATATTCTTATCTCAGCTACCCCTCTGTAAATATGAACCAATTCAGTATACTTCAAAGGAGTCACTGCTTTATAATATGTAACAGATTGATAGCACCTTTTACATTATCATGTTGCTTAGCACACACTAATGATTGTAAGCTCTCTGCAGCAAGGACTGTCTATTTGTTCTGTGTTCGTACAGTGTGAGCCAATAGGGTCCTGGTTTATGACTGGGGCTCCTAGGTGCTATGGTAATACAAATACATAACAATGAATCATCACATCAGGACTATAGGGTAGTTAAGTATTATCGTCTCCGTTACACAGACTAACAAATTAAGGCATAAAGTTTATTCACCTGATTTTCTAAAGTGCCTAGGAGCCATGACTCACATTAATTCAGAGGGATGTGGGTACTTGATACCTCTTAAATGAGGGATAAGAGACTTACCTCTGAATCCTTTCTGTGACCATGGGCATAATTAGAAATGTTTTCAAGCTTCCAGAATTTTGCTAAGACGACTCCTATCCTCCTCATTAAAGTAAATTTGCTCCATTTAAAAAATATTTTTGGGGACTGGATTTCAAAATTTTAGATCAGGTTATAAATGAAAGTGAGTATAGTGGTTTTATCGTTGTCCTTACTTTGTCATGCACACCTGTGGCACTGCATCTAAATAATTATACACAAAAAGCAATGTTAAAATAATGTCAATATTACAGTCAAGCCAGCATTAAGATTGTCTGTATAATCTTATTTCAGCTCCATGTGCATGTACATTATTTAATTTTATTTAATTACATGATCACATACTATTTTTCCGCGTGGGATTCCTGTTCATATGTGCAATTTCTTAAGGTTTTATGACAGCAAACTAAAAAGAACTGAAATTCCATCATGTAGAATCACCCTGACAGGGCTGGCTCCAGCGTTTTTGCAGCCCCAAGTGGCGGAAAAAAAAACAAACAAACAAAAAGCTGCGATCGAGAGGGACTGAGGGACCCTCTGCTGAATTGCTGCCGAAGAGCTGGATGTGCCACCCCTTTCCATTGGCTGCCCCAAGCACCTGCTTGCTGCTCTGGTGCCTGGAGCTGGTCCTGCACACTGAGACCTCTTTGGGTCACCAACAGGGCTGGAACCTTTAAACCCACTGCACAGACTTCTGCTATTCAGTTAGCTGAAGTGGTGGAAATCTGTGCTGTAGGTCTAAAGATTCCAACCCTAGAGTAAGACAATCTTCCACTGTTATGTGGATAATCACTAGAGGGAAGGGGAAAAAAGACACATGCACAGTTTGTCATTGGGTTTCACAGATATTGTTTGGCAGCTGAAGAACAGTGAGACTCAGGAAACTTGGGTTCCGTTCCAGGTGTGTGTGTGTGAGTGAGAGAGAGATAGGCATACTCTAGTGGTCACAGCCGCTTATGCCCCTGTTCTCCCTGAGCCTGACCCCAGTAACCTGCCTCTCTCCACTGCTTCCCAGTTTCAGCCTTCTTGCTGCCCAGCCCCCTCAGAAACCTTGTCCCAATCTACTCCCTCTGGTCCAAATTTCGCCCCCTCTTCTTCCAAGCCAGGTCACTTCCTTCTCTATTCTATTTAGGCACAAGCAGGGGAAGCATTGAGAACACAGAACAGAAAGAGTTCCCCTATTTTCATTTCCTGTGCCTGATGCTATTCCCAGTAGCCAGAGGCCACTGTGGCAGAAGTCCTCAGCCCCTACAGCCCCAGAATGGAGTATGCTCAGTGCTCCTGGAGAATTTAGCTGCCAAATTCTAAAATGTCTCTACTGAGATTTTTCAAAGACCTATACTTGGGCCAGAACTCAAAATGTGTACCTTTTTGTCACTGAACAGCAGATACCGCGGTGACCCTCCTGACAAATTTCAAGTTCTTGCTCCAAACAAGACCTCTCCACAGTCTTGGATTTAAATGAGGCTGTCCTGCTTTGACCCCTCAAAGCCACCTGTCCTAGTTGAAGAGCAGTTTGCTCCAGGTCTTCAGTTTGAGAGGGCACCTAAACCAAATGGCATTGTGACTTGGCTCACAAGGTTGAGGTACCATTCAAGAATAGCCTGGATGTCCCAAACAGAGTTATCACTTTGAAATGCAAAAAAACACATATAGAGAAGATTGAGAACATCACACATCGCCTGACTCAAACCACTTTCTCACACGTGCACTTGCATGTTGGTGGGCTGACAACTGCTATATTTTCAATAGTTTTGATCTGCTATTGCTTAAATTGTAGTGGGAACACTGCAGCCACTTTAGCTGGGCACAGAAACTTTTAAGACATTAGATACCCCAGTGTATTATGATGATAATGCAAATCTTTAGACCCACATGAAACAAAACCAGTTAACAGCAGATTATTTTTCTGGCAACTGGCAGACCCATAAAAATAACAAACAACCCCAAACAAACCCACCAGTCAGGCTGGTCATATACCGGCCAGGTGATAACCCTAACCCAAAATTTGTGACCCTGCACAGCAGGTTACAATGTCAATCATTTGGCATGTCTTCACCTCCAACTATATGTGGCTCTGTGTCCCACGTCAGCCACTTGAAATGTAGAGAAGTATGCCAAACTGTGGAGCCAGAGCTACTCAACAAAATGGTTGTATGAATTTTATTTATTTTTACATGGACAAAACATTTTCTCTTAATCTCATTCTTGGAGACGACTGAACCACATTTTGCTGAAACTTGAAAAAAAGAACAAAAACAATAAATCAGCCCAAGGCAGATACCTGGCATGGGAAATTTCAGCCCAAATGGTTAGAGTTTGGTAAAATTATAAGTATATACATTATAAAAGTGTCTTATAATGGGAACTGTTGGGTAACCATACATTGCAGATGAAGCTAGTTGCTTCACCTACAATAAAGAAGTCTATAAAATATCACCACACAATTAAATATAATTCAATAGAATTAACAGTCTCTTCTCAAATCAAGTGCAGGAATGGAGTAACAGGCTACCACAGGTTAAAAAAACACAATCACATATATTGGCAACAGCTGTATGGGAAAGCCAGCAGGTCTTTTGCCTGTCCTATGCTTGCCTCACCTCAGTGCTATTTGATATATGTTCATGATCACTAAATTCACTCGCAGGTGGAAAGGAAATAGGGCTGCCACTGTGTTTACCCTCTGACAACTATGCTTGCAATCCAGTTAGGTCTTTCATTGCTATACCAAACACTGGACATTACAAATCAGGGACCTGATTGAGAAAATAACTTCTCAGTTTGGGAGAGCTCTTAAGCATGAGCTTTAAATTTAAACACATGCTTAAATTCTTTCCTGAACTGGAGCCTTAGGAGAGTAGAATGAACCTAGGGTAATCAGCTCAACTCTTAGAAAAACTACTCAGTGCTACTTTGCCAAAGTGCCTTATGTTACTGGATGTCGGAAGTCACTTCAGGGAGTGTTCAAAAAGAGTCAAGTTTTTGTATTTCACTCAATTTTTCCCAAGAAAACTAAATATAAAAAGTTAGATTAATAAATCTCTTCCACACAATCTTTTACATTTTCTAGTTTTATTGCAATTCTTTAGCAAGTCTCTAAACTGTCACCCAAATGAATTTCTCTGTAAGTAGAGTATGAAACAAAATAAGAGCTGAGAAAGTTCAGATTTAATAAAAGAAACACATACATTTGACAAATTAATGTGCACTTTTCTAATCCTGCTTTCTTGTAGGATGCTATTTTATTGGTTCTGGAAGATTGCAGTGACCGCCTGCCATTTATTTTGCAAGTATTTTTAGGTAAGGGAAAAAATGCTTCCCGGCGTCTTAGACATTGCAGCAAGAAGGCATACTGTAAACATTCTGTGTTAGGTAGACAATAGCCACACCAGGTCCCTATCTGTAGCATGTTACATTTTATGATTAGCAATTAAATCCCCCTCTGAGCAATCTGATTTATAGGTTATACAGGTTTAAATTTTCAGCTTGTCCTTCTAATACCAGGTTTTTTTTTAAATTCTCTCTTTTAGACTTACAAATATTTTTAACCTCCAGCAACAGTAATGGTTACTTCTGTGAGAGCTGGTTAATAATCTCAGGGTTATATTTTCAAATATCAGTGTATGCAAAATATGTGCACGGGCAAAGAACCACATAAGTAGTCTTCAAAATCTTGCTTGTTTCTCCCAAGACAGACAAAATAACCTCAGTATCTGCAGTTCATTGTACTTTCTTACACTCAATAGGAAATTCCTTGAACTCTGGCCCAACTGGCTCAAGGTGTGTGTGTGTTTTCTGAGGGGGGGGGGGGTGGAATAAGGATGGAATAAAAATGGTCTTCCCACCTCACACAGCCTGACTTTGAGCTTTCTGGATTGTGGGTCCTGGCACTTAAGAGTGCAGGGGCTACAACCAAACACGATTCATCTCAGAGGCATATAGGCAGAGAATAGTTGGGGTGATAGTTCAGCTCCACCCACTAGCGCTGGCTGGAAAGCAAAAATCCTGTTATTGAGTGTGCATAGATTACTATTCCCTCCACCCAGTACAGCCATGAGGCATTGTCGGGGTGATCCTATACACCACCCTTTTTCGGGGTTTGTGTTAGAAAGGAATGCTCTGTCCCTTAAATAGGAAAAGCAATTGTTCATTTTTTAGTTCCTCCTTTGTAACTGCCCATTTTACTTTCATTTCCCTGCTCCTTATACATAAAATAGTGTGATTTGATCATGCATATTTTGAAGGCACTATATATATGCCAGTGCAAGATTTTTACAGAGGTTACCACCAAGTAACTGACACTCACTGCAATTAAGAAGAGCATTCACTATTTACATTTTTTCCTATACTTAGAATGTGGATTACCATCTTGGTAACAGTGCTACAAATATAATGGTAATTGTCAAGTGTATAATGGCAACCAAAGTAGCTCCAAGTATAACACATAATCCACGGCCATCACAAAATAATGCTTTGCCTCCCACACACATTATTTAGAATTGAATAAACCCCAGGCACTAAGCTTACTCTTAACAAAAATTCTCTCTTCAGCCTCTAAGGGGTAAGCTTGTTATGATCCCCATACAAGGTTAAAAGAGCCATTTTTAGTCCTTCCTTCCACCTCTCCACTTTTTCATAAAACTTGTGGATTAAAATGAAGAGCTATGTAATCTCCTTTAAAAGGTGCTCTCTAAACTATGGACTTCTGCTGTGCCTGAGTCTAACGATCAACTTTTCAAATAGTCCCTAATTTTGTGCATGCAGATCATAGAATTTGCACATGCAAGTTATTTACCAATGCTGCTTGTGTGTGCAAATTCATTAAGCAGAAGTGTAAATGATAGGATGTACAGAATTGCACGCCACACCATAAGAAGAGGGTGAATTGAGGTCCCTAGTTAGTTTGATCCACATAGCATTAAGGGATCTCTTTCCCACTCATATAGCTATATATCCTAATCTTATGAGATGAGAAAAGTAGAAAAATGTTCACACAGTTGATGCTATTCTATCAATGGTTTAAGACCCTCTTAAAATCCATTCTTACAGTAATTCTCTGCGAACTTACAGCGGGCCTGATGAGAGAGGTTGAGCACTCACTACTCCAGCTGATTTCAATGGAACTTGCTAAAAGTTACAGTACTCAGCACCTCGGGGTTTGAAGACTAATATTTAAATAGGAGCCTGCATTCACTGATCCAGTCTCAGTGATGCAGGATCATAGCCATGACTTGCGAGACAAGTGCTCCCATAACTGTGGCAGAATTTTCTACTTCTTAAACATACCAGTTCCCACATTCTTCCCTCAATCCTTTTAGAAAAAAAGAGAAGCGGTCATGTGATATTTAATCAAAAATCCTTCTGAAAAATCATTTCACAGGGAGACATTCACTGAGAATCTTCAAAGAAGTCTTCAAAGATATCATTAGATGTACATAGTACATCTACTCTGTTTATTCCTTGCTAAACCATATATGTCAATTAATAGATTCCAAGGCCAGAAAGGACCACTAATCTTCTAGTCTGACCACCCATATAAAAACACAAGCCATAGAACTTCTCCAAATAATTCCCTTTGAACCAGAGCATATTCTTTCAAATAAAAATCCAATATTGATTCATGAAAAAGAAAAAAAGGCAGTGGGAGAGAATCCATCATGACGCCTGGTAAATTGTTCATTACTCTCACTGGTAAATGTATGCTTTATTTCCAGTCTGAATTTGTCTAGCTTCAACTTCCAACCACTGGATCATGTTATACCTTTCTCGGCTAGATTGAAGAGTCCATTATCAAATATTTGTTCATCATGTAGGTACTCAAACTGCAGTCAAGTCTCCCCTTCACCTTCTCTTTGCTGAATTATATTGAACTTCTTGAATCTATCACTATGAGACATGTTTTCTAATCTTTTAGTCATCCTTGTGGCTCTTTTCCAAACCCTCTCCAATTTAATCAACGTCCTTCTGGTGTCAACAATTCAAGAAGTGGACATAGCATTCCAGCAGTGGTCGCATCAGTGCCAAATTCAGAGTCAAAAATAACTTTTCAAGTCCTATTCGAGATTCCCCTATATATGCATACAAGGATCTCACAGCCATTTTGGCCACAGCATTGCACAAGGAGCTAGTGTTCAGCTGATATCTGCCATGATCCCCACACATCTTTTTCAGAGTCACTGCTTCCCAGGAATTATGTGATCTTTAGTTGCTGTGTTTAGTCTTCTCCCTACCATCCACTCCCCAAGTTAGCATCTGTGATACTGAGGCAGCAAGGGTTAAGCAACTAGTAGGCTGAGTGATCCAAAAAACCACAACCTCTAAGGACAGATTAGAAAAAATATTGAAATATGGTAAACAGGGCCATTCCTTGCAGATAGTTAGCAAAGCCATGTTAAAATGGACTAGAGTTCTTAAAATGCGGGCTTGTATTGCTAGAGAATCAGAAGTAGATACTAATTGTATTTGTCTGTGTTTACCTATGTCTTGTTAGATGTTTAACAAATGTGATCTAATGATCTTGCATATGCTAATCTTCTGTTCTTCTTTATAATATTTTGTTACTATAGTCTATTGATTCAGAGATCAAAAGGCGATATTAACAGATGGAACTTGTGGTGTAATGATATTGTTGTCTTTATTTCTCTTTGAAGTTTGTAGTAAACTACCTATGTAATGTTGTTTGAACGGTTAATTGCCTTATGTTAATGAATGCAACTAGTTACCAGTGGATGCCTAGGAGATAGGGATTAACTTCAAAGCAACAATATACTTTACCTATTCTTCTGCCAAGGAAGCCCTGCTGTGGCCACAGCTTGCTTCAGCTACAAAGGAAGTCAGGCTTGATCCTGTTTTATCTCAGATATGCTTTAACTTTGAAGGAGAAAGTCTAAGCCCACAGGACTGAGGCCTCCAGGTTATTCTGAATCCAGCCTGAAAATTCTCATGGAAGAATTTGAACAAATTCTGTACATGGATTGCCTATTGGACTATAATCTATTACACAGATTCTAGGAGAACTTTTACAAATCAGCAACCTCACCATCTTTGCCATGAAACTGACCTAAGAGCTTTATTAATATCTATATGTATAATGATTTTTTAACCACAGCAACTTTTTTTTTAATAAATCTTAGATTTAGTTAATAGGAATTGGTTGTAAGTGTGTATTTGGATAAGATCTGAAATATTTATTGACCTGGTGGATAATGTGTCTGATCTCTTGGGATTGGTAGAACTTTAAATATGGTGAATAGTGTTTTAAATAACCCTCACTGTATAGACTTGGCTGCCTGGGTGGGAACCAAAGGCTGGATTGCTTAAAGGGAACTTCTTGGTAACCAGTGTTATAGAGCTGTTTTGTTACTGGCTTGGTAAATCTAATTATAGAATAAACCGCCACTTTGCAGTTTGCCCTGATTGAGCAGTCTCAGTATAGACCACATAGTGACCATGGTCACAGCATCATTTAACATGCACACTTATCTTTTGTGAATATACTTGTTAAGTACTGAAACAGGAGATAATGGACTGCAAGCAATAGAGATCAGAAGCCATTTGGAACATGCAAGATATACCTAAGGAAAAGTATCAGATTGTCAGATTTCCCAAACACCAAATAAGACCAGAAGTCCCTATAAGGGATGGATATGAAATCCTGTGTCCACAGAAAAGGACAAACTCATAAAATATCACCTTCAGTCTGACTGGGAGACTCCCAAAACATGCTGAATCTAAGGAGTGAGGTCTACTTCCAAACATCAAGGAAAGTCCTGCATAGCACCACACAGTATCAAGTAGTTTTATAGATTCCTGAATATACTGTGAAGACTTCAGATGAATTTTTCAGTTAATATCACATTGAATATCACTGTTCCTCACCTATTTTATCTCAGACTCTTTCATTTCATATAGGCATTGCCATTTCTATTTCATAGTGTCTGTTTTTTTTTCCCCTCCTTCAGGCCTCCTGGTTGTGCTTTCATTTATTAGGTTCTCTTCCTATCAGCTGATGTTCTCTTTTGCTCTGCTGCCAGATTGTCTCTCCTTCAAATATCTGAATAGACACATGCCATAATTTTTGAAATAACTATGTACCAGAAGGTGAGCAAATTGGCTGCAATTCTAGATTTTGACAACAAACCAATTGTGTTTAAGAGGATCTAAGTCAACGTAGCACTGTTTTAAAAGAATTTTAAAAATGGAAAGTGGATTAATATATTCAGACTAGAAATAAGGTGTACATTTTTAATGCTGAATGTAATTAACCATTTGAACAATTCACCAAGAGCTGTGGTGGATTCTCCATCACTAGCAATTTTTAAATTGAGGTTGGATGTTTTTTTAGAAGATATATTTTAGGAATTATTTTGGGGCAAGTTCTATGGCTGTGCTATATAGGAGGTCAGACTAAGCAATCACAATGGTCCCTTCTGGCCTTAGAATCTATATTGTCCTTACATCCAATCTATGAACATTCAAGATTTTCTCCTTGACCAACAACTTCGTGAATATTCTGTTGTATACTCAGACACCATCCACCAAAAAGAGAACCTACTTTTGAGTGTTAGTTTGGCAGGCAACCATGCTTTTGCTGTTGCATTAAATCGGTCATTTTTATTACTTGCATGACATTACCTCCAAGAGCTCCCCAATCAGGATGAAGACCTTATTGTGCAAGACATTATACGAACAGATGACAAGAGTCCTTCTCCTGAAGAAACGACAGTCAATTGACAATAAAGGGTTGCAGGGAAAAGAAAGGCACAAAGATAGTGTGACGTAGACAAGGTCACATGACAGGTCAAAGCCAGGAATAGAAGGCTGGTGACTTGACTCGCCATGGCTTTCTGTTCTCTCCCCACCGCCACTCCACATACCCCTCCATTCTATTTAAGAAAACCTAATACAGGGTTAAAATATTGCTAATTTAATGTAGTGTGAGTGCAATCTATATTTAAACATAATTCTTATGAATCACCTGCAAATCAGGTGAAGTCTTTATTAGCTTCCCCTATTAGTAGACAAGTGGTTCTCCCACAAGTCACTGGTAAATAAAATAAGCCTTATATAATATACTGAAATTGTAACTCTCTTTTGGAGAGAATTTGCATCAACAGTCTTACAATATGTTTCTTACTATAGCCAGACTGTGTAGAACTTCTATCTTTTATGAATACAGATGATACCAAATCTGTTCTGGTTCATAAGCATTGCTAAGTTATTTAACACAGAGCCAAGGACTTTTTAAAACAAAAAAAATGTATTCTTAGATTTACCAATTGCTATATCATTATATATGCAAAATATTGTAATGCCTCTGCGGATCATTAACCAAAATTATGATAGGGTGAAGGAGGTGGGGAAAATGTCAGTGTATGAAATAATTTGTTCACAGCAAATGCATCTGACTGCAGTGTTAAAAAAAATCCCCAGAGGCCAAGATAGTTCTCCCTTCCCCCGAATCCCCATATGAGCTCTGGCATTGCAAACAAGGTACTATGAAAATTTCTACAGATGGCTGCTTAATGTGTAAATTAATCTAACTCAGTAAGAATCATGCTAGTCAGTGGCAGTTATAATTATAGATCAGTATAAAATCTTGCTCTACAAATTTGTACAACCATAGAACTACCATACATATACACGTTTATTTAAATACTTTAATTATTTACTGTCAGGATTTGTGACATGTGGTTCAGCTTGCAAACATTATTAAGAATGATACATGACCATGTAGCTAGAATAAACAGGTGATTAAAACATTGTGGGAGAGGGAGGGGAGGAAGACCTGCAGAAAACAATAAAATCAGACTTCAAAATGTCATCTGATGTGTTATTTCCTAAGAAAGATAACACAGCAATGCAAATGAGAGACAAAATATTATAGAGAAAAATGTTAGCATCTCCAAATTAGGTCTATATTAAGATGCTGAATAGAAATCTTTAAGTTTTACTAAACCTAACAGTGAAAGCTTATTTCAAGCATGCATGTTTACAGTTAATGAGATTCAAATAAATTTTCAACTTTTTTTCTTCCAAGAGTTTAGGGGAGCAGCAACCTTGAAAAGCACATCTGTCCCATTAGTCATGTTGGAAAACAATCCTCTTCTCTCTATCAACATGCAGAATAGAAGTGCCCATGACGAATAGTCCGCAATTGACAATATTTTTTCTTTTTGCAAAGATCCTTTGCTTTAATCCTGTCCATACTTTAACTAAATCCTAATTAAAATTAGTTAATCTGAAGCTCTCTCTCTTTTTTTCTTTTGTGCCTGTGTGTTTTTTGTAGGAGCGAGAGAGAAAGAAAAAAGGTAAGGTAGGATGAGGTCCTCTGCTATTACATTTTAAAACAAGCCTTAATTTACTCACTGCTATAGGTCTTTAAGATAACACAGCAGCATCCTCATCCTGAGTTTGAGAGAGCACAGGGTACTAATTTGGCTGTGCACTTGTGACATCTGAGAACTACTTAAACTGTATACTTGGCTTTTACTCACACACAGTAGATCAGAGCCTCAACTAAACTGTGTGTGAAATAAGAGACAAATTGGAAAAAAAATTGGTTTTGGTGATGCATTTAATCTTCAAGTACAAGCATTTTGAAACTTTCTGAAGGGTTCATGCTGTGGCTTGTCTGAGCTCCCCACAACCACTGAATTCTTAAATATGTTTACTTGGATAGGTCAATAACTGGTTACCCCCCAAACTTCTCTCTAGGCCAGCTAATAACAAAGTATTACTTTTTGCTCATCTTTAGTTGTCAGCCACACACTGGGAGGTATCCCAGTACGGTCATTCTTTCTCAGATTGTAAATGAGAGGAATAAAAAAGGATCAGAAACTAACAGTAGACAGCCTTTTTTGTGGCTCTGAAATAAAAACCTTAAGAAAGATGTATTTAAATAAGCCATACCCTAGACAGTAACAGCATCAAGTACATGAAGCAGGAAATGTATCCAGAACTCAAACATTGCAAGCAAAGAAGTTGTTAAATCAAAATAACTGTATGGCTCAGTTCTAGGGTATTACTCTAGTGTTATTTCTCTTACATAAACAAGACTACAAGAGGTATATATTTCAAATGAGTCCTTGTCCCTTGTGTTCTGAACAGAGATTGTTCTGGAATCCTATGACAAGGTAGATAACTGACAGAAATCAAGTTTGCCTGAACTATAGGGATTGTCATTAAAAAAATAAAACAGAGGTATCTTACACACCTTTAATTTTCCCTACACCTGCTACAGGAAATAACTTTGGTAACCACTGCCTGGCTGAGATCAGGGCATTAAGCTAGATAGGCCAGTTGTAATCCAGACAGGACTAAATTGATTATGGTTGGTTTGGGAAAGCCAGAGGAAATGGTGACAAACACTGGTCTCTCTAATTGAGCATGTGTCTGCACCATTTGTTGGTCTGGTTTGCAACATAGGGGCCCAACTGATGTACCAGAAGAAGGTTACATAGCAGCAACAGCCAGTGTAGCATTAAAAAATAATTTTTTGTATGGCCCAGAGGCTGTGACTGTTCCTTTCGGTTGATAACCTTGTAACAGTCAGCCATGTCTTTGCTGTAATCTACTGTTGAGCCAGCAATGATCTCTGAAGCTGCAATTTAAAGGCATGCAGAAACTGAAGCTAACACAGAATACAACAGCCCGCCTTGTAAGTGGAGTATCTCACCCCAAGCACATTCAACCTGTACTCTACAATCACCACTGGCTGCAGTGGGCTTCCAAGGGACATTTAAGGTATTGGTTTTGACCTATTAAATCCTAAATGACCAGAGAGAACGCTTCTTTCCCCATGCTGTACTGTCAGAGTTGAGATCAGAAGAGCTGCTTGAACTGAAACCGTATTGGTTTAACATGAGAAGGGACTGCTGGCTGGGCATGCTCTGTCAGAGCCAGTCTTTGTAATTTACTTCCCATTGTGGTCTGTTATAACTGGACCTTCATGTTGTAAAGCTTATCTTTTCCCCAAAGACATCTAAAAATGAGATTGTAAGCGTGTGGAAATGCTGGAGGGGTGTTTAAGCTTCTGAGTGGTCTGATTTGCTGTGGTGCTTATAACGCATTGTGTGGCAGTAGGTTGGCTGTGTTTAGGTTGTAATTTTTGAGTACATCAAAATGATCTAGAACACACAGACAGGTACCTTAGCTTACTTATTTATTGGGATTTATATTAAATGCTATGTGGTACTGGTTGGCAAATGTTGACTTATTAATGTCTACTAGAGCGAGGCAAATAATGAACAATGTAGATAGCTTCTTCCAGTTGAAAATTACCTATGAGCAACTTACATTTCACAAATGAATACATTTGAAATTACATTATTTTACATTAATAATTGGCTCTGAACAGGGTTGCTTGTTTACAACAGTTCTTTATGAATATTTGAATTTCATGCTGTTTTGATTAGACTTTTAGGTCACTTGGAGCTGGCTTGGATTCCACAACTATATGAGAATCAATTTCTGGCAAGAATAATGTTTGAGAGCTCAAATTTTGTTTTCCCTAAATATTCTGTAACATTAGTATTAAAAAATAAATCAGGCAAGTTGGCAGCACTGAAAGGTCAGTCTCTGCCCCAAAGATCTTACATTCTAGGTCATTGCAGAAACAACAACTGGTGGATTAAACAAACAGACTGAGGGCTGGAGAAGAGATGGAGAAAAAGTAACAGTAAAAAACATGTCTGTTGGTTTTCCCCTTCTGTTAGTCATTTGAAGCTTTATACAGAGAATTCCTTTCCGGATCTCTGCAGGAAGGTGGTCTGTAGTAAACACTGTATAGTGAATTAGGTGAGCTAAACAGAATGCAGAGATTAGCATAACGTACAGCTTAACATGTCTGCCATATGTTCAATTGTGCATTTGGTATGGGTATGGATGAATAATTATATAATTCCACTTTTTCCTACAATTTACATAAGACACACTTGGCTAAAATGATGTTAATAGCCTGAGACAAACCCTCAAAGTAATGGAAGTCGCAGCTGAGGATTAAACCTTTAATACCCCTTTGCAATGAGTACCAGGAGAATAGAGTTAAGGTAGCTCTGTAGCTGGCTGATAGGGGTTCAAACCTTACCTGAAAGCTTCCCAGTTTTTATGAAATTGTATTGGGCTATTTTATTTTAATTCATTGTATTTATGTGAGTTTATTTTACACTACATAAGCTTGAAGGTAACCTTCTTTTGAACCAATTACTGCAGTTTTGGAAAGTGACATAACAGGGCAAACTCTGATCTTGCTCACATGGTCTGACTTGTCTACAATCAGGAGGCTTGCAATTTTGGGCAGGGAATCTCTACACTATTAGGCAGTGAACGTCCTCTTCTGACCTGGCAGGAGTTTAGGAATGGGACAGGTACCAGGCCAATGTAGCTGGGCAGGTGGTAGTAGGAGGAGGTGCCAGCAGCTGGTATCTGCTTTGTCCAGTATAGGAGCACCATGAGGGTCTTTTCATTTCAAAGTGTTTTGATATGCAATGATTATGAACAATGATTTGTATGTATAGGAGGATTGCACAGTGAATGGAGGTAAAAATTCATCCAAATGAGAGCATGAGAAACGTGATAGAGGATCCAGGGAAGGGGTTAGGGTAGCTGCTGAGCCAAGAAGCAGGTGTCCAGGAGAAGATGTCTAGACATAGGAGCCAGGGACGAAGTCCAGAGCAGCTCTTGAGCCAAGGAAGCCAGAGCCCAGACAAACTAGCAAACAAACACAATAAGATAATTGGCCAGAGCAGCTAAAGCCAGCGGGCAGCAAATGTTACTATAGTAGTTCATGGTGAAAACTTTGAAATCCTGAATCCCCAGTCCTCTCCAGTCTCCTTACCGCCCACCTTCCTCTGGAGCCCCAACAACATCCACTAGGGCTCATTCAAGATGGAGCTTCCATAATGCCACGCGCAAATCTCAGAATGTGTGTGAAAGACAAAAGCACGAAGAGTATAGCTCCACTGCAGCTGGGTGTAAGCATCCAAGCCCAGGAAGTCAGACTTGCACTAGCTTGGCTCAAGCTACCATGCTAAAAATAGCAGTGTCGATGTTACAGCTCTGGCGGAGACTCATTCTAGCCAGCTGAGCTCAGACCAAGGGAGTTGGGGTTGGGGGGCTTGAGAGCCCACGCTGCCACCCAAACCACAACATCTACACTACTACTTTTAGCAAGCTACCTTGAGCCCCACTAGAATAAGTCTGGCTACCTGTGCTGGGACGCTTGCTCCCAGCTGTCATGTAGACATATCCTAAACATTTACTCATATAAAAATTGAGGGCCAAATCATAAATAATCATAGCACTATTGAAGTCAATAGACCTACACCCATTTAAACCAGCTGAGAATGGGGCTCTGTTTCTATTTTAATATGTATAAAAGTAGATATAAATGGTGACAGTCATTTTGGTTCATTATAGGCTGACAGGAGGAGATAATACCCCTCTCTCTCACTCCATGACAACCCCTTCCTGGCAAAGCTACTCTGTTCCCTGCTTATAGAATTTCATACGCTGGTGACTCTTCCCACTGTAAATGGATGTTATATGAGGCTGTGGAGGAGAAGAGCTGGATAGTATGGTATATACTGTTCACTTCTGCATCAGCACTGCGCTTGCTGGTAGCTTTTACCTTGTAATGGACATTCAAAACAGGTAACCTTTCTTACTGAATAGTTCAGTCCTCTTCCCTTCTCTCTCTCCCTCCACCACCCCACAGTCCAGATCCACAACCTTCCATTGCCTTTAGTATTTTTACTGATGTTGGTTACAGAATCAAGCTCCATGCATTATGTGCTGGTTTCCATTTGGCTTTGGGGGAACGTGGAGAGTCCACTTTAATCAGCCTACTTTAAAAATTAAGAGATGGCTGCAGCAATTTTAATACTATGTTTTCTGCTGAGCAACGACAATAAGAGAATGTTTGTTGCTGAGCTGTAGCCGATTTGTCTTATCTGAGTGTCACTAAGTTTCCAAACCGAATAGACAGCTCTGCAAACACAGACATAGATTAGCACTTTTAAAAATCCCAAACAGCTCAGGAGTGAATTTTACATTATGCCTTACCCATTTTGTTTAAAGACACAGATAAATGACTTTCACCCAGTTTCAATTCCAACATTGTTTCCTCTCCCCTTCAAATTAAAGCTACAACATAAACCATTCTGTGCACTCACACAAAGGCGTAATTGGGGTGTATTGGGCCCCCTGTATCCCTCCATGCCAGCTACCTGCATAAACTGGTAGGAATGTGGAGGGAAACTGCTCCCACAGAATCATGAGTCCCCCTTCCACACTGTGTGGTACTGGGAAGGGTGGAACCTTGACTTCCTGACCCCTCCAGTGCCAGGTATAAGACATGTGCAGGGTGCAGAAGCAAGGCAGGGGGACAGAGAAATATAGCACTGTGTCACAAGTAGTTTCCTGGACTGCTCAGTAGATAGGGCTTGCAACTAAGCCCCAGTTTAGGTTTAAGGGAGCTATCAGGCTACTCATTGGTTGAGGCACTTCCATCTAAACACAAAATGCACATGCATGAAGACAGGAAAATAGATCACTAAGTGGGATGACAACAAGGGTATGAGTTGGCAAAGATTTCTTTAAAACAAATTTCTAATAGTATAACTACAGAGACAAGGTGGGTGAGAATCTTTTATTGGACAAACTTCTGTTGGTGGCTTTCATGCTTTATTACCTCTCACAACTTGTCTCGCTAATATCCTTGGACCAATACGGCCACCTCACCACTTAATATAATAGTACAAGTAGCCTTTGTGTTTTTAAATCAGCAAGTATAAGTGCAACTGATTTCACTTCAGAAATTAAATTCAATAGTGTGTACAACAAAAGTTACTTTTAGAAGTCACTGCATGCATTCTGCCAAGACCATAGCACTGAAAAAAAGGATGGCCAAACATTTTCTCAGTATTGTACACCAAAAAAAAAAGATGGCCAAATATTTCCTCACATACCTAGTTTCTTGTGAGTTTATATACTGGATTCTGGATTTTTATTGGAACTATTTGGTGTCAAACCTTATATTTAACAAAACGAAAGTCAGCTTACTCCATTTCCTCATTTCTGCTCTTGTTTTTCTCTTCCTTCTACTGGTAGCTTTAGCATAGCTCTTAGAATTGTAGGACTGGATGGGACCTTCAGAGGTCATCTAGTCCAGTCCTCTGCACTCATGGCAGGACTAAGTATTATATAGACCATCCCTGACAGGTGTTTGTCTAACTTGCTCTTAAAAATCTCCAATGATGGAGATTCTACAACCTCCCTAGGCAATTTACAAGTTTTTCCTAATGTCCAACCTAAAAGGGCCTTGCTGTAATTTAAGCCCATCACTTCTTGTCCAATTCTCAGAGGTTAAGGACAAAAAAAATTCTCCCTTCTCCTTATAACAACTTTTTAATGTACTTGACATTTTGTGTGTTCCCCTCTCAGTCTTCTCTTTTCCAGATGAAACAAACCTAATTTTTTTCAATCTTCTCTCATCAGTCATGTTTTCTAGATCTTTAACTAATTTTTATTGCTCTTCTCTCGATTTTCTCCAATTTGTCAACATCTTTCCTGAAATGTGGTGCCCAGAACTGGATAAAATATTCAAGTTGAGGCCTAATCAGCATGGAGTAGAGTGGAAGAATTATTTCTCATGTCTTGCTTATAACACTTCTGCTAATGCATCCCAGTATAATGTTTGCTTCCTCTCCCCCCATCCCAAACAGTGTTACACTGTTGACTCATTTAGGTTGTGATCCACTATGACCCCCAAATCCCTTTCTGCAGTACTTCTTTTCTAGGCAATCATTTCCAATGTTGTATGTGTGCAACTGATTGTTCCTTCCTTCCTTCCTAAATGGAGTACTTTGCATTTGTCCTTATTGAATTTCATCCTGTTTACTTCAGATTATTTCAAATTTTAATTCTAACCTCCAAAGCACTTGCAACCCCGCCCCTCTTGGTATCATCTGCGAACTTATAAGTGTATTCTCTATTCCATTATCTAAATAATTGAAGATATTGAACAGAACTGGACCCAGAACAGGACCCCATTCGATAAGCCCTTCCAGCTTAACTGTGAACCCCTAATGATTACTCTCTGGGAATGGTTTTTCAACCAGTTATGCACCCACCTTCTATTTCCCTAGTTTGTTAATGAGAGGGTCATTGCTTTTCAATGGTTTTTCTAAGTTTCCAGTAATGTTGAATGATTGTTTTAAATTTCCACATTTTTCTCAGTCTATTCTTTCATGGCCTCCTGAAGATGTTATTTTGACTCTTCTCTCTTCAAGCTATTTTGCCACCTCTTTATTTTAATAATCTGCATCATATTCTTCCTCTGTGACCCAATCTTCTCTCCTTTGGAAAGCTCAAATCAAACTCTGCCCAGAGGAATTCTGCAGCAGATAGTGTGGCTGGGATACTTTCCCCACTGTCTGCTGCCCCTAAATTCTGGAGCATCAGAAAAGTCTGTGAGCTGAAATAGGGCCCTTCCTTATTCAAGGATTGGCCATACCCTCCTCACTTTTAAGCCTTCATCTGCATTTCCAAAGTTAGAATCCCCACTAGAGAAGAGCCAGGAGGTGTGAATGCACATGAATGGACTGTCCATAATCACTTTTTTCCAAACATGGAGTGCAAGGGGTCTATACAGGAGTTTTTTTCCAATGTCTCTTTCTCCATACTCCATGTTCTGTTTTTCCTCCTTGTCCCCTTTCACTCTCACCATACATTCCCTGACCTCCATTTCTCCCTATCTTCCCTTCATTTTCCACCCCAGCCTTCAATCTTTGCCTTCATCTCTCCAAATAAACTTTTCTTCAATTTTCCATCTCATACCCTTTCACTCTAAGTCATCTTCTCCTCCACTTCTCTTTGCTTTGGTTCATACTCCAGGATGAATTAACACTTGGAGAGGCAAGAGCTGTACGTTCTCCTGTGGAAGGAAGAAATCATTTCCTTACCTCTCTTCTTCCTCTGGTGCCATAAGGCTGAAGAAAACAAAGGCAGAGAGAAGGAAATGTTCATTGCTTCCCAACAGCTGTAGGCATGGCTAGTCCAGACATCAGCCGAGCAAGCTCCTGCTTGGGGTGGCAGATTCTATGAGGCGGCATTCCACCCAATCCTAGGGCAGCACGGCAGCTTTTTCTCTTTTGGTTCGCCGCTCTGGCCGCTCTGTAGGGGACGGCGGCACAGAGGAGGGGAGCAACCTGCAGCAGACTCGTCAGGGCAGCCCACGTCCTTCCCTCCCAGCTGACTGGAGCGGCGCAGAGCCCCCCCAGAAGGCAGAGCGGAGGTCAGGGCCGTGTGACGAGTGCCCCGCTGAAGCCCTGGCTGCCCCCTTCTCTTCCCCCCCTGCTCCCTGCCCTTCCCCCCGCTCGACCAGGCACGCACTCCGCTGCACATTTGCAGTGCAGGGAGTCTCCCTGCACCCTGGCTCTGGCCACCCTGCAGGATTTTGGTTTTTTGTTTCCCCTCCTGCTTTGTCACTCAGGCCTTGCCTTTCCCCCACTTCCTTGCTTTGCTACTCCAGCTGTGCTGTTTTCCCCTCCCTTTGCCAGTCCGCCCCCCTCTTTTTTTTTTTGCGTTTGAGGCAGCAAAAAAGCCAGAGCCAGCCCTGGCTGTAGGTAACATTGCAGGAAGAGAGAATACACCAGCTGTCTAGTATACATGTTAGAGAAGTCAGTGGAATCTTCCCACTGAATGAAAATGCATCACTGCACTTTGGTTAGCCACTAATACAAAGATGCAATAACAGGAGACCATATTCAAGCCCAGAATATACATCTGACTGGACTTCTAGTCTATAAAACCTACTTCAAAAGCTTACAGCATGTGGCAGGTGACACACTGATCTGAGAGAAATCAAATGAGAAAGAAGTGAGAGGCGGAAATCAGAAGTTTGAAAACAGTCTATATTTCTTCAATCTCATTGGAATAACTTTGGCTGAATCCTTTTTTATCCACTTCTCAAGTAATAATTTAGGCTGAAGTAAGGAGCAAAATGGTAATGCAGAGTACGCAGCCTGTCTGGATACTTGCCCCAATTTGGGACAGCATCAAAATTAAAGTCAGTTTCTTTTCTCAAATGCTCTAAAATGGGATTTTTATCCCCATATGATTGTACTGCTCTTAGCATTAAAGGGCCCTGTTGTGTTTTAGCTAGCCCCTAAGTGCTATTGCAATTTGAAAAATTAGTCATTTTGTAGAGGTAATTGTACATTTGTAGAAATGTACAATAAGACTTCCATTTTTAAAGCTTCCTGGGGGGATTTAGACATGCAATTCCTATTAATTTTCATGGGAATTGGCATCCAAATCTGTTAGATAGCTTTGAAAATCTCAGCCTGCCAGTCCAAAAGAAATAAACTCTAAAGCTCAGTAATGCCATTCAGGTACATGTTCTAAGTATGGGCTTTCTAGTACAACCCAAACCAAGCACTTTGCATCTGGTTTTAGATTTTTTTCAAACATTTTGCACAACTTTATAAGTTACATGGCTCAGTTTCAGGAATGGTATTCCCAGGAGACTAAAATACCATTGGACTTGACCCCAATGGCTGTTTGTCTATTTAGGTTAGCTGTTCAGTTTTTAATTCTTGAAAGATAATGGTCACATAACATCTAATGGATCTCACAAGTTGTTTTCTTTAGAGATGGTCTCAAGTGTATCCATTACCCTTGGTTTTTTTTTTTGGGTAGGCAAGTACATACCTGAAAAATAACCATGGAGATTCAAACACTAAGGAGTTGTCATCATTAAAATAAAATAAAAAAAATCCCATCCTATTGGTATTCTAAATTCACAGTGTCTGCAAACAATGGCCATCAGCCAGAGTTTCAAGTCAATGTCCCAATATGCTCAAAAGGAGTTCACATTTCCATTATCCTGAGCACAAAGAGCAACATCGATTCAAAGTGTTCTTCCATTACTATATAGCAAGCTACAATAATCTTCAGTCGCTACAGGACTAGAAAGCCTCAAATACTTTCCCCCACCCCCCCCAAAAAGAGAAGAACAATAGTTTAAATCATCTGCCTGTAATTGAGCTCAATCCCATTGTCATTAATACGATCAGATCAGTTATGACTAGATACCCCAGACCAAAATGAAATAAAACACACACTTAAGAAAAAAGGTTTTTAAACCATTTAAAATACTGTGAATAGCTGTACTGATTATTTTTTTTAAGACTTCTTACTTAGGAACAGTAAAGATTTGGGTGAAAATATCCTTGGTCTATACAGTGTTTCAAGTTGGAGAAGTCTATAAAGGTAGTTAAAGAAATCTCTGCTGGCACTACCTATCCCTGATGCTCAGTGGGTTATCATAATTTAAGTACAAAACAGTTATATATTCTAAACTGGGAGCTTCAACATTAGACTGACTAGACATGGAAGGATGAATCTTTTGAGTAATATATGCAGTCACACTGAACCCCATCTTTCCCAGTGTTGAAGAAATAAGCAATTGAAACTCATAAAATGTAATACTGACATTTCACCTCTCTCCCCCCAACACACACAAAAATATTGGTTAGCTGAATGATAGCAATGGCTACGGGGACAGGAGGAGCCTATTGTTTTCAGAATTGGTTGAAAATTCTATTTTTCCAATGACAAAACTTGAGAGGTTGAAGAGATGAAAGCAAAGGAGTTAAGAGAATTATGCATTACTGTTCAATATCAAATGCTCTTAGTTCTACCCTAAGAAGAGTAATGACAAATCTCTATGAAGTCAATAGACCAGAGTGCAAAAATTGGCCTAATTCAATCCAGGGGTATTATCATGGATGGCCACGATACAGATACCTCACCTTCATTTACTCTAATAGATAGATAAGAATCCCAAAGAGGCAAGTATAGGAAATAGACAAGTTCTGGAAAGTGAGTAGTAGCATTTAGGATCAAGCTGTTCCCAACACTAATAAATGAAAGATGTAAAAGGCTCAGAGGAATAATACTTTGGCTAAAATAAATGCAGTAGGTTAACCTTCAAACAACTGGGATTCTAAAGCCAATGAGACAATTTGGATCACTGCATGCACCACTTCCACCACTTGTGGAGTCCAAGTCTCAGATAATTTAATGAGAGTGGTGATTAAGGAATGATCTCCAAAATTGCTTGGCACACTTAGTAATAGTGGGAGAGGGCTGAAACAATAAACCGATACTGTAGGATCTCTCTCAGACTGTCCTCCATCTCTTTCTGGCTGTTTTGAAAAAGAAGACAAATATTCCGTATTCCCGGCAAGCAGACTGTCTTGAGTCTCAAAATTCCATACCATAATCATGGAACAGTATATTAAATTCCTCTGGCCTTGCAGGATGAATGCTATTGAACAACACGGAGTTCCTGTTTTTTTTTTCAGGACTGGTGCAGTTTTAGAAGATTTGCTGATTTAGATATGGGAGTCATTTTTGTGGCTAACATGGCACACTGGATTGTTATAACTTAAGATGCACATCCTAAGAGATATCATTTATATGAATTGCCACGAACAGCAAACTATCTATAAATAGAGAGTTTAAGTTACAAACAGCCATCAGTATGATCATTAAAAAGACTCACCTTTCCCAGTATTCATAGTCTCTCCAAAACAACATTTTAAGATTGGGAGGGAACTTCCTTTTAGGGCAGGTTATTTTATAGTTGTCCATTATGAGTTTAATCTCACCTTCCTCTGTGGCATCTGGTACTAGCCACAGATCTGATCTTGTTGAGGTTGAGATGCCCATCTTTTATTAGCACTCCAGAAGACAGCACTTTTAGAAATGTGTCCAGTGCATCAATAACTGATGATGCCTGATGCTGGTCTTTTTCAGCATAATACAAGTGGGGATATAGCCAAGCAAGACGGCTTAGTAAAGAAAGTTTAGTGCCCCAACTTCAAGTACACTAAAATCCAGGGATACTCAACTGGCTAAATCCAGTGGTGTCACAGCACAATTCAAAAAGAACTTTAGAGGAAAGATTTTCATAATCAGTGTTACACAAATTAACAATAATTCACATTAAGGTGGGAGAAACCTCAAGAAATTCCAAAGACTGATGACAGTTCAACAGTTTGGATCAAAATGTGTTAGTTGCAGAAATTAAACAAGAGTCTTGAATTATTTTTGCAAGGTCTTTTTTCTGGTCAAGTGAGAAGGAAAATCAATAGGAGTTGGGTGCCTAGGTCGCTCCCCATCCCCAAATAGCTTTGATTCCATGATTGTTACTTGCACTTTTTATCCTGGTCAAAAGTCAGGAAATGAAGAGGAGCATGAAAACAAAAGACAGCCTGTACCTCTGAATTATTTTGAGCCTCATACGTTGAAGTAATTATTAAAATGATTTAGTACGGATTTTCGGTTTAGATTCTAGTTTATGTTCTTATTTTACGTAAAGCCATTGGAAAGTGCTAAATTGCAACTGTTAACAGTTATTCATATTCAGAGCACATTTTAGGAATGTTTGAAAATTAAGAAAAAAAAATTCTGGGTGAATAGTGACTTTCAGGCCAGTTAGTAACTACTCAACTTAGGCTTTTTGGTTAACCAAACCAGATTGAATGTTTGAACTCTTCGGAAATACAGAAGGACAAGGTCAGACCCCTCTCATATCCAGGTAGAGAGGGAATTCACTGGGTTAATTTTCTACATTTGTCTTTCTTTTTCCTCATTAGGCTTGTGGAGAAGTGTGCAGCTTTCTTTTACTGTACTTTCCCTTCCAGCCTTTCCCAGTGAGTTGATGGCATCACATGGAAAGAGCCCAATGAGATTTTTGTTTTTGCACCATTGAACTACTCATGTTAAAAAAATATATAATTCAGCATGTATTTTTATATATAAAAATGCCCACCAAATGCAATGTTCAGGGTACATATCTTGAAACATACTGCAGAATGAGGGTATAAACAAGTATGGATTCATGTAGGGATGCTGGTGTAGCGTTTGATCTCTGTGGTCCTTAGGATAAGATGTGATATTAAGAAATCTAAGCAATAACATTGCTCTAAGCCAAAATGCTTCTGAAATAAATGTAGTCGAACTTTACTAATTCTGGGTCACTGAGAAAGAAAATGGTGCTTAAAATTGTTGATTGGCTCTAGTTTTCAAGATATGCTATTGGGTCAGTATATACGACCCTTGACTTGGGAATGGCGGAGGATAAGTGAGTTATAAAGGGAAGGGATCTCAATTTAAACCAGAAATGACTAAAATACATCTTTGACTGGATCTATGAATAAATCTATGACTGGGTTTGGACAGTACTTGCTTTTGAGGCAAAACAATGAATGATGCAATCTGAAGCCGGTATTGCGTCATACATGATATGAATTGCATCATGGTATTCCTAGAAGTCATGGATGATGCAATCACAACAAAGCTTACATCACTCTGCTGAACAAATTGCCCTATATCAGCTCTAGAAATCATACAGTGTCCTGCTCTCTTATTTGTCTGTGTTTGATTTTGCAAAGGGACACATTTCTGTTTAGCCAAAGTGAGCAGAGATGCCTCGTACTTGTGTGAACAGTGCAGATAACTTCTGCTATGTTTGTGGTGAAGTGACTTTTGCATCACAAAAGCGCAGTATAACCACTATGGTTAAGAAAGCCTATCCCCTTTCTTTTGGCTGCAAAATTGGAGATCAAGACAAGAGGTGGGCCCCACACATATGCTGCAATACTTCTGCAACAAATCTTCACCAGTGGTTGAACAGGAAAAGGAAATCTATGCCTTTTGCAGTGCCAATGATTTGGAGAGAGCCAACAGATCATACCAGCCATTGTTACTTCTGCATGGTGCCTCCAGTTAGGAAAGGTGTGTCAAAGAAGAAAAAGTGGACTGTGTATTATCCAAACATTCCATCAGCTATACGCCCAATACCCCACGGAGAAGGACTGCCGGTTCCTGATGCACCAGAAATCATTCTCACTTGAGTCAGACGAGGAAGAGGAAGAGGATGAAACTTCTGGTCCTGAACCATCAAGGTCACAGGACCCATATTTTCTCCCATCCTCCTCCTCCTCTGAACCACACCTCATAACACAAGGGATTTGCCAGGGATTTGGAACTACCCAAGAGTAAAGCAGAGCTGTTGGGCTCCAGATTACAACAGTGGAATCTCCTGGCAGGCTATCAGGGCAAATGGAGCCCATCAATGCTTGCAGACTATTGCTGGACAGTGACAAGAGATGCTCCATTTAATGATTACAAGAGACAAGCCAAGTAACGCCGAGTAGACACTGAATAGGACTAAACTATGTACATAATAGTTTTTTGCCTTCTGTTTCATAATCAATTTTATTTATCTAACTCTTTTGCTGATTTTTAAAGTGTTACCTAAACAGGACAGGTGAAATATTATCATGTAAAGCAATCATAAACACATGAAAAGACCTAGGTTTACAATTTATGATTAAAACTCTACTATCTACACAATATACATAGACATAAAATGTAAAAACTTAAATATCTTAGAAACAGTAGCCAATCAGTTGTTTTAATAGTCGTATTTGAATTCAGCACATCAAAATACATAATAAATATCACATTTTATCTCTGAAGCAGACGACTTCTCAAAAATTGTAGACCAGTGTAATCAACTCCCTCAAATGGCTAGACATTGTCATAGCTAATGACAAGACTCGTACTTCTCAGACTCAAGTCATGGTGCAACAGTATCTCTCCCCAATTAAATAAAAGGGGGTGGGGGAGGTTAGAAAAAGACACCTATCTCCACGTGGTCTTACATTGCTTGCCTAATATCTTTTTCCAGTGTCATGCTACCTCCCCCACCCTTTCTTCCCCACAACATTGAATGGCTAGGGAATTATCTAGTCAAATAACTGAATTTAGGAACTGAAAAAACTGCCCCCACACCTGCCTGAACTGCAGATCAGAAAACAGTGGGCAGAGAACCAGTGAGGTAACCAAAATGCAGGATAAATTCAACTTATCACATGACTCTGACCCTATAATTGATCACATGGACAACACCAAGACATAATGTCTATGTTCTAATTATTCCTGACAATGATCTGTTTTATCAGAGGAAATTCTGAATGACTGCACCACTCATATAGGTTAATATTTCAAGTAATCCATAATGAGTGCAATAACATCTATACTATGTTGTCATTTAGTCTGTAGGAGGTTTCTGAAATGGCATATACAGAGTTATTTTAAATTTGAGTAAAGCTATTTTGTTTTTTATCTCAGCCTATAAAAAGCAGTAGTTGCCTCAACTTTGTACAAGGGCCTGAGGGTTTTTATGGCTTACTCTACAAGTGACCTAAAAATAGCCTTTTATATAATATTATATATAAAAAAAATCGCAGCAGCCTTAAGATCCAATATTGCAGAATTTTCCAGGGCTATTAGGATACAATGCATTACTCCAATGAAAAGCTGTGAATGTCACTTTCCCAATGATGCAAAGCTCTCATTTCCAGCCCTGAAATGAAAGAGATGAGACTTTGAACCCAACACCAGTATAGGATCTATCTTGCTTATTCTGGACCTTGCACATATATGTGCATTTTAGGAGGAAGTTCCACATTTGTAGAAAAGGAGGAAACATTTATCTGCTAAGTTGCTTTAAAACATAGCAGATGTTTAAAGTTAAGAAGTTTAGAATGTTAGATTTATCCTCTAGGAAACAGAATTAATGGGAGGAGAGCAGGGCAGGTGGTCAAAATAGTATGACAAATTGCAGAATCACATGCAGCATTTTATTTATAACATGACTTTGCAATTGCTTACATGGCTATCATGCCCAGCTATGTTCAGGATATTCTCTCCACACATGTGTGAAAGCCAGATTTCAAATCATGGGCTAAGATCCCAAAAAGCTTCTTTTAAGAAATGTACAAAAATATTTTTCCTCTACTGAAGACTTACAAGTTTCTATGGTCCTCCAGGATATTCTCCTATGCTGAATTTTACAATTGAAGTCAATGGGCCTAATTTGTCTTTTGTTGACTTCAGTGACAAAACTCATTAATTCAGGGGGAAGCGTATTTAGGCCAAGAAACTATTTATGCTATTTTAGAAAACATTATCTCATCACAATGAGAGGCGATACCAAGTTTCAGTCTGAAGTAACAGAACCAAGTGCCATATTTTGATGTTGAGCTGCCCCGTTTCGGGGCTCTCAGAGGGGTGCAATCCTTCAATAAGCAATCTTGCATCATTCATCAGCTAGTCTCAGTCTGCATACTGGCAAATTGACTTAGGTTACTATATATCGGGCACTAATAATGCAGATATTTCCATTGTCTAGTATACATACAAAATGTCATCTGTGCGCGCACACACACACACACACAAAGTGTACTGCTTCATGGAACATTAGGCCTAAGTCATTAGAGATCCATTAAGAGGATGAGGTTGAGACAGCAGCTATATTTGATACTGCCTTGTTTTGGATATTGATGACAAAAGGCAGCAAGAAGAGGCAATAGATTTTTACTGATTCTATTACCTCTAAAACTTTTTGCCTCATGATATGTAAAGCTTATATTTTTAGAGGCACAAATTAAGCACACTGCATTAAATCCATCCATGAAGTAGAGGAGGAGGTTTTACTCAGTGCAAATGATGTAATAACACTTTAACGTAGCTGAAGAATTCACCTCTATCCCCATATAACACTGTCCTTGGGAGCCAAAAAAAAATTTTACCGTGTTATAGGTGAAACTGTGTTATATCGAACTTACTTTGATCTACCAGAGTGCGCAGCCTCCTCCACCCCCAGAGCACTGCTTTACCGCATTATATCCAAATTTCTGTTCTATCAGGTCGCGTTATATTGGGGTAGAGGTGTAGCTAACAATGATCTTTCCATAATAATCAGGTAGAATTATTTATTACAGCTGTTAACATGAGTTAAAACAGACAGAAAAGCTACAAAATTAATGTATTAAATTATTAGTATCTAAAATGTGTCTCATAGCTTTCCTTCTAAACAATGTAAAAGTTTAACTATTCTTCATATTTTACATAAAGGAATCAGCATTTCTGTCATTACAGTGAAACGCAGCCATCTCTAATATCACTTTGTTTTATTGCATTGCAATAAAACACTTCCTTTACTACAATACTAGACAATTAATTATTAGAACTGGTTGGAAATTTTGACAAAATGCTTTTTCATTAAAATGCTGATTTGTAGAAATTAAAACTTCATAGGATAGGATTGGTTTCAATTAATTTTCTATTTCAATTTTTTTTTGAAAAATCAGTTTTGAAGTTGTCGAAATGAACAAGTTCCACTTTTGAGGTTGAAATGAAGTCATTTTGAAATTTAAGTTTATTTGTTGTTAAAATAAAAGGTTGAAATTAAAACAAGAGATTTTGATTTAACCTGATTGTCACTAGCCAAAACTCATAAAAATCCAATTTTTTAGATTGACTTTTTATCCCCAATTTGGGATGGGAAATTTTTGTTTTGAATTTTCAAATTCTCATAGAACAGGAGAACTGTTCCTCATCCAGCTCTAAAACAAGAGCCAAAACCAAATTCATCTCTCGAGAGACAAGGTGGGTAAAAGTAGCGTCTTTTATTGGACTAAGATCTGAGTGGCTGGAAAGCTTGTCTCTCTCACCAACCAAAGTTGGTCCAATAAAGACATTACATCACCCACCTTATCCCTCTAATATTCTGGGACCAACACAGCTACAACTACGCTGCACATAAAGTCAACTTTAGTGAGACTCCAGTGGAATTACACCCAGAATGATTTTCACTTAATATATTGGAATTTGGCAGAGACATCAGATTATGTATATTGGGATCTTTAACAACCTCAAATCACAATGGCCTCAGTTTTAGATTTACAGCACAGGGCCTGAAACACCATCCTGGATACTAGTTTAGTACCAACTCCACATACAATCTGCTGAATCAATTGATGCAATTGTGTTAACCTTTTGGTTCTTTGCCCCTTTTCTGAAAGATGTTAAAAAACAAAACCAATACCGCCCCCCATGCGTCAGGTCCATCCCTATTCAGAAAAAAAAAAAAAAAACAAAAAACAAACCCCAAACACTTACGCACATACTTAAGATATAAGCACATGCTTCAATTTCATTGAAGCCAATGGGTCTTAATCACCACTGAAATGCCAAATCTGATCAGTGGTGTTTCCCTAAGGTTTTTTTTGTTTGTTATTTTTTAATTTAAAGAGAGATGCTGCATTCTTCCATTTCTTCTTGTTACACAGTGAAATATCCTAGTCTTGTTCACTCATTTTGGAAGACCTAATCAATCCTGAATTCTGTCACAATACACTGTACACATACTTTTAAAAAACTGTCCAGATTTATTTAAAAAAAAGTGAATGTATTGAGGAAATTTCAACATATATTGTAAGACAAAAATAAATACAATGGTAGAATATATGAAAGTCAACATTTATGTAGTAGCTCCACAGAAATTCATTTTGCAACTATAGGATGTTTTGATTTAGCATATTTTATCAGTTATCCAGAATTCCTGAAGAAAGAAAAAATAGCCTTAAAATTATCATAACAATAAAAGATGTTTCCACCCCCTCCCATACCCCTGACATATATTCTACCCTCAGTAGCTTTCCATGTGCTGCCAAGGTACTGTTGCAAGCTGGGGCTGAGAATCTGGCCCAGCATCTCAATATCTATTAATAAGAGGATTGTTTTGTGCCCTGATGAGAGAGAGAAAAGCTAGATTGAAAGAAAGACACTTGTGTCAGGTAAACATAAAGGATCCAAACAAGGGTGGTGGAAGGTAAACCCCCCCCAAACTAACAAAATAAGTATGGCCCCTTTAATAAGGTCTCAGGGAAAGAGCAGTTGTGACATAGTTCGTAAGGCTCTTACCTCAGGACCCTACTTCAGAAGTCCCACACTTAGAGACTGCAAAGTCTCTGAGTCTGATCAGGCTAATCTCCTGGAGCCTGAGAGAGAGATGCATGCACACACACAGTCTGCATGGTTTAAATCACCTCTCTTCTGCTCACCTTCCTGCTCCAATAGCCTATCCTAGATTAAAGCCATGCTGTCCTGGTTGTAAGCTCCAGCCTGTCTTTAAAAGGATAGTACTTTCCTTCACATTAAGATATTGAAGTCAGCGCTGGCTGCAGATTCTCAACACTGCAGAATGATGGCACTTTATTTAGGTGTCCAAGTATTTCTTTAGGTGTCTAAAATTAGGCACCTAGGTCTGAGAATCTAAATGTCTGGATTAATAAGATCTACAACCACAAGACACTCGAGGTCTTGCATCTATCTGGCATTTCTTTGCTCCGGTAGAGATTTAGGGTAAGCCAAGTCATGCTACTTTGTCTATAACCCTGCCCCCACTTGTTTTGGCTTCAGAAATAGACCCTTATAACTTCTCTCTCCTTTTAACAAAACCCTTGTACATTTTTATGATTTGCAAAGTTTAAAGAGAGAGTCACAGTTGTGTTTCTATAAGCCACAGTTACAAAATTGGAACCCAGCTGATAGAAGGAGAAATTCCTGTATAATGAAACATTAACTGCCCTTAAAACAACCTAGATGTAAGTTTATATCATATTGCAGGAGAAAGCATTTCAGGGACTGTAGCATGGTGCCATGAATTAGCTGTAAACATGGAACTACTAGAAGATTCAAGTAATGCTAGGTGACTTAAGGGGTGATTTTGGATTACTGGCTATTTCGTATAGCATTTTGAAAATGTTAAAAGCTATAAAATTACTACAAAGATGACAGGTTAGTATTGTTAACAAGACTGCTGTATAACATGCTTTTGATAGGGAATAGAACATTTGCAATATATGTGTGCAGACTTACAGCTCAATTACCTATGAAAAATTCTCTCTTCTTAGTATAGCTCTATGACCTAATAAGCCTATTGCACATCATCATTAAGCAGATATTAAGTTAATTTTACAGTTTATAGAAGATTAGAGGTTGCTTATGTATGGAAAGTATAAATACCATTGTAGGGCTTGCTTGTGCCACTCTGTTACAATACTACAGAAGCCCTCCATGTCGCAAAAATTCTACACTGACCTGTACTGCTGAGACCATGATATTAGGAATTCTGCCTACCTCCTTGTGTGGTCTCCATCTCCATAGTATTTGAGTGATTCATGCTGAACAAATTAAATAATCTAACTACATCTCATGAGGTATGGAAGTGTTGGACTCATTATACAGACAGCAGGTCAAAAGGCAGAGAGTTGTGGGTCAAATTAAGTTTGCATGTAGAATTTTAATAATATCAGCCTTTGGTAAACTCTTTGGTTTACAAAGGCTGACATGTCCAGTGATTACCTCTAACATGTAAGCTTCTCTTTAAAGTAATTTCTGGAAAGGAGGATAAAAATTAAGACTGCTTTTCTACACTTCCCCTTCCCTCTGTCTCTTCCCAGAATGTTGCTTCTCCCCCAGCTCTACCATGGTACTACAGCACAAACTTCAGTAGCTATTAAAGAGCTGTAAAAGGACCTTATGACCTACTGCGCAGGTACTCTGTACCAGGATGATTTACTCTAGCTTTCCAATAGGGACTAGCGTTTGTCCTTCTAAAATAAAGAAAGATAGGATTTAGCATCTGAATTCACATCTGAATCCCAATCCAAACTTCCCCAAAGTTCAGAGATGCTCAGATCTTGTCTTCTGGTTAAGGTTAATCTCAAGTTATTATTGATAGATTTACCAGATATGCCGTACACTTTTTGGAAGCCGCACGTCTACAGAGTTGTAAACTCTATATAACAGAGTTCATCTCACTCACCAACAGATGAAGACAAAAACAGTTTAAAGGAAATGAAGCAAAAAATAATGGTAAGGAAGACTAAATTACCAATATTGGAATTTGATTAGGAAAAGTGGCAGATTCACCATACTCCTGAGAAGTGTGGCATTGGGATTTAATGACTGAAAGTAGTCAGAATGGTTTTACACATCATCCAAGAAAAGGCCTAGCACCCTAATTTTATATTGCAGCATTGGTTAAGTTCTTCTTTAGAAGGAAAAGCATCACCTATTGAATATCAGTAGTACTTTCCTCAACACCTGGTGTGGAGGGCTGTCTCTTCACCCTTCCACTTCTCTGGTTCTTGTCACGCAGACAGCAAGCAGCAAAAGACCAGAAGTCTGAAGCGCAGACAATGTGATGTTTATTGTGCTGGTTTCCAAGCAGGAGTATTCTGAAGCCCTTCACATCAGTCAGGGTTATCACTATAGGCTGATAGAGTTGGTTCCTCAGTGTTCTGTTTCCAGCTCTGATGCCACTGAGTGTTTACCCGATGTCCTCTTCCCTGCTCTGATGCTGCAGACCCTTGCCTGTGTCCATTCCCTATTCCTGTTCCCCCCCTTAGAAAGCATGATTTCAATTTCCCTTCTACCTCCTGCTTGATCCCAGTTTATATAGTAACACTGTTGGGTATACCTTAACCAATCATTTTACTGAAATTTAGCTAACCAGTCCTAATATATTGTAACATAATTCTCTAACCAATTATATTCCACTACCCTCATTAGCTTAATCCTAGAAATAATTATTATACATCAGAAAGAAACAAACAATTAGAGAATCAGACAGATTAACAATAGAAGAGTGGGGGCCATAAAGATAAAAATACAGAAATGAAGGTTTCACAACTACAACCATGGTTAAGTGATTTCTTGCCAGACAGGATGCTATCAAACTAAGTTTTCTTTATCCATCTTAAGAGCCATTTCTTTATCTGGTGGTGATGGGCACTATCAGGACAGGATCGTCTTTCTAACAGCCCAGTACCACCTTACTTCAATGTGACTAGTTTGGGAGGTGAGGATGTGACCATATGCTTCCCAGCTTATGGCTGCCCTTGCTGCTTAGCCAAAGGCCTTAGTCAAAGAACAAGGCCTCAGACTATTCTAGTTAGAAAAGGCACATACATAGGCGGACTGTGATTTTGATTCTTAGTTTTTATATCCCTGTAACTAGCTAAGTGATAAAAATACACCCAAGTTCCTATCTATATTCTAACGCCTGGTAGCATTTGAGGGGAGGCACATGCTGTATCTATAATAGCTTCTTTTCCTTAAAATTTTCTACTGTTGCTACCACCAATGCAGGTCTGTGAGTGGAGCACAAGTATACTCAAAGGATTTGTCAGCTACCAACATTTTAGCCACTGTTTCATCTGTCCCTGCTCAAAGCAGGCCTAGATAGTATAGTGGTTAAAACAATGGGTACTGTTGCCTTTTCTGTGTAACTTACTCAGTGTGGCTCTGTTCTACTCAACACCAACACTCCTGCCATTACTACTGTGCAAATGAACTAGTAGTGGTGAGAAATGTGTAGAGGTACAGTATCTCTCAATAGTGTTCATTTCCAACCTTATTTAGCATGAGAGATCTAATGAAATCACTGAAGCTGGTATTGCTGCAGTGTGGTCTTATCTGCATGGTTTGCTCAGATACAGGAAGGTTTGCGCAACTGGTTGACTTTTTTGCAAGTGTAAAGAGTCAAAGGTTTCATGCAACACACACTGTAGACACTTTTCATATTATTCTAACAACAAATGCTAGTATAGTCTCAGTATTTGTACAAGGAGAGAGTGGCAATTTCCATTTTGATTATCTGTACTTTAAATACAACATATATTTTACAGGACCATTATTTCCAAGTCATTCCCTCATTCCTCTCTCCCCGCCCCAAGTTTTCACTGCTTCACATTCTACAGCAGACATTCACTTGAACAGTATAAGCCATCTGTAGTTTATAAAACACCTTTAAGCTATTGTTTTAAAGTTTTATACCTTTTAATGGTTTTCTTATTTATTTCCTGCTGATATCAACACACAGTCTGCCAAAAGCAATCTTTAGTGGATACTAACATATTCATATTGAACATTTGATCCAGAATTTTTGCAGATAATAAGCAGAGTGAACATCTGTGAGAAGTAGATAATTTTTAATATTTATGGATAGCTCATTTCCATGTTGTAATCCTTAAGATGGGAATCAGGTTTGTACAATGTAAGTCATTGCTGTATATTCCTATCATGGTTAGGTAATGAAGGGAATAGAGGTTTTGAAGATGGAATACCAATGAGTTTATAAATTAACATTGGAACAAAGACCTCACCATTACTTGCATTAAACCCAATATTATGTCGACTATGTGAAGAAGGTGATCTTATACATTTTAAAAAAGTCTCATGGTGCTCTTATTTCAGTGGGCCAAATGTGTTCTGGAAACATACATACATTTTAGAGATAGAACCACAAAGCTAGAAAAATTAATTCTTGTGGCCACTTAGAAATGGACATTCTGTACTTTGCTAATTAAAAAACAAGGTGAGAGGCAGTATCTGAGAGTGAGCCAAGAACTTAATGTCCACAGGCAGAGGGCACAAGGTATGTAAGGTTATAGGGATCAACAAAAGTGGTCATGAAAACATGTTACATTTTTGCAATGATTATGACGACCAGTGTATGTGCAGATCATGTGTAAGGACTTACGGATATATACACCAAACATTATGATTTTAAGGCCTTGGCTTTAAAGGCAAGTCACTCAGAGGTAGTATGCATGGAGACAGATGGTGAGAGACTTATCTCCCTAATTGATCATTGTGTATCTTACAATGGAAGTCTATTTGCATATTTAGTCAACTGCTAATCATTACATGGCAAGGGCTGCAGGAAAAAAAAAACAACCCACCAAAGAGCAGTAGGGATTATTTTAGTTATGGTTAAAGGCAATGAACTTTTGGAGGCATAGCTGGGGGGTATGGAGGTATATCTGTGAAGATAAGCTACCAGCAGGCCTAATTTTATGAAGGCAGGGAGGCGAAGGTCTCAGCCATCCTGGCAGGAAAATACTCACCAAAAAGGACTTGGGGGTATGCTTTCCTGCAGTAGCCAGTCATGCGAGTAAAAGTTTAGGCTCTGGCAAGCATATTATGCTCTGGCTTGATATGTAACCATTTCTTTCTAATATTTACTTACAATCATCTGAATCTCTGTTCTTTGATAATAAACATTCTTGTGTTCATTATAAATATATGTCAGTGCTGTGTGTTAAGCACAGAGATGATCTGCAGGTAAAAGTAATAAGTTGGGGTGTACTTTTCCTTTGGGAGTGAAGAGTCCGAGTTCTGTGAGTGTTCGGTGGAACAGGGGCTGGGCATTTCAGAGGGACATTTGGAAGGCTCAGGGGTTGGTGTGTGCCTATCACTTGCCTGGAGATGGACAGCAGATCCCATGGGGCTCAGATGGGAATACTTGTGCTGCCTGTGTCGGGGTTGTCAGGAAGCTGACCCATGACAGCTATGGGCAACAAGCCCTCTCACACTAACAGTAGGTGGTAGATACATGCCTCACAACTCTGGGTACTGCTAGGAAGCATTATGTATTTGCCTTACACAAGCCTAGTTCAGTCATTGGTAGTTAAACCCAGCTGGTAGCACCTCCTCCTGTGTGCCAGAAGATTGTGGAGTTCAAATCCCATGCTAGGAGTTGGTTACAGAGCCAAGCCACATAAAGGATGAAGGGGAAGAAAGAATTGAGATTAGAATTTTTTCTTCCCAAGACAAATATGGAACCAAGAACCCACAAACTTGGCTTGAGCCATTGGAGAAGCAGAAGGGTGCAATCTGAGCTGAACCATCTGCCAGTCACCAATTTTTTAAAGTGTGAGGCCTGAGGTTGGCACACAAATTGGCCACCTACAAACTGTGTACATGATTTACAAGTCACAAATGCTAAAATGTCTTTTTCATTCTTGCTTTCAACCACCAAGCCCAAGAAATTATTTCTTTCTTCTCTCTCCCTAATACCTAGGCACCTACCATAATGCTGAACAATCAGCATACCTAGCGAAAGCACGCATTTCAGGATATCATTTGTGCCACCATTATTCAGTTGGAACTCCTTCTAATAGCACCTTTAATCTTCCATGAGGTTGTAACACTTTAAAATAGTTAGCTCTGGTATTGAGGCATGTTTCTATAAGGAACAAAAACAAACCTTTAGACTGTTTTGCCAAATAGTTGTGTTGACATCTGTTTTTGAATCGAAGCCCTAGCTTTCCAGTTCAGGGAGGCTTTTACGCACAGAACAAACACTCTCTCTGGTCTATTTAACCTGGTGTTTAGTGCTTAGAATATGACCTGTTCTGCCTAGCTCAGTGTGATTTGGAATTATTCTGTTTGGCGAGAGGTAATGCAGGGATTTGCGCTTACATCTCCTGCCTCTTGGATTAGTGTTCTAATCACCAGGTTAGAGCACTAGTTACCATCTCATTCTCTTGTTGGGGGAGGGAATCCTCTCCATGAAACAAAACAGCATATTTTACTGAAATATCATTTCATCTACAAATATTCTGACTTGTTCTACTAACACCTATGTGAGGTAAGTATCTCCCCCATTTTACAGGTGGGGAAAAACAGACTTGTCCAAAGCTGCAAAGCACTCAGGCATTCTCATCTCCCAGACTTATGCCAAAACCACCTCTCTTTTTTGTTGTCATTTGAAAACTAGTTCTATTTGCAATACCCTGGACCCAACAGCCCTTAAGGCTGGATATTATGCACAGAGAGCTCCAACTCTTGGATACACATGACAACAACATAATCTCAGCTTTCATTTTGAAAAAAAAACAAACCCCAAAACCAAAAAACATTCTAACTAGCATAAAGAAAAGCTCATACACTTCAGTCACATGTAACATGGGCAGTGATATCTGTTGAAGTCTGCATATAGCTTGAAACAATAGCATTAAAAAGTATAAACTACCCCCTTTTTGTCCTAATGGATTAACTCTGAAAGCCACTGCTCTGGGCATGACCTAAACGGAGAGATTTTTGCAGTCAGACCAAACAGTTTTGCAGGGCTGCTATTGGCAGAAGCCACTACAAAAAAATTCATCTGATCAGATAGAGGAACTCAGTACTCCCTTCTCCAGGAAGAGTCCCGGCCCTCATGAAGAGGTTCAGCCTTTTCAAAGAATAGTGGTAATGGTCCCTCACCAGACTGCTCATCCAAGCAGCCTCTACCACTGCCACCTCAAGGAGTGGTGGAGCCATTGTATAAGGACCCAAATGTTGTGTTGTCTGGGATCCATATTACAATATTACTACCCTACAGTCACTGTGATGACCGTCTGACACCACTTCAGATGCCCTGTACTTCCTTTCAAGTCCTCTGTGAGGGAGAGAGAAAGGGGGTTGTAGGAGGGGGTTTGTCTTCTATTCCAGCTTTTATCTAATGTCAGCAGTGATCAGAGTGTGATCTGACTTTGCCTGTTGCTCCCTGAGTCTGCTGTGGCCTGGGCAATGCAAAGACAGAACACTCAGCCCACATGGCCAATGCAGTCTATGCCCTTGTAGCATGCAGAGATACTCAAAACAAGAGGAGGTTACTCACCTGTGCAGTAACTGACATTCTTCGAGATGAGTGTCCCTGTGGGTGTTCCACTCCAGGCACTGGTGTGTCCCTGCGCTGTCGCTCAGAAATTTCTTCAGCAGTACCCACATGGGCTGCACACGCATGGTTCCTGCCTCATGCATCATTGGTGCCTGAACGGCCTAGTCCTATCCAAATAAGGATATAATGCTTTGTGCACATCACTGCTTCGAAAGTATTCACATGAGGTTTAGGAAAGAAGGTTGGTAGATAGATAGGTTCACTGAGGTGGAAGGACGAATGCACCTTCAGGAGAAATTTGGGATGCCTTCAGAGCATGACTTTATCCTTAAAAAACAGAGTACAGTGTGTCAGCCATGAGAGGTTCCAAGTTCTCCTATGTGTCTGGTGAGTGAAATTGCCACTAAGAATGCAGCTTTCATAGATAGGTGTAATGGAGAGCAGGATGCTAGCAGTTCAAATAGCTTTTGCATCAAACATGTGAGGACCAAGTGGAGGTCTGTCATAACTGTCCTATTCAGATCTGAACCTTAGAGTTCAGAACATGAGAAGCTAGCATGAAACCTCCAAACTTAATTACCAGCTTGGATCTGATATCGCTGCCACCAGCCAGAAGATTCCAGTGTCTGGCTCACTGTGGTCTCCCCAAAACCTTCCCTGGGGGACCCCAAGACTCAAATTTCTTGAGTCTCACAACAAAGGGGAATAAACCATTTTCCTTCCCCCTCCTCCCAGATTTCCCCGCCCTGGGTTCCCTAGGAGATTCCCTGCTTCAAGTCCTTGAAACACAAGTACCGAGAGATCAAATCTCTCTCTCCCCTCACCCAGAGGGTATGCAAAGTCAGGCTTTGTAAATCTAACACAAAGAGATGTTCCCCCTCCCTTCGTTTCTTAGCCTTAACCAGTGAAAAACACTCAAACAGGTCTTAAAAAGAAAGCTTTATATAAAAAGAAAGAAAAAAGACATAAGATTGGTCTCTGTATCAAGGTGACAATATACAGGGTCAATTGCTTAAAAGAAAAAATGAATAAACAGCCTTATCCAAAAAGAATACAATTTAAAACATTCCAGCAACTACACACATGTAAATACAAAAAAACAATATAAACCTATTGTCTTACTATCCGTGTACTTACAACTTGGAAACAGAAGATTAGAAAGCCTGGAGTTAGAAAGATCACTCTCAGAGCCGAGAGGGTCACCGAACCAAGACAGAGAACAAAGAACTCACACCCAAAACTTCCCTCCACCCAGATTTGAAAAAGTCTTGTTTCCTGATTGGTCCTCTGGTCAGGTGTTTGGTTCCCTTTGTTAACCCTTTACAGGTAAAAGAACATTAACTCTTAGCTATCTGTTTATGACAAGGTCCCATGGTTGAGCAGGTGGTCTGATGTCTGGGTACAGGGTATGCATGCCTTTGAGGAATCTTTTTGTGATAGGGTGGGTGAAGATAGTAGTATCACTGATCTTCCAGTGAAATGCTGTGATTGCTGCCAGTTGTACCTTTATGGAGCTGACGGAGAGCCCAGATTGTTTAAGCTCCAGAAGGTAGTCCACTATGATTAGAAGAGGTGTGGAAGTAGGAGCGGTTTGCCTGGCAGAACACCACGCTGTGAACCCAGACCATTTATGGAGATAGGTGGTACTTTTAGATTGTGTCCTGACGTATAATAGTACAGTTTGTACTGCTCAGAGAAGCCTAGTTCTTCACTGGAGAACCATTGAGGAGCCATGTCTTGAGGTGGAGCATTTCTATGTTTGGGTAGTATAGATGGCTTTTGCATTGGGACAATAGGTTTGGGAGTGGGAGGAGGGAGATTGATGGACAAGTGGACATCATCTTAGAAGTGGGTACCACGGCTGTCTGAGCCATGTAGGGGCTATCAGTATGATCCTGGCCCTCTCTTTCCATACCTTTAATACTACTTTATGTAGGAGTGGTATCAGTGGGAATGCGTATAGTAAGTTGTCGCTCCACCTGATTGTAAATGCATCTCATAGACTCATAGGTCAGAAGGGACCAATCTGATCATCTAGTCTGACCTCCTGCACAAGGCAGGCCACAGAACCCCACCCATCCAATTTTATAACAACCCCTATCCCAGGACCGAGTTATTGAAATCCTCAAAAATGGTTTGAAGACCTCAAGCTGCAGAGAAACCACCAGCAAGCGACCTGTGCCCCATCTCCCATGGCCTGTTTTCCCAAACCCTCTCTGGAGCATTTCTTGTTGGTCACGAACAGGTTCAGTTGTGGATAACCCCAGATTTTGAAGATATTGTTGTTTATTTCCCATTCATGGTGGAGCAGGAAGGATCAGCGGAGCTCGTTTGCTGTGGTGTTTTGTGCACTGGGCAGGTACAAAGCAGAGATATCAATATTGTGTGGGAGGCACCAATTCCGAAGTTTCATAGCCTTGGTGCAGAGTAAATGGGATCGAGCTCCCCCTTGCCTGTTTATATAGAAGGTACAAGCAATGTTGTTGATCATGATCCTGATCTTTTGGTTCTTGATGAGTGGGAGAAAGTAAATACAAGTGTTGTGTATCGCTCAGTGCTCTAGAAGAAGATTTATATGTAGTGAGGTCTCTGTAGGGGTCCATTGGCCTTGAGTGATATGGTGTCCCATGTGTGCCCCCCAGTCAGCGAGGAATGCATCTGTAGTCATTACAATCAAAGTGGTTTCCTGTAAATACGGGACTCAGGAGACTGTGTGGCTGAGACCACCACACGAGCGAGTCCTTGGTAGGCACGGTGAGAAGTTTGTTTAGTATGTACACATTTGGTTCGTAGACAGTGGCTAGCCAACCTTGTAGGCATCGCAAGTACAGGCATGCGTTCTTGACCACAAAAGTGCACGCAGCCATGTGGCCTAGAAGTTGTGGGCAATCATGAGCCATGACCTGTGGGCTGTTCTGCAGTTTAGCGAACAGATTCTTTATGTTGATGAATCTATTGGTTGGAAGAGACGTGATGCCAGTTGTGGAGTCAAGGTGTGCACCTATGAACTCCAGACATTGAGTAGTGATTAATGTGGATTTGTTTGTGTTTATTTGCAGGCCAAGGCCCTGGAAGCAGTCTATGGTCATCTATGTGGATTGAATGGCTTCCTCGCAAGTTTGAAATTTGAGGAGTCAATCATCTAGGTAGAGGAAGATTATTATTCTTTCCCCCCCCCCCCCGAGGTGTATAGTAACCACTGCAAAGATCTTGGAAAAGACATGGGGTCCTGTTGAGACACCAAAAGGTAGAACCCTATACTGGTAGTGGCTTGTTCCCAGAACAAATCTGAGGAAATGTCTGTGGGCAGGGCATATAGCTACGTGAAAATAAACATCCTGCAGGTCGAGGGCTGAAAACCAATCTCCCTGCTCCAGCGCCAGAATAATGGGGTCATTAGGGTAACCATTTTGAATTTTTGCTTTTTGACAAACTTGTTGAGTCACCTGAGGTCAAGAATGAGTCTCCATCCCTCACTTTTCTGTCAAAAAAAATAGTGGGAGTAAAATACCTTTTCCCCAGTGCTGATTGGGTACCGTCTCCACTGCTCCTAGTCACAGAAGATTTTGTGCCTCTTGGTGGAGCAAGTGGTCCTGAGAGGAGTCCTTGAAGAGGAACAGAGCAGGGAGGGCGGTGGGAGGGGGGGTATGGACAAGAAGGGGATGGGTATAGCTTGATTGGATATCCTCTAGGGCCCATCTGTCTGTAGTGATGGTTCATCGGTGCTCATAAAATGGGAGCAAAGGGTTGAGTAATTAGTATGAGCACTGGAGGAGTGGGAAGTTTTCTGTGCCCTCGACCAAGGCTTAAAAATCTGCTTGTTAGGTGGAGGAGGTTGGGACACTGCTAATGGTGGGGGGCATCGTTGCTGAGGCCTAGGTCTCTAACGGTGATGCTGTTGCCGATCATATGGCTTTTGTTGTGTGTACGCCAGGTATCACAGGTGTTGGTAAAGCCAGTCCCTGCGTTGTCTCCTTCTAGAGGCTGGTGTATGGATGCCTAGAGATCTCAGAGTAATCCTGGAATCCCTCATGGTGTGCAGAACCTCACTGGTCTTTGCTGCAAATAATTTCTCGCCATCAAAGGGGAGATCCTCCACACTCTTCTATATCTCAGGTGGGAAAGAGGAAGAGTTGAACTATGAAGCCAGACACATAACAGTCATCGCAGTGGACCTGGCTGCTGTGTCCACAGCATCAAGGGCAGCCTGAAGTGCCATGCGGGAAATTATTTGTCCTTCAGAGACCACTGTCTTAAATTGCAGTCTCTTTTCTTCGGGAATGCCATTAAAAAATTCCATGAATTTCCTGTAGTTTCTATGGTTATTTGGCTAGGAAGGCCGCATAGTTTATCACCCTGAATTGCAGTGTGGAGGATGCATAAACCTTGTGACTAAATAAGTCCATTTTTTTTTAAACTGTCCCTGTCCAAGGGAGCAGGCCAGAAATATTGATGCTTGTGTCTTTGGTTCACCACTTCCACTACCAGCGAGTTTGGTGCTGGATGTGTGAAAAGAAATTGTGAGCCCTTGGAGGGAACATAGTATTTTTGACCTGCCCTCTTGCAGGTCAAGGGTATAGTAGCTGGGGTTTTCCGGATATTCTTGGTCAGGTCCATGATGCTTCATTGATCAGGAGGGCAATCTTGGAGGAGGCCACAGGTTGCAAGATGTCCGTCAGTTCATGTTGAATCTCTGACACCTTCTCTATAAAGATCTTGAGCTTTCTAGCCACCCTTTTAAATAGGACCTGAATGTGGTGTGAAATCATCTGCTATTGTTGTTGACAGCAGTATAACAGCCTCATCAGGTGAGGAAGATGAGTTATTGTTATTTGGAGAGGTATCAGGGGCCACCTCTTCTGTGTGTACCACTACAGGTTACTCCTGTATGTCTGTCACAAAGGTGTGTGAGGGTTGAGGAGGAGATTTGGTGTCACCTCTATGTGGGCTATGTTGACTGATGTGATGTCTCCTGTAGGACCCCCATGGGCTCCAATAATGCCATTGTCTGGGGAAGGGCATGGGTGGTAAGAGTAGTAAGTCTCTGGCATATGAGGACCTTGATTTTATTGTTCTAACATTAGTAGGTGTGTTGAGTGGTGTGGAGGAAAAAAAGAAAAACAAAAAACACACACACACACACTCACCCACCCACCCACACCTCCCTCCGCTTCGCCATCCACATCACTAGAAAAGTGAAAGGGGATAATTGTTAATAGAGTCCTGGTGAGATGTTGGTACCCAGTAAAGGAGATTCAAGGATTGGTGAAACAAGCAAATCCCTTTGGTGAAGAAAATATGGTGCCAATGTAGACAGTGCCAATGGGTACTGTGCTGAGTGCAGCGGCAGGACAGCAGGGTCAGTTGCTACCCAATTGGCATGGCACTGTGTGCGCATCATCAGATGTGCTTGAGGAGTCGGTGCTGAGGTTGTAATAGCGGTTGTGTGCGGCACAGACAAGTGTGCCTAAGGTGATGCAGAGTCCTTTGCAGTGCCAGGTGGTGCCATGTCAAAAGAGGCAGGCGACTTCAAGCCATTGGTCTCAGCACCAGAGTGCTGAAAATCAGCAGCAGCTGGAGTACGGACAGCACTTGAGGTGCTCGGAGCATTGTATGTGCTGAGTCGTGGTGTGGTTGATAAGCACAAGACAGACCATTTGGAGGCAGTCTGGTCCCTGTGAGGTGATGAAGCAGCCTGTTTTTTGGCTGATTTTTTGTCCTTGGTGGACTTATGAGCCCTCCTTGGGACAGAGCCCTCCTGATCTGGATCAAAGATGGGCCTGAGGGAATTTTCCCCATCAGCATTAACTTGAGCCTCAGGTCTCTGTCCTTCATGCCATGGCTTTGAGCTTGCTACAATAGGCACATTTTTGGGGCCATGGGATTCCCCCAAATGGCTGATGCACTGAGAATGGCCATCAGAGATGGGGATGGCCTCTCTGCACCTACTGAATCTCTTAAAGCCTGGAGAACCAGGCACAACGTAAAGTCCCTAACTAACCATGAGGGGAAAAAATGGGAAGAAAAAAAAGTAAGGAAGGGTAGAAGGAAATAAAACTCATCTGACTAAAATACTATCCTAACAAAACTAACTATCCAAAAGCAAAACATTTTTGAGCAGGATCACTGATCTCTGTCTCAGGTCAGGGATGATAGAGAAAGAACTGAGAAGTCAGAGCCACGCATATGCTTTTAAGGCACCAACGGCTCATGAGGAAGGCACCATGCACATGTAGCCTGTACGGACACTGCTGTACAAATCTCTGAGCAAAGGCACAGGATGCACCAACACCTGGAGTGGATCACCCACAGGGACATCTCTCAAAGAAGAATCAAGTTAGCCAGTTCCTGAAACTCACCTGACAACAAAATATGGGCCTAATTCAAAACTTAGACCAGTTTTATGAACTGACCAAGGCCACATCCAATTCTGAGTACAGTGCCACCTACTGAATCATCATTCAATACCATTTCAACAGGCACTTAAATTTTCCTTGGATACCTCCCATCCAAGTGCAGACTCAAACAGATATTGCTTAACTTATTAGATCAAATGAGCTCTCTGTGCCAGGAGGCATGGCTCCAAGTAAACACATGGCATTCAAAGGAGGAAGACAAACGCAGCAGACTTTATATCTACCTTGGTGCAGAGTATATATGGGGCCTTGTATATGCATATGAATGTGTTTTGGAAATGTTTCAGGGCTGGCTTCATTTCAGTCTTATTTAGAATTTCTTCCAGGGTGTTTCAACCCAGTCTCAGCAGCTTGTCTGTACATTTCCCTTTTACAAAGATTTCAAAACAGATTCTACATTGAATCTTTAGAAATTCATTCTGACCCTAACCATTACAGGGAAATAGAAAGGAGTACTGCAGACACATTCCTAACATCCATTTAGACAGGGACAATGAAACATGCCATTAACATTAAAGTGGCAACAAAACAGTTTACATTAGAGGACAAAGCCCTTATGACATCCTCCGCAAGCCTGCAGCAATGTTAAACACACACACAAAATATCGCCAAGCCTTATAAAATACCACCTGTGGTGGTGAATATGTTAGGAAAATAAAAATAAATGTTAAGGTTAGCCAACACGTGACAGACATCAGCAAAGGGTTATGCAGTTAGAAAAACTAGCTGAACTGCAAGTCGTGTGTGTGTGTGTGTGTGTGTGTGTGTGTGTGTGTTCTGGTGGGGAGGGAGGGAAAGACCCATGAGTAACATTAACTATTATCAGAACAGAAAAGACTCTAAGGACCGCAAAACTAAAGTTCAATGAACCAACTGTGTATCTATCGGGTCTAGAAGTGTCACTCTGGTTAGTGTTGCTGCAATTATCACTAGTACAGTTTGCCTGGCAGAAGAGGGATGATGTTTGTTTTCTCAGGACTTCATTACAGAATGCATATTAAATACTGGAGAAAGTACTTTAGATAATGCTTTGAGAGTTAAACCCATATTTAGGCATTTGTAAAGTCATATTACCCTATGCTGTTCTCCTTGTATTATAGTAGAGGCCAGGGTCATGGATAGATTAGGTAGTCAGAGGTGGTGCTGTCATTCTGAGGTCACTAGCACACTTGGGTAGAGGAAGTGGGGCACATAATTGAAACTGGTATAGCATGATGACTGTGGGATATGAAATATTCCTTTAAAATGTTGGTTTAAATTGTAAGACAGGCCTCATTCAAGGCAGATTCGTTTCCTAGCCTCCAATTCTGCAAAGTGCAAGTCTCTTGAAGAATCAGGGAACTAATTGCTAGGGCTGTGTGCTACCATGCAAGACCTAGGTTTTATTCCCAATCTTGTTTCCTCAGCCCTGAACCGTCACCGACTGGGAGTGGCAGCATAAACATGCTTAGGGCCGGCTCTACAATTTTTGCTGCCCCAAGCCTGGAGCCAGCCCTGAACATGCTCATACCCACCTTGTGAAGAAGAGGATGTGCTTGTTCAGGAAGAAAGCCATTAGTTACTCTGTAACAATCTGTGGAGCAATGCTAAAAGAACCATGCCGAGTTCTTTTTGGTTAGAAAGATGGGGGATGGAATACGGGTCTCAACTGGACTAAATAAAAATGGGGAAGGGTAAGGAGGGGAAATCTCAGGATTTGAAGAAGGAGGACAGGGAGGTTCCAGGGTAAAGAAGATCTGGGCCTTCTAGTTTCAGGTAATCAGTAGTTAAGGTTTAGGGGTAATACGCTGGGAGAAGTCAGAAGCAGTTTGAGTGGGAGGGATTATTTTTAATTCTACTCTTTTCACCAAACTAACTCTTGCTGATGTCACTGAGTCAACCAAATTTTGGCTACAGGCCTGTGACTGACACAGACTTTGCATGGAGTTATACAAAACTTTACCATAACAATAAAAAAATAAATCCATCCCCTTTCCAAAACCCTTAATCATAAAGAACAGCTCTGCTTGACACCTGTTAACACATTGTAACAGCCACCTGATGCAATGAAATCAAAAGAAATAGCAAATGAAAGACTGAGTAATTATCAAAGGAGGTAACGAGAAACAGACTTTACCAGGTGGCGTCTTCTCTTCCAAAGGAGCTTTTGTTGACAAGAGTTGTTGGTGTTTAGGGAATATTTCATTCCGAGTACAAATTTCCTTCTTCTCCCGAGTCCTTCATGTTATGATCTATTTCAGCTGTTTGTTACCTTATTTGTGATGAAAAGGGAATATTAATTTCACTACACACATCCATTCAATTCTATCAAGGTATACATTGACCAAGTCTGTAAGAACAGGTGAAATTTAGCACCTTAAACTTCTTTGTTCATTTCCCAGTAATTTTGATTCATTAGCTTGCCTGCTAACAATGTCTCTGGTGCTACACAAGCCAACTATGGTCTCTCTCCCCTCGCTTTCATCCTCAGAACTGCTATAAATGGTGTTGGAAAAATAGCATTGTCAGCAGGTTCTTTCCTAGCCTGAAACTTAAATCTTATTGAAAAGTTCTACAGAATTTAATAGAGAATGGGAGCCTTCATATGTCTTTTTAAATTAACTTACAGAATTCTGTATCGGGCTGTAATTGGCTATTAAATAATACAGCAAGGATATTCTCCTTTAAGTTCTATGGGCTCTTTTTTAAGTAACACCTATGCAGTTTAGTCTGAATTTTACAGGACTTTTCCAAAGTAATAGAAAGGTTTTGTGTTTTGAGGGATAACTAGATTTGGCTCAACTATCTGGGATAAGAAATGACCACAAGATTCACTTAGGACTTGAGCAGAACATACAGTTTTGTCTTAATAAATAAATAAAATTAAGTGAATTCAGTGCTTTAGAGAGATTCCAAAATGATAGCCTTGGAAGATGAACTCCTCCATGTATTAACAGCACAGATATAGCATTAGGCCTACTAGTGCAAGCTTCCCCACAAATATGTCCCAAGTTCTAGCCCTGAGGGAATACCTCTTTCAAGGAGTTAGAAGGTACCCTAATTCTATTTACACATCCATCCCATCCTTAATTCAGCTAGGATGTCAATTAATACCATAGATAGTAGTTTATTTGTGAGAGCTTGATTTCTTGAGTTTCTAAACTAAAAGTTATGGCTGCCTAGAATAGAACCTCTAGAGCACCTCTAAAAGGTGTAGAAATCGTGGAGTGAGGAGCTAGTCTAAACTAGGTGGAGGAGAGAGCAACTATAAAACAGAGGTATCAGGAAAGAGAATGGGGCTCTCTCTTTTCCTTCCTCACCAGTTTTTCAGCTCTCAAATGGCTGTTTTGTATATTGACCACTGGGTGATAACATGAGGACTCCATGCTTGTAGAACTGAACTGTCTCTTTACTAAGAGAATTATTTACTGAGATGCTGCACCTGCCGCTAGAGGAGGGTCTAGGTATTTTGCTGCCCGAAGCATGGCAGGCAGGCTGCTTTCGGCAGCTTGCCTGCGGGAGGTCCCTGGTCACGAGGAACGCCTGCTAGAGGTCCGCCAAAGCCACGGGACCAGCGGACCCTCCGCAGGCATGCCACCGAAGGCAACCTGCCTGCTGCCCTCACGGCGACCGACAGAATGCCCCTGTGGCTTGCGGCCCCAGGCACACGCTTGGCATGCTGGTGCCTGAAGCTGCCCTTGCCTGCCATTATAATCCAAGCCATATGTACACAGACTGACTTCCCAATTCTTCCCTCCTGCAACCTAGGCTTCTATACCCAAATTATGTGCAGGTCACACATGACACATGAGGACCTATTTTTTCAGCTTGCCCTATAGACAGCCATCTCCTTAAAATAGGTCCAAAATTCCTCCAAAATTTAAGGACAGGGCCCCAAGATGACTGTTCCAATTCTGAGTCTGATTCTGTTAAGTTCAGCCTGCAGATATCCTCATCACTGGAAATCTCTGTCTCAAACCCTGCTGCTTTTTATTTTCCAGAGTGTCCGTGGCATTCGGACAAAGTGGTTCTGCTTCTTTTGTCCCATATATTGCCCATAGGCTGGGCATTTTTCTTTCTGCATTACTTTCCATAGAATATGCACTGGACCATTCTCAATTGGTCTCTCTCTGTTCCGCTTCCTGGATTCCTTTATCTTGGTCTTATGTAATTATTCTGCACCAGTGGCCATCATTATTTTGATCCTTGCCCTGGACAGTTCAGCTGCACTTGGTATTTGGAGTAATTTCTCTCCTTTTGGATCTGTTTCTCTCAATCTCTCCTGTAAGCTGGAATCATGTGTCCCACAAGTTAGCCAGTCTATAAATTAGGGAATCTTTAGTGTCTCCAAAGTTACATGTAGATGCTGGAGTTCTCAGCTCTAATATAACTGTCTATTTCTTCTTCTGCTTCTTGGCTTTGGGTTAACAAAAGACCCCATGCTCTCTTCCTCCCTCCAGTATCTTTCTACAGTCTCATTCAGTCTGGAATGACAGTACTGAACACAACTTTATCAGCTGTTCTAGTGTTTGGGGCAATTTTTCCTGGCAACAGGGAGCTCTATCCGTTTTGCCAAGGGAACTTACATAGTGTGGTTAGGGAGGAAACATGCTCAGTGTTTTTTCAGTATATTAAAAGGACAACAAAGAATACATCTGGTGTAGTCCTTTAGACTCTGCCCAGTCACTGAGTTTCAGTGGCTCTAGCACGTACATTTGAAAGATGGAATAATATATGCAGGACAAGGCATTTTCACATTTTAAAAGCAAATTTTTAAAAAATCAACATGTCAAAAGACATACTGAATTATCCATAAGACATTAATTTACTTTCCAAGGTTGTGAGTAGTACCCAATATATACAGGCACAGTGGGTATCAGATGTATTCTGGTGCTTTGAAAACTATGTTAGTATTACAAGCCATCACTTTAAACCTAAAAGGGTTTCTTGGTTCTTTTTCAGGCTAATGGACTGTGTAGGAAAGCATACAATCTGGATCTTCAGTCAGTCTGCAAAGAGTGAGTCTAGTGTAAAGTGGGTTGAGTTGTGTCTCTCTGCCTAGAGAAGCTTGCTATGTCTGTTTTTTTGGTTCATGTATGTTAAGATTCTGGATTCTAAGGAATAAAGTTCTGTTACTTGCAACCTTTCAGAAGGAGAATTCTGTGTTTTTAATCTAACATGAAATGCAGCACTTGTGATCTGCAAAAGGTTCATATAAACCTTATATTTACTTTAAGTTCTGGGGGAAAAAAACACCAAATTCATCTAAAATTGATGGGGTTTGCCTGGTTTTGAGTTGAAACTGAGCTAAATAAGAATGTTGCTCAGGGCTTGGTCAAAACACACATTTAAGTCAATGGAAACTCCCATTAACTCCACTGGGCTTCCCCATCATAACTACTCCACATTCTACCAGACTACATAAATCTATCTATGGTGCCTGAAAGCTCTTTACACACATTTAACATGGGTAGGAGAACATTCATCCTGCTTCTTATTGACAATGTCTGTGAATGAAGTGTTGATCAGCATTGTTGCTGTTTAACAGCACACACAATCTGAAAGAAACTAAGCCCTTTACAAACTGATTTAAGTAAGCAGCTGTTTGAAAGGCCATTTTTAGAAACTGGCATGTTTTGGGTTAACCGCATCCTTTCAAAAATTCCTGGATTGATCCCTTTTGCTGTAATTCCTAACAGTGTTATGTTGGTCATGCTTTATTGCTGAATGCGATAATGTGAAATAATTTACAAAGATAATTGGGTGTTAACGCTGCAGAGGTGCCAATGTTGCTAACATAAGCATTTCTAAAATCGCAAGAAAATGGAGATACACGGCACAGTATAAAGTTACCAAATATGCAATGTATTCATTGAGACAGTCCCTGTATGTTGAATAAATACCAACTGCTTATTAGTAATCTATTTAAATAACCTGTTTATTGAAGATGAGTGGCTATGTAATAGATACATATCAAAATTATGGTTTCTAAATTCCACTTACTATGTTTTGAATAGTCAATTGGTCTTTAACCTATACTGCATTAATACTATCAGAGAAACTTATTCTAATGCTTTTGGTTCAGGAAAAAAACAAAGCTATTGAATGCTAAATATATTTGCACCAGTGACTTTTTATAAACTTATTTATTGAAGGTTAAAATCTATGTAATAGATACCAATTATTAAAACCATATTTAACTATGAAAAAGATATTTAATCAGAGATTAAATATTGTAATAAGACTAAACTATCAGATATTTATGATGCTTATTGTCAAGCCTTATAAAAATGCCACTGCTTTAACTTGCCTTGGACTATGGGAAGTCAGAAGTAGACTGAACTACTACTTAGGAAGAGAGAGTTATTTAATTTGCTAGAAAGTCAAGTACAGGAGAGAAGTCTAGTACATGGTCAATCAACTTGTAGGTAGGCAAAATCATGGACAAAAGTGGGTGTTGTGAAAGGGAGAGATTTCCTTCCCCCCTTCTTATCAATTTTCTGATTAGGCAGTGAAATACTCACCATTCATAAAACTGACATAAGTTGTCTTATTCTGACACTATATTGAATAATTTAATTGGGCCATTTCCAGGATGTAACTTTTGTAATCTTTTTACTTTGCAGTATTGATTATGTGAGGATGATAACCTCTTAGTATGAAGCCTGTCTGTGCTTTTCAGAGACTTCTATTGTATAATTTATAATAGGGAGTTACCTGAGACCTGGGATTTCTTATTAAACTGTCAGGGCCTAGAGAAATCAATTTAAAAAATTTTCCTTTCTGCTGTATTTATTGTATAGATGGATTGAAGAAGAAAGATCTGGGAACAAGTATTATTTTGAATAAACCAACATGAGCTCTCTCTCACCCACAAATACCCACCCACTGAAACCAACGGGATGATTACTTGGTAGATATTACTCCTTTACACTCTGCCTTTTTTCTATCTAGGATGCAAACAGTATTTTCTGTTTTTAAAGCTAAGCTTGTTAAGAAGAAAAACTGCTAAATATTTCTTGTATCTATATGCATTGCAGGAAAGGTCTCTTCCCCCCTGCTTTTTGACTTAATATAGCTACCATTTTACAATATCCACAGTGATGATAATTGCTTAGCAACAGATTGAAGGGGATTTGCATTAGTTGACGTACATACAAACAACACCAACTAAACAATTAGCACAAACAAAAGAATCCCTCTATCACAAACACATTATCACAGCTGCGCAGAAAACAAACTGAATGTTACTGTTTAATTACTGCCAAGAAGGTGGGTTTTGTTTAATTTTAAGATTTGGCAGAACCACTAGTGTTCACAAAGAGACTGCTGAAGTTAGTGCATGTCTGATGCTAGTGAGAGCCACTGGCCATGCACCATTAATGAGAGGTTGCATTGCTGTTTGATATGCTGAAGCCAAGGCCACAAATATACTGCAATTACATGTGGCATAAATGGACATGATATTTTTAAACTCAGAGGCTTGCTATACTGAGACTTTTAAAGAAAAGGGCATCTATTGTGTAGATACAATACATTTTTACAGACGTTAGCACCCATGTTTTTGTTGCCATGCCCATTCAAGTGACAGCTGTATGGCACGCACCATGTGCCAGGTGGTTGCTGCCCCTTACTAGCAGTGCTCTAGTGCTGCTGTGTGTTTGCCATCCAAGCTTTGAGATCCAGGTCATTAGTGAAGTGATTCTGTCATCCCTTCCATGTCACTGTTCTCTTGCAGAATGACTAGCATATTTGGGCTAGATTTTATTTTCTTTCAAAGAAGGACTGGCAGACTACTGCGGTCATTTCACCTGTTATCTGTACGAATAAAGGATTTTTAAACATTGCCTCAGCTGAATAGCTTTTTAGCTACTCATGCCATCACCTTTTCAACCTGAGGAGCCTGCAATTTCCCCGTTGCTCTAGCAGCAGTGACCAGGATGGCTTTTATTTGTCTCTATCTGGTCAACAGATTGTACCTTGTCTCTCAAAAATAAACTCAGCTACCACGATCCACAACTTGTCACCTCAAGATCAGGCTACTGCAATGCATCATGTGAAATACCGATATAAATAAACCCAGAAAGGGAAACTTGTGCAGCATGCACCTGGTTAAGCGAAGTGCTCACAGCAGCAAACAGGATGCCCACTCTGGTTTTCTGGGCGTAGTTTAAAGTGTTGGATTGGCCCTATGGCCATAAAAATGGCTTGGAACCTGCCTATGTCAGTCATTGCTTCTCTTTCTCTGTACCAAACTGCCATAGAAGAGCTCAAGCTGAAGTACTGTCAGTTTAAGATTAAAGAGAACTGACAGGATTTTCCTTTATAGGCAAAGAAATGTGAGGTTTCCTCCCAGCCTTCCTTTTTCTCAAACCAAGGCACCACATAGCCCAATCTCCTCACCTTCAGGCCATGATGCACGGTGTGCCTCTTTCCCCAACCTTGTGGGGAAGGAAGGAGGCACTGAGAGCTGATCAAGAAAGTTTCTCTGGTGGGATGTTAGTTCATTTGGCAAATCTGCTGGAGCCCTGGACACAGGGCTGGCGCTACCATTTAGGCAGCCTAGGCAATCGCATAGGGCGCCAGAATAATTGGTGGGCGTCATTTTGCCGGAGGGGGCGGCAGGCAGCTCCAGGGGAGCTGCCGCAGTGGTGCCTGCGGAGGGTCTGCAGGTCCGTGGCTCTGGTGGAGCCGCCGCAGTCCTGCCTGTGGACGCGCGGCTCTGGTAGACCTCCCACAGGCATGACTGCGGCAGCTCCACCGGAGCCACGGAGCACCGAACACTCTGCAGGCACCACTGTGGCAGCTCCACCGGAACTGCGGGACCAGTGCACGGGGCGCCGAAATTGCCAGCCGCCTAGGGAGCTCGAACCCCTAGCGCCAGTCCTGCCTGGACATACTTTGTAAAGTTTTCCACAAACTAGAACAAACAACGAATTAATCCTGTGTGCTCACTCTCCCTGAGACCTCATAAGTGTCACCAATGTGTAGTTCCTAGGCCACGTGGTGGCTTTCTTGTGCCATGTGGTGGCTTTTCTTTTATAAGTCAAAGTGGGCCTGGGGTGAGACAATTGTTTTTTTTAAGTCCTTCCCTGCTCCTCTATCTGAGATCAAATGAGGGGGGAGGGGGGGAAACTAGGTCCACAGCTTGGTGTTAGTGAAGAAAAAGTACCACTTTAGGGTGACCAGACAGCAAACGTGAAATGTCAGGACGGGGGTGGGGAGTAATAGGAGCCTATATAAGAAAAAGACCCAAAAATCAGGACTGTCCCTATAAAATCAGGACATCTGGTCACCTTATACCTTACACGCACATTGAACAGCAAACCAAGTTAGTGCAAGCTTTCAGTGTGTATATATCAGAGCCTTTCTAATGGCCTTTTTGCTAATTTTGCCCCCTACTGCCCATTTGCAGCTCCCATTAGCCTTCTTTCACTCTCTCTCTTTATTGGTGCTTATTTCCCGGTATTATATTGTCCCTCTATAGAAAATGCATGACTGAATGGATCTGTAGGCCAGCTTTTTTAATTGGACCAAGTATTTTCCCTGTGAAGAGAGGGATGAAACCTAGCATTTTTCATTTGGATACAATGCATTTTTATTGCAAGTGAAAGACAAATAGCTTTGGCAGTTGCTTTCTAAGTAGGTCTACTGCTTCAAAATGAAAGTTCAGAAAATACCAATTGTGGCTTTTTTTCCTTCTATTGATGATGAAGATGCAGATTGACAATTCTCAGTTAGGCACTCTTTTCTCCTATTGATAATGAATTCTTTCATTTTAAACTGCACTATAATCTGGCCAGCTGAGTACAGTAAGTGAAGTCTGATAATTAACTAAACTGAAACCATGAACAGCCATGTGTTACAATTTTACAGCATTTCTTTTGATTGTAAAGGACATTATTTTTGTTCTGATATGTATTTGGAAACTTGGGATTTGTTTAATACTCACTAAAATCATTCCTATTCCTCAGAGACAATTATAAAAAATGACTTTTTTCTTTCTATTTAGCAACCAATTTTGCAGACAATTAGATTACACTAAAAATAGATCAATCAGCTTGAATGTGAATCAGTATACTTGTTTTCACTATGTATTTTGCTGTAGCAAAAAATACCAACTTGAGATGTATTTTAAAATAGATACTAGCTATTTGCATTCATGGATATCACACAACCCACTTTTCATGGCTAATCAATCTACAGTAAATTTAGATAGAATGTTCATTAATCAGATTAGGTACTTCTGCACACATACAAATCAATAGTTTTCTAAATAGAAGAGTTAAAGGAAGCAATAGAGATGGGATATGGTGATCTTGCCTGAATTTTCAGTCAGCGTGAGATCAGGTTAGAGTTGTGCTGAAATTATACCCATATTTAGAACCAAACAAATTAATTTTTTTTGGTCCTGCAGGGATATAGTATATATTTTACATATTATACAAACACATGCTTTCCTATGTCCAGATTTCAGCGAAGATTGTGACCAGATATTCTTAAAATTACACCATGACAAAAGTTGTTCCCAGGGTATTTCCAGCGAAGATGAGAAGTATGAGACACACAATATTCAGAAGGAAACTTGTAGTGAGAATTCCAGCCAAATTTAGCACATTCCAAGAGGCATGAATTCAACTAAACAAAGACTGAACATTTTGCATTTCACCCAACACTAGTTTTCAGTTGTCTCACCATGGCAGATAATGCAAAAGATTTGTACAGAGTAGGGTAACCACTGTTGTGAGGGTGGCAATGCAACCAGTGGATCTGCCTTACATAAAAGAGAGGCTGTAATGGGTTAATAGTCTATGGATTAGTGAACCACTATTCTGGACATGGCTTTAACACACACAAAAAGACAAACAAAAAAGCACTCCCACACCACTTGACCAGCATCATGCGAAGGAGAACCTGGTGTATGCTAGAAATATATTTGAGAGTTAGACCCTTATCAGTAAGATAGAAGACTGTTCATGGTTGCCTTGTTTGAAGAGTTACAATTGATTGGGTTAAAAGATTACTGGAAAGGACTGTTATGAACAGTAATTTTCCACTGAAAAAAGTGGTGATCAAAATCTTAAGAGCAACTCAGAAGAGGAAAGGGGACTCATCTTTTGCTTGCTCGGAAAACATCAACACCTATTCTGCTAACTAACCACCTGAGTATTGGTGATGGGTAAACCTCAAGAGATTTGTAGATTAGATTTGGTTCAGATAATAATCCAAACTTTCAAATGGTTATGCAGGCTTTATCTGAACAATCCAGATCCCTTGTCTGCAAAATGGGAGTAGAAATCTCATGATACTACATCTTTACCAAGATAAAGAAATAAAATATCCAAACACTTCAGAGAGCAATTATTTTGAGTTCCATTCTTACAACGAGAAATAAAGGAGAAGGTGTCATCTAGCCACCCACCTCCTCCAAGGACGCCCGCCCACTTCCCAGACACTCAATAGTACCTCCTCCAAGGACTTCCAGTGAGCAAAGAGAGAGATGCAGTGTACTGGCCCTTTCTGCCTACCCCTGGAAGGCACCCAGTACATTTTACTGGAGTTCATTCATGATTTGCCTGGTGTTTTCAGGCTTTCGTTAGCTTACAGGCTCACACAAACCTAGATAAACTGAACCTTAAAGTCTACGTTCACCAATACCATGCATTACTAAAACAGATTTTGTAATACAGGCACCCCACCGTGATTGTAAGTAGCATGTGAAAAGGGAGTTGTTTTTAAGCGGATGTTAAATACTGCAGTTATTGACAAAAATCTTTAAGAACAGTTCTCTTTCCTAGTGATTACCTGGGAGGGGGTAACTCAAAACATTTAACATGTCATTTAAGGGTTCCCTGTGGAAAAACCTATCCTGTTCATTAGGAGACTGGTTTTAATAATTTTTAAACAAACAGTTTCCCCATCCCACATTACTTTCTTTATTGCTTTATCTAGTGCTTGTTTTGCAGAAGACAAAATGATGATGTTGCAACAGGGAACACCATTGATCAATATCTAACATTATTAAACAGGCAGAATTAAATAGGCCTACTGTTAGAGTGGATACATTCAAGTTTTGTTTTTAATGTGCCAAAACTGTCAGGCCAGATTCAACACTTGCCCATGGACCTAGATCGTCTTTGTCAGTAAGTAAAGCTCCTATTAACTCAGTGGGTTATTTGTCCAAGTAAGAATAGAAGAAGACCTGAACACAAACAGGAGGATTTAGCCCCTGAACTTTTGGACACTTTTCAGGCTCACACATCATTTACCTTCTTTAGCATGTGCAAATGCCAATATCACAAGGGCAATCTTTCAATGTACAACAAACAGGACAATATAAAGGACAGACTCATCAATCCTTTTAAGCCAGGGTGGAAAACCCAAGCAAAACCCAAGGGGGAAAAACAAGGCCACCCCTCAAATAGTTTTCCTTCTAGGAGATATTTATTAGCACATATCTGGCTTTTTAGCAGCGTGACTTAACCAGACCAACTAAATCCTCCTCCTCCTGCTGCTGCTGCTGCTAAAGGAGCACCATACTACCAAAGCCAAACCCATACACAGCCCTTACCTTTTCTATTTAGGAAGACCTCCTTCTCCTCAAAAACACAGCTTCAAACCACAGCAAGACTTAATTGTTCATGGCTTCCCTTTTCACTAAACACAGCTGTCAGCTTTGCCATTCAAATGCCTAAAGTGCCACAGCTGTGCCACAGACTGGTGCCAGCAGGGCTCAAGCTAATTCACTACAAGTAAGTACTGTAGACGTTGTGGCTTGGATACTCAAACCCCTAGACTTGACAGCCTGAGCCACAATATCCACACAGCTATTTTTAACTTGATAGATTGGGCCCCACTAGTGCAAGTCTATTACCCAGGCTGGAAGGCTTGCTCCAAGCTGCATTATAGACAGGGCTATGCTGCTGTAGCAGAGCACATACCTCACATCATAGACGTTTTATTATTTGACCAAACACTTACAAGTGACAGCAATTTGCTTCCAGCTGTAGCCACCTTTGTTGTAATGTTGTATAGTGACATAATGTCTGTAAATGTAAGATAAAGGAAATAGTACTATTCCATTGCTATTAATTACAGGAGTTACTTTGTCTTTTAAGCAACTGATGTGGCTTTTAGATTTTCTTTTTTCTCTTTTTTTTGTATCCTCCGCTTTTTTTTAAAAAGTATGATTCCACTTTGAAAATTGACTGTAAGAAGGACATTGCAAGTGTACCAGGCTTTGCAATGTTCAGTGGCTTCCAGATCAAATCCATTGATTTTACACAGGTGTAAGTAATTGGGATTTAGTAAACAACTTGGTGGATGATGCCTAAAAAAAAATAGAATCCAGCTGTGTTGGCTCTGGAAGGATAGGAGGAGTTAAAAGCTGCATAAACTATTTTTTGTCATTAAAATCAGTGAACCTGGCTTGGAATACACATAAGGAAGACATTTGTCAAATAAAGTGATGCTTTACTTAGTCTATTTTCTGAGCAGAGACAAATGTCAAGCATTGTATGTAGTTATGTGCTATTGTGTTACATATAGGATGCATGGTTTGAACAGGGGGCCAAATTCAGTCCTAGTATCAGTGGGTGCAACTCCTCTTTAAGCTAACTTTTTTTAAATGTTGTGATTCCACACTGTTTGGTTTAATTCAGCTAAGTGCAATATAACAGGGATGCTTGTAGCCACCTAGAACAATTGTGTAATAATTTGACTTGGATAACTCTCTCTGATTTAACCTTGGAACTGCTGTTTCTAGCACCAAGGTCCACACAAAAGAAGGCACTCAAAATTACCAGGCATTTCAAACCCTTCAGAAAGATGCACTTCAAGTATAGGTTTGCAGATGTACAGAGGTTTAGGTGATATAGATGTTCACCTTTTTAAAAGATGGCCTTTATTTTGCCTGAACTGTTCCACTGTCACAGATGGTTAGTCCCAAGATTAAGATCATTCTCTGAGGGGTTTATTAAAAACACAAAATAACCTTTAATGTTCACCAAAAATATGTTATGCCATGAATAAGTCCTTCTACTGGGGGAAATAATAACAAAAAAGCCTTGGAGGAGCACCTCCCTAGTAAAATTCCTGCAAGCCAAAATGCTTCTAGAGAATTCCTCTGTAGCTAAAGCCCTTGCTAAATGAAATGCCTAGAGAAATGTTTTTGATAGTATGCTCCTGAGGCCTGCCTCTCTAGTTAGAGCCCCTGCTAGCACTTTCTCCCTGACTGCCCCCTGTGAGGCTTTTATAATTGCAAGCAGAGCACAAATAACCTGCAGGTGATCTAAGCCCTTCTACAATTTCCACCCTTAATAGGCCCAACCAAGAGCCCTGGACCTAGCTGCTCTTTCATTTCCTCTGTCTCTTACATGGCTACCATACTACATTCACCTATTCCTATTTCTGATGCTTACAGTAATCCCCCTTCTTCCTTTAACTCTGCCGATCACCTGGCTGATGTTCAGCCCATGAAACGTCAGAGCAAGTGAAATATGACTTTGCAGGGGTAGATTTTCAAAGGCATAAGGGTCCGTGGGAGTTGGGCACTTACCTCATTAGTGCTCTGAACTCTTCCCTCATACCCTACCTTCAGTTTCACTTCCTTTGGGCCGCTCAAATTTGCTTTTAGCTAAGAACTATTTTCTTGATGGAAAAACAGCAAAACTGCATCAGAAAAAAATAAGGTTCTTGAAACCAGCAAAAATATTCAACATCTGCTGCAGCTTACTTTATGTGACCTTTTCCCACTGCTTTTGCTCACAAACAGAGGAATTGGCAGGGCAGGGAAAAATACTTTTGTTGATCTGTGCATGGAATACGCATTGATGTCAATGAGAGTTGCTTGTGTTTATCAAGGGCACAGTAAATGCCCTTGACACTTAAGGCTATAAGAAATTTGAGGTTTTCTGAGTGATTTGAGTTTCTTGCTTCATGCTTTGCTGTGGCATTATTAAAACTGAAAGCCACACAATTTTGTCACTCAAAGACCTTTTCAATAGTTAAGAATATGCTTTCAAGCCGTAACTGCATCTGTACATGTGGTTGTCCCTTTATCAAGAAAATATATACACATTTTACTTGTGATGCTGTCAAAAATCTTGACAGCTAAATAATTCATCTTTGGAAGTGTAGATTCATTTCTGCTGTTAGTTGCAAGGAGTAAAGGCCTCTCTTTCATAGGCTGGATTCAGTGCCACATTGATTATGCAAATAATCTTTGTGATTGCTTCAGGCATACATTACTTACCTTCCAATTTTAGCATCACAAAAGGTAGGCCTGAATTGTGGAGCCAATGAATTGTTCTTACATTAGTAAATTATAGGCAACTAAAAAGTCAGCTCCCTGTACCTCTTCCTAGAAGCTCCCAGGAGCCAACATCATCATTAACAGCTGAAGCCTTGTTTCCAACCTATACTTTCACTCACTTCTCCAAGATATCTTTGGTATTTTTCTGCACTGCTGACAACAGGCACAGTAACCCAGTCTATCACCCGTCAAAATGGTTGGAATTTTTCATTGTTCTTTTTTATTTAGTCCTTTTAAAACATTTTTTGGAAACTTTTTCTGATTTCTCAACGAAAACAATTTGTTTTGTTTTTGGATTTCCCCTTTTCCCCCACTCCTCTCCTTTCAGCACCTTTTCTCCCTAATTTTCATATTGCCATTGAAAAAGTGGGGGGGCGGGTGGCACAGAAAATGGAATAATTCTCAGTTTAACTTTTTTTTCATTGAAAAAACAGAACACTTTAAAATGGAGAGTATGTTTTGTGGAGAGGAGGCCTCAGAACACAACACAGTGATCACCTAAACTATGCTGATGCCAGGAGGGGGCTCAATAGCATTAGCAAGCTCTTCTTGGACATGCAAATTCAGAAAAGGAGAGACCCCCCGCCAGCCAAGATGTCTGCCACTGAGGACAATGAGAGTGTGCTGACTCTGCTAAAAAACATGGCTGCAGGCACTCTCCCTGGCGATAAACCCAGAGCCCTGGTAATCCAGTTCCTCAGGTTCAGAACAAAAGAAACCATTCTATTCCAGGCAAGGGAAAATGAGACCTTCATTAGGGCAACCCCCTTTCCCCCACTGCCCATGATTTTCAATCCAGAAGAAGATGCCCTCTGGCTTAAACAATGCCACATTGGTGGGAACCTGTGGCATGGACCTACAGACAGCTACCCACAATAGCTTTTACTTATCTTGCTGCAATACCATAATGCATCAATCAGACATGATTAGTATGCACCCTGTGTGTCTGGGGACGCTGGTATTCCTGCATGTACTTAATACTGGGGTAATAATTTTTGAATTAATTATTGTTTGAAAATGATTTAAAAATGGGGATGGGAACTCTGAGATTACAAGGACCTATTTGTAATCACAAGGCAGAAATTACCCTGACCAGAACCTAGCTGAGCCCATGCATTGGATATACGTTGGGGGTGCATCAGTTGGAAGCGACGGAGGAGGAGAAGGACCTTGGGGTACTGGTTGATAGCAGGATGACTATGAGTTGCCAATGTGATATGGCTGTTAAAAAAGCAAATGCGATTTTGGGATGCATCAGGCGGGGTATTTCCTGCAAGGATAAGGAGGTGTTAGTACTGTTATATAAGGCGTTGGTGAGACCCCATATGGAATACTGTGTGCAGTTCTGGTGTCCCATGTTCAAGAAGGATGAATTCAAACTGGAACAGGTTCAGAGACGGGCTACAAGGATGATCCGAGGAATGGAAAAACTGCCTTATGAAAGGAGACTCAAAGAGCTTGGCTTGTTTAGCCTGGCCAAAAGAAGGCTGCGGGGGGATATGCTTGCTCTATATAAATATATCAGGGGGGTTAACGTTAGGGAGGGAGAGGAATTATTTAAGTTTAGTACTAATGTAGGCACGAGGACGAATGGGTGTAAATTGGATATTAGGAAGTTTAGACTTGAAATTAGACGAAGGTTTCTAACCATTAGGGGAGTGAAGTTCTGGAACAGCCTTCCGAGGGAAGTAGTGGGGGCAAAAGACTTTTCTGGCTTTAAGACAAAGCTTGATAAGTATATGGAGGGGATGTTATGATAGGATCGTTAATTTGGGCAATTGATCTTGGATTACCACCAGATAGGTCTGCTCCATGGTCTGCGGGGAGATATTGGATGGGATTGGAACTGAGTTACTGCAGAGAATTCCTTCTTGGGTGCTGGCTGGTGACTCTTGCCCACATGCTCAGGGTTTAGCTGATCGCCATATTTGGGATCGGGAAGGAATTTTCCTCCAGGGCAGATTGGCAGGGGCCCTGGAGGTTTTTCGCCTTCCCCTGCAACGTGGGGCACAGGTCGCTTGCTGGTGGATTCTCTGCAGCTTGAGGTCTTCAAACCAATTTTGAGGATTTCAATAACTCGGTCCTGGGTTAGGGGTTGTTATAAAATTGGATGGGTGGGGTTCTGTGGCCTGCCTTGTGCAGGAGGTCAGACTAGATGATCATATTGGTCCCTTCTGACCTATGAGTCTATGATTTCATAGACTGACGTACCCATGAACAACGCACGTTGGGGATGTATCTCATATGGAGTTGTTATCTGAAACATTTTTCATACCCATTTCAGGTTTTGGATTCTGGGGGGACCTAAAGCAGCGGCAGGCTGCCTAGGCCTGTCCCACCAGAATGTAAGACAGGTTTTAGCTGAGTTTAGTTAAAAGCGTTCTATTCAATGCCTAATAATGGGGCAGCATTGGTCCTAGCTGTTGTCAAACACGTTTAGACTTTATTAGAGTCTCAACTGGTTGACAATGGGAGGATAGTTCCATTCCCAGTCCTACAAAATTAGTATAACCTCACAGCTGCAGCAAAATGGCAACACATACTGCTGAAATATTTATTGACCTATCACTTTGGGCTGGACACCCTGGGACTGAAGTACAGGGTGTAGTAGACACGCTCCACAAACGCCCTAGACCCACGTCATACATCATTTTTCATGAAAAAGGACATTGATTCTTGAAGATTATTACTAAAGCCTAGGAAAAAGAGCTGGAGCATCTTCAGTGGTCAGTTGTATTGCACAATTCAAAACATGCTTCTGTAGATTGACATTTCTGCAATCCTATGTAAGATTGAAGCTCTTCCTTCAAGTACACAGTCCTAGAGGCACTGTGGTAAAGATAATGGCACCCTTCTGCACATCTGTGGAAACAAGTTGTCACTTGAATTAAAATTATTTTGGGCTTTAGCAGAAAACATTGGCTGAGAACTACATAGTAGAATGTTTACCCAGAAATTTCAGCATCTCATCAGTACAGCATTCATAGTTTCTGAGAGAAGCCATGATCACACAGTGAATGATTTTAGATGTGGAAAAGTAAATCCATGCACAGAACAAGGGTTTTCTGACTTCCCTGACTTAGCAGCTAAAGGATGAAACACCTTCCCCCACAACTATGTGAGTTTAAAGAAATCTGGGCTCCTTTTTTGGAATCATTTGACTAAGGAACACCCCAGGGCCCAGTGACCGGTCTAGACCTCTTCCGCTTGACTCTTACCCATTCTTTCACACTTTCTTTCCCTGTCTTGCCCATGTTGCAACCTCGTTAACTGAAAAGTATTAATTTATTTGATTTTATAGTGTGATATTGATTTTTAAAAATGATTTTGCATATGTATGTTAATGCTCTACTATATGATGCAGATGGTAATGAAAAATTTATAATTTTTCATCATTTGTATTGTAATGTTTGCACAGAAATTTGAAAATAAACACCTTAAAAAGCACACTGTGAAAATTTTTAAAAACAAATCTCAATCGTAATTTTTTATGAGTCTTCTTACTATTCTTCAGCTAGTTCTAACTGAAGCCAACAAGATTGGTTCTACTCACACATACACCCCTCTCTCTGCTATGCAAAGAATCATGTTTAAACACAATTGTGAATCACAGATATAGTGCAACTATTCATAGATTCCAAGGCCAAAAAGGACCATTGTGATCATGCAGGCTGACCTCCTGTACAGCACAGACCATAGGACTTCTCCAAAGTCCTAGAGCAGATATTCTAGAAAAACATCAGATCTTGATTTACAAATTGTCAGTGATGGAGAATCCACCATGAGTCTTGGTAAATAGTTCCAATGGTTAATTACTCTTACTGACAAAAATTTACACCTTATTTCCAGTCTGAATTTGCCTTGCTTCAACTTCCAGCCATTTGATCATGTTATATCTTTCTCTGCTAGACTGAAGAGCCCATTTTAAAATATTTATCCCCCCATGAATATTTATAGACTGTAATCAAGTCACGCCTTAAGCTAAACTATGTCATGACAATGTTTCTTTCTTGCCTGTGTGGACAGAAAAAAAACTCCATGAACTGCATTTGCTATTCATAGCATATTGTAATCTATTCTCTCTTACAGCCAGATTCATTTAGACCTTCTTGCATCCAACCTACCAAGTACTAGGTATAGTTTACACACTAGGACAAGGTGTTCAAAAGTATAAATGAAAGTAGTGGGTGAAAGAATGCATGGAACTAAATTAAGTCACACCATCTTACATTCTTTTAGATTTTTTTTCTTTCTACATTTCTCTTTTGGTCCCTTTTTTGGTGTCTAGTTACATCAATTTAAACTCTGTGGGCCAGATTCAGATATGACACATACTGGGGTGTATAACTAACAGGCATGAATCTAAGTCAGAAAGACAGGAATCTAAAAGTGTCTAAACTGGTGTCATACATATATTAAGAAGCTGGACAAGATGTAAATTGCATCATCTTAGACTTCTCACCTCAGAATTAAGTCCGGAGACTTAGTATCTACCACAACGGAGATGAAAGTGGTCTATAGAAGCAACAGTTAGAGGAAGCTAAACAGCAGGAGACTTTTTACAGCAAATTCAAGAAGTGGAAAAAATAAGTCAAGGAACGACCACTATTAGAAAGTTATACAGTATGGAACTTTTCATAGATACTGCAAATAGCAGTGAGACAAAAATAAGCCAGAAAAGCAACAGCTAAAGGAAGCTAAGCAGCAGGAGACTTCAGAGAAAAATAGGAGTGAAACAAGAATACACCAGGGAAACAAGAGCTGGGGGAAGTTAAATGGCTAGAGATTTCAGAAAACACAAATATCAGTTAGACCTAAGTAGGCCAGAAAAAAACAGCAGCTAAACAATACGTAGCTCACGCGAGAACTCAAATTAAAAAGGTGGTTTTTTTCTCTGGGGGAGGGGAGAGAGGGATTAATTTTTTAATGATTTTCATAAAGAGACAATGAACAGCACAAAAAGGTGAATGACTTACGGGTTGTTGGGTTTTTTCTTTGGTCAAATACTGCATGCTTCACGGGATCACCAACACAATTATGCAATGATGCAATTTTACAGCTTGTCAAAGCTGCAAGACCAGACAATGTAAAACCTAGAAAATACTACATAGACGTACGACGTTAAGATGGGGATCGTTGGGTGGGTTAAAGGAGCTACTGTTGTGGCTCCTTGCGACATGTAGCAGTTTAGACAGTTTAGTGTCTTTTTTCTTTTCTAAAGAAGCAAAATTTGTGTTGTAAATGGCTTGTGCAGTTTTTGTAAAGTCTATTCATTACAATCTACATATCACACAGACTATGCTGAGAGATTGTGCCACACACTCTCAAAGAAACTGTGAAACCACCTCAACATCCTATACAGCAAATAGGGAAAGATTAAGACTGAGTTCTCAAAACTGAATACTCTCATTAAAAACCAATCTTTGACACAAACTTCCTCAGAAACTCCTTGAAAAAGCACAGGAACAGATCTGTACAGACACGTGC